>NC_137338.1:11898072-12349673 GCF_965287045.1 Carcharhinus amblyrhynchos | reverse complement strand
CTTAGCTTTAAACTTACCTCACTGTCCACTTCTTAACTATCCACTACACCACCAATTTTGGAGTCATCCGCAAACTTACTAACAGCGCCTCCTATATTCTCATCCAAAGCGCTCATATAAATGACAAACAATAGTGGGCCCAGCACCGATTCCTGAGGCACACCGCTGGTCACTGGCCTTTAGTCTGAAAAACAACCCTCCACCACCATCTGCCTCCTACCAGCAAGCCAATTTTGTATCCAGTTGGCTAAATCTCCCTGATCCCATGTGATCAATTCTTACTGATAATTCTGCCGTGAGGTATCTTATTGAAGGCCTTGCTAAAGTCCATGTAGACAACATCTACTGCACTGGCCTCGTGCATATCCTTGTCACCCTTCAAAAAACTCGATCAGATTTTGTAAGGCAGGATTTCCCATGCAGGTGTGTTGATAGCAACGGCAAAATATAGTCTCATTTCAAGTGTTGTCAATGTACCCCAATCCATCGCGCAAACCAGCCTCCCATCCACTGACTCTGTCTACACTTCCCACTGCCTTGGAAAAGCAGCCAGCAAAATTAAGGACCCCACACACCCTGCACATACTCTTTTCAACCGTCTCCATTGGGAAAAAGACACAGAAGTCTGCGGTCACGTACCAACCGACTCAAGAACAGCTTCTTCCCTGCTGGGTATTCTGGTGCCAATGCCCTACTTACTGACTCCCTGGGTTGAATGTGAAATGGACTTTGGATGGATGACATTCTTCTCCAGGAATAACAGAGAAACAAATTTATAACTGGCTCTGAAGACCAGTGTGTGACAGTGCAAGCTTGAGGGGCTGAATGGTCTTCTCCTACATGAATAGTTTGTGTTTGAACTAGAAATATTCATCACTGTGCAGTAGGTTACTTCCTTCCGTGTTTGGGAGCTAAGGCAATTTCTGGGGCAGAGTAAATGATTTGATTTATTGTTGTCACATGTATTAGTGCACAGTGAAAAGTATATAGAGAGGGAAAGGAGAGGGTACAGGACGTAATGTTACAGTCATAGCTAGGGTGCAAGAAAGATCAACTTAATATGAGGTAGCTCCATTCAAAAGTCTGATGGTAGCAGGGAAGAAGATGTTCTTGAGTCGGCCGTTTCATGACCTCAGACTTTTGCATCTTTTTTCCTGACAGAAGAAAGCGGAAGAGAGTATGTTTGGGATGCATAGGGTCCTTGATTATACTGGCTACTCTTCTGAGGCAGCGGGAAGTGTCGACAGAGTCAATGGATGGGAGGCTGGTTTGGACTGGGCTTCGTTCACAAACCTTTGTAGTTTCTTGCAGTCTTAGACAGAGCAGGAGCCATACCAAGCTGTGATACAACCAGGAAGGCTGCTTCCTATGCATCTGTAAAAGTTTAACCCTTGAGTAATTTTGGCAAAAGATTTATAAATTAAAGCGACAACTTCAGTTAATATAATCAATTTTTTAAAAATATATTTTTAAACAGACTTCTGGGTAGCATGGAGGGCAACGTTGCGAGGGGCATGAATATTGCCATTGTGGAAGGTGAGTTTTCCTTTATAATTATTCAGTTGAAATACCCCTAAAATGTCACACTATGAGGCATCTGTTAATTTGTAGTCAAACCTTCTAAGGACTAGGATATTGAACAATTGTCTATGGTAGCACCAGCTGGGCAGCATTACTCACTGTTCAACCAGTTTTATTACGCTCTGTTGCAAAACTATTCTGTCTTTCAACAATGTCCTCAAAAGAACGGCAGTGTGAATTTTCCAATTTTGTGATAACTTCAGCCAGGCTAATGAGGTTGGCTTGCTATAGTATGAACTGCCTGATGAATCCTACTTGATGGTTAAATCAGGGAGCCTCATGCTCCCTATTTAAAGCAGATGGGACAGACTCCCAGCCTGCATTCAGCAGGGAGCAACTGGAAAGCTGGTTGTGTACAGATGTATGGTGTAAATAAAGTAACTTGGTGATGGGACTTTCACCTAATTTGTGGAGTTATTACAAATTCCCAAATCAACAATCTGTGAGTTGACCGAGATTCTTTGTTCGAGGGCACCTTGTGTTTTGGATGCCCCTGGGAATTCTTTCATAATTTGTTGCCCAATTGGCCTTGAGAAGGTGGTGGTGAGCCACTTTCTCAAAAACAATTGAGATGCCCCCCCCCCCCCCGCCCCCCACCTTGCACCCAGGGAATGATTTGTCTCACAATTAAATTGTTCTTTGAATTCTGGCAATGCTGGCATATTTTTTTCCCATCTCTCATTCACGCTGCCATGAGAAGGTTGGGTGGGGACATTCTACTCAAACTACTGCAGTACTTATGGGCCATAGTGTTCCCATATGGTGTTAGGTTCAGACTTCCAAAGTAGATGAAGGAACTATGGCAAGTTATCTCCCAAGTCAGAACATTGTGTCCTCAAAGGTTGGCATGCCCTTCTCAGTAATGAAGGGCAACAGGGAGTGCACACAATTGCTGCCCAATAAGACCAACTTGACCTCGGTGTTGGTTCTAACTAAGCAACGCTTTTGGAAAATGTACAGTCAAAATTTCAGGCCCCCATACCCAGGCAGAGTTGCCCTTGACAGGGTCAGAGAGTCAGGGAAAATACAACATTGAAACAAACAGTTTATTTGATTATGTCACAAGTGGGTTTACATTAACACTGCAATGAAGTTACTGTGAAAATCCCCTGTGGAAAAAATAACAGAAAATGCTGGAAAATCCCAGCAGGTCTGACAGCACATGTGGAAAGAGAACACAGCCAATATTTCGAGTCTGGATCACCCTTCATCAGCTCATCCTGACTCAAAACGTTGGCTCTATTCTCTCTCCGTAGATGCTGTCAGACCTGCTGAGATTTTCCAGCACTTTCTGTTTCCGTTCCAGATTCCAGCATCCGCAGTATTTTGCTTTTAAAATACAATAATGAACCATGCCCGAACTCTCACAAGTAACAGTATTTGAAAATTATGTTCTTCATTATATAAATCGAACCTGTAACGATTTTTCTGTTCATGTTTCTTTCTGACAGCCAAGACAGGAAAACTTATCGACACTGGCAACTTTGATCTGTGGGGAGGTGGTAAGAAAGACATTTTAAATTTGGATCTTCCCTTTCTCCGTGCTGTGGTCTACAGTATTCATCCCTGAACAGTCAGATTCCATGGATGGCTTGTTCACTGGGGCTGAGTGAGGGTTAGGTTTAAAGTTTATTTATTAGTCTCACAAGTGGGCTTACATTAACACTGCTATGAAGTTATTATGAAAATCCCCTAGTCAGTCACCACACTCCAGTGCCTGTTCGAGTACACTGAGGGCGAATTTAGCATGGCCAATGCACCGAGCCAGCACGTCTTTCAGTCTGTGGGAGGAAACCAGAGCAGCTGGAGGAAACCCACACGCAAACTTGCTTGTTTGATGTAACATTGCCAGAAGAACGCTAAGGAAATGGCTGCATTTAAACCATTTTTCTGAAACTGCACTATCTGAAATAACATAACTTTCAAAATATAATGTGCTCCAAAATATACGGCACCTAAAATATAATGCACACCAAAATATAAGACACCTAAAAGATAATGCACTCCAAAATACAAGGCATCTATAATATAAGGCGCATCAACACTCTCATGAATGAAGAGTCAACTTTGCCTTAGCACCATGTACAATAGGTACTGAGACTTGATGTAACAGGGGACAGGACAGGTCATGGAAGCTACAGTAGGATTGTGTGGCCTGTTGACAGTGCCACAGTTAAACAAGCAAAGAACAAAGAAAAGTTCAACTGAGGAACAGGCACTTTGGCCCTCCAAGCCTGTGCCGATCATGATGCCTGCCTAAACTAAAACCGTATGCACTTACAGAGTCCGTATCCTTCCATTCCCATCCTATTCATGTATTCGTCTAATTGCCCCTTAAATGCCGCTATCGTATCCGCTCCCACCACCTCCCTGGGAAGTGCGCTCCCGACATTCAGCACCCTCTAAAAAACTTGCTTTGCACATCTCCTCTGAACTTTTCCCCAAGCACCTTAAACCTATGTCCCCTAGTACTTAATGTTTCTACCCCAGGAAAGAGCATCTGACTATCCACTCTGTCCATGCCACTCATAATCTTGTAGGCCCCTATCAGGTCGCCCCTCAACTTCCGTCGTTCCAGTAAGAACAAATCGAGTTTACCTAACCTCTCCTCATAGCTAATACCTTCCAGACCAGGCAACATCTTGGTCTGAAACCTCTTCTGCACCCTCTCCAAAACATCCACATCCTTCTGGCAGTGTGGTGACCAGAATTGTACACAATGTTCTAAGTGAGGCCTAACCAAGATTCTGTACAGCTGCAGCATGACCTGCCAATTTTTATACTCAGTTCAGGGGTCGTGGAGGGCTCCCATATTGCCTGCATGTTTTATACATTGTAACATGGCTGGACATGAATATGTATCCCATAAGAGGTTTTGGAGGACATTTGACTACTCTTTGGTGGATTTAAAGGTTTACAATCCCCAGATGGTTTGCCTGGAGACTTCACAGAGGAACTCAAGTCAGATTTCAGTCTCCCTGCCTGTGGACTATCTAAGGGCAGAGAGATGGAAACTCTCACAAGTAAATAAGGAGGCTGCAAAAGAAAATTTCTACCTGCAGGAAAGATAAGCAGTGAATCCTTCCATGTTCCGTTCAAGATTGGCTTGTTGACAGTTCTCCCCTGTAATGAGGGATTCTTTGTCGGTGGTCTGATTCTCTTAAAAACTTAAGAAAACTTAAGAGATAAATTCGCAAAGGCAAAATCTTAGCTTAAGGTGTGAAAAAAATGTATTTTAAAACATGAAAAATCATACAAGAGAGACAAAATATTAACCTATGGCTGTGGGAAACCTCTGGATAGTCAAATAGCTCTGGGCGAGTGCTACAGGCATCTCCAAACATCTGAGGAACTGAGCCAAAATTCATTATAATGTTGTCTTCACTATCTAGGATATATCTCCTAATTAGTTTAGATTCAATTTCATTTCATACTAACATGTCAGCCCAAAGCATGACAAGTTACCTTAGGCAATTGCGATGACATATTCCACTTGTCCATCCAGAAATTGGCTTGCTTCCCTCTGGCAAGAATTATTTTCTTGTTGCTGTGTAACTAAGGTCATGCCTATCCAAATACCATTCCCATAGGCACACTGCCAAAACAATCTGATAGTGTCCTTTCTGAGCCCAAGAAATAATACTTTCTATGTCTTGGACAATAAACCCCTTATTATTTTGACACTTAATGTGTCAGTAACTGTCCTGGGACTCAAAACTATATTGTACATTCTGCACACTCATGGATTTAGTTATTGAACTCTTGAACTTCTACCACCATCGCTGCTGCACTCAAATTTTGACTGAGGCGCATAAACATATTAGAAATACACTTGAACAAATGAAATACAGTATTTAGTATGCAAATATAGATAGTCAGTATTAAAAATTATGTCTCATTTATTTTAATACCGCAATTGCATCCACATATAAGTAAACTGTTAATATCCTGATAGGTAAAAAATCATCTTAACCCTTTCCTTCCCAGCTATTACTAAAACTAAAAGGCTGCCTGTGGGTCAGCTAGCTAACTCAGAACTCCCTTTCACATCCCATGAGACAAATCATCTGGGTACTGCCCCTGTGCATTGGAACTATGTGACAGATAGCGGGAGAAAAGAACAAAAAAAAATGCCCTCACCCCTCGCTTCCCCTCAACATTGTGAAGACAATGAGAACTCTTAATATTTTCGCAATATCATTGTCATTTATTGGGAAACAAGCTTACGTGTCTGTGTATGGGTGTGACTGCCTTAACTGGACTGAAGGTAGTTAGATTGCACAGGTCAAAACATCAGTAAAGGAGATGTGAAGGCAAGTTGTTGAAATGGTAAGGACAGTAAGAAGTCTCACAACACCAGGTTAAAGTCCAACCAGTCTATCAAATAAACTGGTTGGACTTTAACCTAGTGTTGTGGGACTTCTTACTGCGTTTACCCCAGTCCAACGCCAGCATCTCCACATCACGGAATGGTAAGGAACAGGGGGCCAGGGAAGCAGCTCGACTAGGAATTTACATCAGGCAGATAAGAGAATAGATTGTGAAGTTAGCTGTTGGATTTCAAAAGAAACACATACATTTGGGAGATGGTAAATGTCTGAGGCAAAATTGTGTGCTTACTTTGTAAGTACAGTAGCCGTAAAGTAATTGAAAACACAGTTGATCAATTCTGGAATGAGGCACTTCTGAAGGACTGCAGAAGCCAGACCAATGAGCACCAGTTTGTCAGAGAAGAGAATCTGTGTGAGATGAGGTTCCTCGTACAGCAGCAGGAGTGTTTTAATGTTACTGGAATGATTTTTATAGATCAGACATTGATGAGGACTGTTAACTGAAAAAGCGGTTTTAGCTCTGAGTTTATTTAAGCCAATGTCTTTTCGGAAAGTATTATTAACAGTGTAAAGGTGTTCTTGTGCCTTTTACTATTATTTTTCATTTTCTTTATTTATTTTTGTTTAAATTTAATTTTTAAAATCATCACCAGTGGAGTGAAGGGTTACTTATTTTGTCTTCAAACATCTCCTCATGATAGACAAATTGCAAACTGTTGTGGCAGCTTGTTTCAGGATTCCCTTTGGGATTTGGGCAGCCTGGTACTTATCATCTGCCGTACCATAATACCTTTCCCACACACTCTCCATGCCCCATCCATGCCAACCGCAAGTTGACTTTAATCTCAGAGTGTGCTGACTTGTGGTGGGGAAAGGATAGAAAGGGTTGGAGCCAAACGCTTTTAAATTGATGGCCACTACCATAACATAGACTGTTTTTTTAAAAACAATGCAGAATATGCTTGTTCTGCATCATTTGCATTACTGGCTGCTCTTTTGCAGATGATTTTCCTTCATTTCAACAAATATCTTATATTTAGAAGGCACCTTTATCACAGTAAAACACCTGAAGGTTCTTCACAAGAGCTTATTAGCCAAGTATAATGCCAAGACATAAAAATTGATACTAGGACAGATGGTCAAATGCCTGGGCAAAGAGCCAGGGATTAAGGAATGTGTTAAAGGAGAGAGAGAGAAAGGTAGAGTGTTGGGGAGGTGTTGGAGGGGTATTCCAGAACTTGGTTCTCGGCAGATGAAGGAACAGCCAGCAATAGTGGAGTTTGTAATATATATAAATGATTTGGAGGAAAATGTAACTGGATTGATTAGTAAGTTTGCGGATGACACAAAGGTTGGAGGATTTGCAGATGGCGATGAGGAACGTCAAAGGATACAGCAGAGTATAGATCAGTTGGAGAATTGGGGGAGAGATGGCAGAAAGAGTTTAATCCGGACAGATGTGAGGTAATGCATTTTGGAAGGTCTAATACAGTAGGAAATATACAGTACATGGCAGAACCCTTAAGAGTGTTGATAGGCAAAGGGATCTGTGTGTACAGGTACACAGGTCACTGAAAGTGGCAATGCAGGTGGAGAAGGCAATCAAGAAGGCATAAGGCATGCTTGCCTTCATTGGCCAGGGCATTGAGTTTAAAAATTGGCAAGTCATGTTGCAGCTTTATAGAACCTTAGTTAGGCCACATTTGGAATATAGTTTTCAATTCTGGTCCCCACACTACCGGTAGAATGTGGAGGCTTCGGAGAGGGTACAGAAAAGATTTACCAGGATTTTGCCTGGTATGGAAGGCATCAGCTATGAGGAGAGGTGGAGAAACTTGGTTTGTTCTCACTGGAGCAAGGAGGTTGAGGGGTGACCTGATAGAAGTCTGCAAGATTATGGGAGGCATGGACAGAGTGGATAGCCAGAAGCTTTTTCCCAAGTGGAGGAGTCAGTTACTGGGGGGCACAGGTTTTAAGGTGCGAGGGGGAAGATTTAAAGGAGATGTTTGAGACAGATGTTTTACACAGAGGGTGGCGGGTGCCTAGAACTCATTGCCGGGGGAGGTAATGGAAGTAGATACGGTAGTGACTTTTAAGGGGCATCTTGACAAATCCATGAATAGGTTGGGAATAGAGGGATATGGTCCCCGGAAGAGTAGGGGGTTTTAATTAAGACGGGCAGCATGGTCGATGCAGGCTTGGAGAGTGGAAGGGTCTCTTCCTGCGCTGTAATTTTTTTTGTTCTTTGTTCTTGGTCAACATTGGGAAGGCTCAAGCAGCTAGACTTGGAGGAGAGTTAGGGAGGAGGGATTTGAAAATAAGGTGCATGATCCTTAATTTCCTTACGTTCTTCCAAGCTTGTTGGCTCAGTGACCCAAACTTACAGAGTGACTGGCAAGCTTTCTCTTTGTTTAACAGGTGCTCACAGTGATTCTTCAGTTACTTGTGTTCATGTTAATTATTTATATATGACATCTTTCAATTTATTGACAGACAATTCAAAGCCAATGATTGACTTTGTTAAAAAGGCACCAGATGGCTCCCTTATCTTGATGGCAACATTTGATGACAGTTCGAGAAAGTGAGTGCAAACCAACACCAGTCCTGTGAACATTAGGGGGAGGTTAAAGAAGGGTAGCAGTCTGAAACATGTGCCACTGTGACTGCTTCAAACTCATTCCTTATTGTGAATATCCCATCCACACCACAATGACTGATGACAGTTCTACCATAGAAATGTTACGGTGCAGAAAGAGGCCATTCAGCCCTTCATTTTTGATCAGGCCAAGAAAGAATAAAAGAAACTTGACGCTCATTTTAATCCCATTTCCCAGCACCTGGTCTGTAGCCTCGCAGGTTCCAGCACTTCTGGTGCAGATCAAGGTACCTTTTAAATGAGGTTTCAGCCTCAAACACCAGCTTAGGCCATGAATTTCAGATACCTGGACACCCTCTGAAAGGTTTTTAAATCTCCTCTCCTATTTTAACAATCATCTTAAATCGATGCCCTCTTGTAATTGACCCCTTCAGCCAGGGTAAATGACTCTCTCTTTCATATACCTCAATTAGCTCACCCTTTAGCCCCCCCTGTTCAAAGGAAAATAACCTCAGTCTCTCCAATGTCTCCTCATAGCTGCAATTTTCAAGCCCTGGCAACATTCTTGTAAATCTCCTCTACACACTCTCCAATTATGCCATTCCTGTAATGTGACCTGAACTGTGCACAAAACTTCAGCTACAACTTAACCACTATTTTGTACAGTTCAATCGTTATATCCCTGACTTTGTACTCAGTGCCTTCGCACGATAAAGGAAAGCATTTCACATGCTTCCTTGACCACCTTGTCCTCCTATCCTGCCCCTTCACAGACCTGTGGACATGTATTCCAGAGCCTGTCACTTCCTCAAAACCACTCAATGTCTTCTTGTTTACTGAATATTCCCTTGCTTTGTTTACCCTTTCCAAATGCATTACCTCACACTTTTCCATTTGCCACTTCTCTAAGGGATTAATAGTCTAACAATAATGCCACTAGGCAATGGTCTAATGGTATTATCGCTGGACTATTAATCTGGAAACTCAGCTAATGATCTGGGGACCCAAGTTTGAATCCTGCCCCAGTAGTGGGTAAAATTTGAATTCAGTTAAAAAAAATCTGGAATTAAGAATCTAATGATTACCATGAAACCGTTGTCGGAAAAACCCATTTGCTTCACGAATGTCCTTTAGGGAAGGAAATCTGCCAGCTTGTCTACATTTGGACTATATGTAATTCCAGAGCCACAGCAATGTGGTTGACTCTCAACTGCCCTCAGGCAACTGGGGATGGGCAATAAATGCTGGCCAGCCAGCGACACCCATGTCTCACGAATAAAATTTGAAAAAACTATCATTCTGGAGTTGTTAGCTATTCTCTTCACAGTCAGCCCCATGGCCAACTTTTGTGTCATTTGCACATTTCCCAATAATGCCGTCCACATTTAAATTTAAAGCATTAATAAGTACAACAAACAGCAAGGGCCCCAAAAGACTGATCCCTGTGGAATACTATTGGAGACCATTTTCCACGTGTAAAAACATTCATCGACCATTCCCCTTTGTTTCCTGTCACTGAGCCAGTTTTGGATCCAACCTGCCACCTTCCCTTGTATCCCATGGAATTTCACTTTCCTGACCAGCCGGCCAAGTGCAGCCTTATCAATGCCTTACTGAAATCCATTAGACAATGTCCACTGCACTACCCTCATCTATCCTCTTTGTTATTCCTCAGAAAATTCTATTAAGTTAGTAGGACACGAGCTTCTCTGAGCAAGATGATTAAGTTGATCTTTCTCTACATCCCAGCTATGATTGTGGCACTACACTTTGCACCCTCTCCTTTCTTTCTCTATGTACATTATGCTTTGTCTGTACAGCATGCGAGAAACAATATTTTTCACTCTATACTAATACATGCGACAATAATAACTCAAATCAAATGAAAAAAAGCCCATGCTGACTATTCCTGATCAATGCCTGTCTTTCTAAGTGGCAGTTCATCCTGTCTTTCAGAATTATTTCCAATAATTTGCTTACCATCGAAGTTAGACTGACCGTCTTATAGGTTTACTGGCCTATCCAGTACACCCTTTCTAAATAAAGATACAACAGTTGCCGACCTCTAATCCTCATGTACCTTGCTAGTGAGGATTGGAAAATTATCCCCAGAGTCATCACAGTTTCCTCCCTGACTTCCTTCAACTGCCTGGAATACAATCCACCTGGTCCTAGTGATTTATCCACCCTCTAGAATGCCAGTCCCTCAATACTTCCTCTCTCATTCTGCTCATTGTGTTAAATATTTCACATTTCACTTTAACTAGAATATCTGCATCAGCCCTGCCCTGAGTGAAGACAGAGTCAAAGTACTCATTGAGAACCCTGTCCACATCTTCTGAATCAATTCACAAGTTTTTAAAGTTTAAAGTTTATCTATTAGTGTCGCAGGTAGGCTTACATTAATGCTGCAATGAAGTTACTGTGAAAATCCCTAGTCGCCACACTCTGGCGCTTGTTCAGGTGCACTGAGGGAGAATTTAGCATGGCCAATGCACCTAACAAGCGCATCTTTCGGACTGTGGGAAGAACCCATAGACAAAGGGAGAACGTGCAGACTCCATACAACAGTGACCCAAGCCAGCAATCAAACCCAGGTCCCTGGAGCTGCAAGGCAGCAGTGCTAACCACTGCATCATGTGCCACCCTGTACAAGTTACCATGTACATATTTAATAGGCCCTACCCTTTACTTAATTATTCGCTTGCTCTTAATATAGTGTAAAACATCTTAGGATATTTTTTGATTTTACCTACCAATATTTTTCATATCCTCTCTTTGCTTTCCTAATTTCCATTTTTACATCACTCCTGTACTTCCTATGCTCCTCTTGGCTTTCTACTGTATGAAGTCTTTTGTGGCTGTAATAAACTTTCTTTTTCAGCTTTACCTTGGCCTGTGTGATTTTGGATAACCAGGGTTCCTAGATTTGGTGGCATTGCCCATTCCATGGGCGGCACGGTAGCACAGTGGTTAGCACTGCTGCTTCACAGCTCCAGGGTCCTGGGTTCAATTCCCAGCTCAGGTCACTGTCTGTGTGGAGTTTGCACATTCTCCTTGTGTCTGTGCGGGTTTCCTCCGGGTACTCTGGTTTCCTCCCACAGTCCAAAGATGTATGGGTTAAGATGTATGCTAAGAAATTGCCCCTTAGTGTCTAGGGATGCGTAGGTTAGAGGGATTAGTGGATATAATAGGTAAGAATATGGGGGTAGGGCCTGGGTGGGATTGTGTTCGGTGCAGACTCGATGGGCCGAAGGGCCTGTTTCTGCACTGTAGGTTTCTATGATTTCTCTTTGTGGGGACATGTCTACATTGTGCCTGTGGATTCTTGCCTTTGAATGCCTCCCACTGATTTGACAGAGTTTTTCCTTCCAAGTGCTGTATCCAATCTACTCTTGCCAGCTCACCTCTCAGCTTTGTACAATTTGTCTTCCCCCAATTTAGTATATTTATTTCCGATCTACCTTTGTCCTTTTCCACAGTGATGTTAGGTCTGACTAAAAATTATGATTACTATTTCCAAAATGGTCCCCATTTCTACTTCATCCACTTGCCCAGCTTCATTTCCTAGAATTAAATCTAGAACTGTGACTAACCCCCCCCCACCCCGCCCTTCACACTATTCGATCCCAGTTGATATTAGGGTAGATAAAGTCCCCAATAATTCCTGCCCTATTGTTTTAATACTCAAAAATTTGTTAACATATTTGCTCTTTTAATTCTCTCCCACGATTTGAAGGTCTATGGTATAGTACTAGCAGTATAGCTACTGTCCTACACCCAACCATCTTCAGCTATTTCCAACAAAGACCTACCTTCCATCGCTTGGTCAGGAGTGAGGATGTTTGCTGATGACAGCACGAAGTTCAGTATCAGTCACAGCTCCTCAGAAACTGGAACTGGATATGTCTGCATGGAGCAAGACCTGAACAACATTTGGACTTGAGCTGATAAGTAGCAAGGAACAGTTGCCCCACACAAGTGCCAGACAATGATTGTCTCCAACAAGAGAAAATCTAACCTAAATCAACAGCCTTACCATTGCTGAATCCACCACTATCACCATACCATTGATCAGAAAATTAACTGAACCAGCCATATAAATACTGCCGCTACCACAGCAGGTCGGAGCCTGGGAATTCTGCAGCTAGTAACTCACCTCCTGATCACCAAATGAAGCTCAATATCATCCAAACAGTGTGTCTGATTGGCACCACATCCACCATCTTAAACACTTGTTTCCACCCCATCCAAGGCACTGTGGCAGTAGTGGGCACCATCTATAAGATGCGCTGCAGTAACTCACCAAGGCTCATTTAACTGCATTTTCCAAACCCAGGTGCTCGATTACCCAAAAGGACAAGGGCAACAGATGCCTGGGAACATCATCTCTCACAAGTTTCCCCTCAAAGCCACACCCTATTCTGACAATCACCGTTCCTTCAATACCACCAGGTCAAAATCCTTGCCCAAGGATGTTCCTAAACCAGATGGACAGCAGAGGTTTAAGAAGGCGGCTCCCCACCACTTTCTCAAGGATAATTGTGCATGGACAATAAATGCTGTCCGGGCCAGCAACACCCCCATTACATGAGCGAAAACTAAAATCCGAGAGGGAGTGGCAAAGAATGGAAAGCGTTGCTCCTCCACTCCCTGAAAAAAATCAATCCACAAGGAGCGTAGCCTCCTTTAGTGGATCTCTAACTCTGCAATTAAACGGATACGGAGCTCAGTTGAACACTAAATTGACATTCTTTAGGAGGGCCAGTCCTTTTGGGTGAGAACATTACATGGCAGCTTCAAAATCAGAGTTCTAGATATTGTTTGGAAGAGGATTGCTACATTGTCTGCAATATTTTGGCCTCTCCATTTCAGCCCAATGTGCTTTAGTGCAAATGTGCCTTAATGAGTTCCAGAACAATGGAGCAATTATCAGCTACAGCATTCAATCTCTGGAGCGAGGCGACTTCTTACAAACTGTGCCCAGCATACCTTCTGATTCTATCTTTTACTCACACTCTATGCCTCTAAACTTCATTCTAACTCTTTTACGACTGTAACACTACGTTCTGCACCCTGTCCTTTCCTTCCCTATGAACGGTATGCTTTGTCTGTGTAGCGCACAAGAAACAATACTTTTCACTATATACTAATATATGTGACATTGATAAATCAAATCAAATCATTTAAGTGATAAGCATTTCAACATTGGGTCTGAGAGGTGGCACCTGTAATGTTCAGCTCTCTATAGCAATGCACGCCCTTTATAAGTTTGTAATTTCCTTTTCTGATTATTCCAAGGCTGACAAGAGAAGCCAAGAAATACATCGAGACTTTGGGTAGCAAGGAGATATGGAAATTGGCCTTCCGAGGAAACTGGGTCTTTCTTGGCACAAAAGGATTCACACTGCCAAAGACCTTTCAGAGGGAGAAGGTTAGTGAGCTAGTGATTCTTGCAGTCCTTTATGAGAAACTTATTCTCATCATTACATCAGGCCCTTCCCCTCCACAGCAGTCAGGTGCTGCTGCTGTTACTTATGGCGAGAGCAGGTTAAAGGAAGTTCTGACCAATGTTTACAAGTCCCAAAGCTACCTGTGGCTTCATACCTGTGGGTTACTCCATTCCAGTTATGTGGGAATGTGAGTGGAGATCCTCCTGGAAAAGTTTACCCATTATACCCCTGAACTCAATAGCTTCTTTCCTGGATTCAGTAACAATCGCTCCCCCCGGCCCAATAACTTGGTCAGTTTTGCCCGTAAAGAGCGCTCACTTGGGTGACTTCTTCCCTGCTGTCATCAAACTTTTGAATGGACCTACCATATATTAAGTTGATCTTTCTCCACACCCCAACTGTGCCTGTTACACTACATTCTGCGTTCTCTCCTTTCCTTCTTCCTTGTGTACTCTATGAACGGTATGCTTTGTCTGTATAACGCACAAGAAACAATACTTTTCACTGTATCCCAATGCACGTGACAATAATAAATCAAATCAAATCAGGTGACCAGATAAAAAAGCAAAGACTCTGGGTGGGATTTTATGGCCTCGCTTATCCCGAAACTGTAAGATCGCACCCCAGATCAGTGGGTCTTTCTGTGGTCTGCCCCTCACCCACTCGGATTTCTGTGGCGGGCGGAATGGGAAAATTCCGAGCACTAAAAGAATCCTCCTGGGGATGGTATCTCTGACCCAGAAGTTGAATGTTTGGAAATTTGACTGAGGAAGTATGGAAAAATAAAAACAAAGAACAAAGAAAATTACAACACAGGAACAGGCCTTTCGGCCCTCCAAGCCTGTACTGATCATCCTGCCTGACTGAACTAAAACCCCCTACTCTCCCGGGGACCGTACCCCTCTATTCCCATCCTATTCGTGTATTTATCAAGAAAATAAATAACTATTTCAGGTAAGAAAGCTAAAAGGGATGATTTATTGCAGAAGATTATGGAAGATACCAGTCTTGAATGGATTCCAGAGATACTTAAAGAAGTGGCTGTGGAATTGGGCCAATATATTGTTCAAGAGAATCATTTGAATCAGGATTTGAGTCGTACATCGGAATGCACAGCAGATTATCAACTTCTTAATCAGATCATGGGTGTGACAGGGGAAATGGCAAACATTGTGAAATAACTAACGAAAGTCACCTGAATGAGAGAATAATTGAATGTCAAAGCAAGAAGGCATCTGCCTTAAAAAATGTTAGTAGCACTTGCTGATATTGGGTTTTAAGGTTTGATGTCGTGGCGAAATGTGATTAATTCATCCATGAGAAAGGCATGGAGCTTGAAGCTAATTTCTGAGATTGACAAAGCATTCCCTGAAGCAATTAGAGCAAACAAAGCTCAACACAGTTACAGTAAGAGCAGATTTAAGAGAATTCAGAGCAAGGTGTGAGTTATTGGAACTGCATCACCATCTCAAGCAGTACTTAAGAGGATGTCACAGAGTTCAATGCCGGGGGCATTTATTTGTGGTGGCAGTGGTAATTTGGAACAAGAAGTGGAAAGGATAGGATATTAACAAATGGTGGGTGAGTTTCAAAAATATTGTAAAATTAACCAAATACAAAAGGGGTGGCATGGTGGCACTGCTACCTCTCAGCAGCAGGGTCTGATTCCTGGCTTGGGTCACTGTGTGGAATCTGCACATTCTCCCCGTGTCTGCATGGGCTTCCTCCAGGTGCTCCGTTTCTCTCCACAATCCAAAAGACATGCTGGTTAAGTGCATTGATCATGCTAAATTCTCCCTCAGGCGCTCGAGTGTGGCGACTCGGGGATTTTCACAGTAGCTTCACTGCAATGTTAATGTGAGCCTAGTTGCGACACCAGTAAATAAATAAGATAATGTTCTGAATCACCTGGCTTGGTGAACAATAAGCGATGTTTCATACTAGGCAATTGCAAAGGTATTGAGATGACGGAAGAGATATAAATAGCAGGAAGAGAAACAAATGGTTTTAGGCTAGAGGACAAAGCACAGGCAAGGATCTGCGGCAGTGTACCAAATCAGATCATTTACTGAACCAAATGACATAAGATGCAGTAGCAGCCGCTGTTTAAAAAAGGTAGCAGGCAAAAGGCAGGGAATTATAGGCCAGTTAGTTTAACGTCTGTTGTTGGAAAAATGCTTGAATCCGTCATCAAAGAAGAAATAGCGAGGCACCTAGAGAAGAATTGTTTAATAGAGCAGACGCAGCACGGATTCGTTAAGGGGAAGTCGTGTCTGACGAACTTATTGGAATTCTATGAGGATGTGTCTAGTGCGGTAGACAGAGGGGAACCGGTGGATGTGGTGTTTCTCGATTTTCAAAAGGCGTCTGATAAGGTGCCGCACAAAAAGTTGCTTCAGAAGGTTAGGGGGCATGGAGTTGGGGGTAAGGTGTTAGCGTGGATAGGGGATTGGTTGTCTAATAGGAGGCAGAGAGTTGGTATCAATGGATGCTATTCTGGTTGGCGGTTGGTAGCTAGTGGAGTGCCGCAGGGATCGGTGCTGGGGCCTCAGCTATTTACCATTTATATAGATGATCTGGAGGAGGGGGCTGAGTGTAGGGTGACGAAATTTGCTGATGACACAAAGATGAGCGGAAAAGCAAATTGTGCGGAGGGTGTGGAAAGTCTGCAGAGGGATCTAGATAGGCTGAGCGAGTGGGCGAGGACCTCGCAGATGGAGTACAATGTTAGCAAGTGTGAGGTTATCCACTTTGGCAGGAATAATAGTAGGAGGGATTACTATTTAAAGGGCAAAAAGCTGCAGCATGCTACAGTGCAGAGGGACCTGGGGGTCCTTGTGCATGAGTCACAAAAACCCAGTCTGCAGGTGCAGCAGGTGATCAAGAAGGCAAATGGGATGCTGGCCTTTATAGCGAGGGGGATAGAATATAAAAGCAGGGAGGTCTTGCTGCAACTGTACAGGGTACTGGTGAGGCCGCAGCTGGAGTACTGTGTGCAGTTTTGGTCGCCGCACTTGCGCAAGGATATTTTGGCCTTGGAGCGAGTGCAGAGGAGGTTCACTAGGCTGATACCGGAGATGAGGGGGTTAGACTATGAAAAGAGACTAAATAGACTGGGTCTGTACTTGTTGGAGTTTAGAAGGATGAGGGGGGATCTTATAGAGACGTATAAGATAATGAAAGGGATGGATAGGGTAGAGGTAGAGAGATTCTTCCCACTCAGAAAGGACAGCAGGACTAGAGGGCACAGCCTCAAGATAAGGGGGTGGGGGCAGTTTAGAACAGAGTTGAGGAGGAACTTCTTCACTCAAAGGGTGGTGAATTTCGGGAATTCTCTGCCCGTTGAAGTGGTGGAGGCTGCCTCGCTAAATATATTTAAGACACGGGTAGGTAGGTTTTTGGTAGACAAGAGAATTAAGGGTTATGGGGAGAAAGCGGGAAAGTGGAACTGATCCACTTCAGATCAGCCATGAGCTTATTGAATGGCGGGGCAGGCTTGAAGGGCTAGATGGCCTACTCCTGCTCCGATTTCTTATGTTCTTATGTAGAGCAACCCCATCTGAATGTTAGGATGTATCTCCATGGTAACAGGGCACAAATCATCATACTGTGATGTCCGTGGGAGACAGCTACGAAGCAGATATCTCATTAAGATGTCTGAGTTGTGAGGGTAGCTTGAAGAAATTAAGAACTTTGATTCTGCGAAAGATAATCACAAATATTCTCCATCCTTTAGGAATACAGGCAGTCTTTGACCTTATGTTGTCTGAGTTGCAACAAATGGCACTTACAGCATTTATAAATTGACACCCCATTTTGACTTTGCAACGCATGTTCAAATGTGCGTGTTGACGTTCTGCGCCACCCACGTATAACTGGATAGTTCGAACAAAGTATTTACAGGGAAGGACAGTGTAGATGAGGATGAACTGTTTT
Organism: Carcharhinus amblyrhynchos; assembly: GCF_965287045.1. Classification (NCBI taxonomy): domain Eukaryota; kingdom Metazoa; phylum Chordata; class Chondrichthyes; order Carcharhiniformes; family Carcharhinidae; genus Carcharhinus; species Carcharhinus amblyrhynchos. Next base: position 12,331,776 of record NC_137338.1, on the reverse strand, counting down.
GACTGGTTGAAGACTCTAGAACCAGAGGCCGTAACCTAAATATTAGAGCCAAGCCATTCAGGAGAGATGTTAGATACGCTTCTACAAGCAGAGAGCGCTGGAGTTTTGGAACTCTTCCTCAAACAACAGTGGATGCTGGTTCAATTGTTCGGTTTAAGTCTGAGAGACAATCTATTTATTGAGCAGGAGTATTAAGGGATATGGGCCTTGGGGGCAGGTCCATGGAGCTAGGCCACAGACGAGCCATGACCTTATTAAATGGCAGAGCAGGTTCAAGGGGCCAAGTGGCCTACTCCTGTCCCTATGTTATGTTCCTATTAACCTATCTTTATTAGCTTGGAAATTATGTTTTATTTTGCCATTTCTTTTAATACAACCGTCGCATTTTTAATTCACTATGTCCTATTTAATAAGCATTCAGACTCGCATAGTTCAAGATTAATCAGGCAACTGACAGTGTTCAATACTTTTGCTATATTCCCCCACAATAACTGAGGAATTTGTGCTAAGGCGTGCAGACATAATCAGTCGCCTCAGCGACTTGACAGGGCAACGTGTGAGAGCACTTAATGCTGTTAGGCACCCCGTGAGTGATTGCCAGCCTTGGTTCAGGAACCAATGTCCTACTTGTACCACTGTTCCTATGGGTAATGTGATTCCAACTTACAACATTTTGACTTACAGTGCAATTTTCAGCAAGTGTGGTTGGCGCAGTGACTGCCTGTAACTATATTTTTGACACCACCACAAACTCCAGAACAAGGAGGGCATGAACTCAAGTTTAAAATAGTTGAGCAGCATTGACGTTTTAGCTGGTGTGATGAATATGTGGACCATTTAAAGGAGAGCTTCATAGATAATTAAAAGTCGAGGTTTTTTTGGGATGAATTGAACAAATCTGTTCGCATTCCTGTTCCTATTTAAGAACTCGGAACAAGAATAGGAGATTTTTTTTGTCCTTTTGGTTCCTTCCCTTATTGTTTAGAAAGGTGGCAGTGGATATATATGAGTTGGGTGAAAGTCCCTCAACCTCTCCAAACAATCATGGCAGATTATGTCATGGCCTCAGCTCCTGCCCATTCTCTGTAACCATTTGGTCCATAACTAATTAAAAATCTTTCTCCTCCTTACATCAACTCAATGTCCCGGCATCCATCACACTCTGGGGTGGTGAATTCTACAGATTCACAACTCTTTGAGAGAAGTTATTTCTCCTCATCCCTGCTTTCAATCTTCTACCCCTTATCCTAAAACTATGACCTCTTGTCCTCAATTGCCCCCACAAGAGGAAACATCCTTTCTATGTCTACCCTGTCAACACTCTTTAGCATCTTATGTACCTCAATTCGATTTGCCCCTCATTCTTCTAAACTCTGGAGTGTATAGGCCTAAACTGCTCAATCCCTCTTCTTAAGATGGACACCCTCATCTCTGAAATCAATTAACAGCGAGAGAAATGAGAGAGGAGACAAAGGGGAAAGGAAAATGGATGGGATTTTCCATCTAAGTGTGCCTCAAGACCGAAATTTCCCGTCCCAAGCTCATTGGACTTTTAAATGGTCTGCCAAATTCTCTGTCTCGCCCGTTACGATTCCCACAGTGGATGGGATGGGAAATTTTCGGCCAGTGTGTTCTTCCTACGAAACGTTACTAGCTTTTTCTTATTTTAACAGGTTACCAACAGTGGGAACTGGGCGGATGAGATCCAGATTGATGGTTGTTTCTCGCCAAAGACAGACTATGTATAACGGGCGCTCCTGGCATCTCGGTGTGGCTCACAGCACAGCTCAACTTTCCTGTCTCACAACCTGATTCAGCTGGGTTACTGGGTACATATGAGTTGGATGAAAGTAGTCACTGAGAGTAGCATCAGATTAACTGGCAGAGCATAAAAGCAAGCTCCACCGGCACATGATCAAACAAGACTTCACTTTTTTATTATTCATTTGTGGGACATGGGCGTCATTGGCTGACCAGCATTTACTATCCACCCCTGGTTGCCCTTGGAGGGTTGAGAATCATCCTGCAGCTCTGGAGTCACGTGTAGGTTAGACCGGGTAAAGACGGCAGATTTCCTTCCCTAAAACACATTACTGAACCAGATGGGTTTTTCCCCACAATCGACAATGGTTTCATGGTCATCGATAGATCCTTATTTCTTTATTGAATTCAAATTCTATGGTGGGATGAGCAGGGTGGATAGGGAGCAGCTGTTCCCCTTAGTTGAAGGGTCAGTTATGAAGGGACACAAGTTAAAAGTGTGGGGTTTGGGGGAGATTTGAGGAAGAACTTTTTACCCAGAGGGTGGTGACAGTCTGGAATGTGCTGCCTTGGGGGGGTGGTGGAGGCAGGATGCCTCACCTTTTTTACAAAGTACCTGGATGAGCACTTCCCCTGCCATAATATTCAAGGCCACGGGCCAAGCGCTGGCAGGTGGGATTAGGCGGACAGGTCAGAGACTTTTCGTGCATCGGTGCAGACTCGATGGGCCAAAGTGTCTCTTCCTCACTGTGGTATTCTTGTGATTCTGTGAATCCAGGTCCCCAGACTTTCTGGATTAATAGTCTAGCAATAATGCCACTGGGCCATTGCCTCCCCATTGAAATAACTCAAACACAAAAAGTGCAATTCGCCAGCTGGGAAACACATGGGATTGGGTGGCACCAAGGCTTTCACACTCATTGGGGGGTAGAGTGTAAAACCAGCACTGTGCTTGATTCCATCAGTGTTCCGATGGATGGATTAATGTTTAAATTTTCACCTGTTTCTTAGCTGTTTGGATCAAGCAAGGGTTTGCGTTCCAGATCAGTTCCTTCACAGGGAAACTAACAATCAAGAAAGCTGCTAGCTCCAACTTTCACCAGGATCCAGTGTTAAGGTGCGGGATTCTAGCACCGTGCCCACCCTGACACTGACAATTCACACCCGAGGCCAATGGACCTTTAAATGGTCTGTCTAATTTTCTGTTCTGCCGGGAACCATTCCCACAACTTTCACATCCGTGTGACGCTTCCCCTGAAGAAGAGACACGGGGCGGGATTTTCCAGCCACGCTCGCCCCAAAACCGGGAAGTCCAGCCAGAAGTCAACGGACCAGTGAATGGTCTGCCCCCTGCCCTCTATGATTCGTACAACTGCTTCTGGCAGATTCACTGGGGATAGAGGGGAAACTGACAGAAATGAATATGAGGAAGAGGCGCGGGGGCAGACCATCCGGCTTCTGAGGGTATGCACACCATTCAATAAATTTGAGGCCCAACAAGGGAACAGGCCATCTTGGACTGGGTGTTGTGCAATAAGAAAGAATCAGTTGGCAATCTAGTTGTGAGAGAATCCTTGGGGACGAGCGGCCATAATATGGTAGAATTCTTTGTCAAGGTGGATAATGATGTAGTTGATCCTGAGACCAGGGCCCTGAATCTCAATAAAGATAACTATGATGGTATGAGGCATGAATTGGCCATCATGGACTGGGAAACACTTCTGAAAGGAAAGATAGTGGACCGGCAATGGCAGGCATTTATAGAGTCATAGAGGTTTGCAGCATGGAAACGAGCCCTGCAGCCCAACTTGTCCATATCACCCCTTTTTTTTTAAACCACTAAGCTTGTCCCAATTCCCTGCATTTGCCCATATCCCTCTATATCCATCTTACCTATCTAACTATCTAAAAGATAAAATTTTACCCTCCTCTGACAGCTCGTTCCAGACACTCACCCACTCTCTGTGTGAAAAAGTTGCCTCTCTGGACCTTTCTGTATCTCTCCCCTCTCACTTTAAACCTATGCCCTCTCCCGTACCTTCGGGAGAATATGTTGACTATCTAGCTGATCTATGCCTCTCATTATTTTATAGACCTCTCTAAGATCATCCCTCAGCCTCCTACTCTCCAGGGACAAAAGTCCCAGTCTACCCAGCCCCTCTTTATAACCCAAGTCCCAGTAGCATCCTAGTACGTCTTTTCTGCACTCTTTCTAGTCTAATAATATCCTTTCTATGATAGGGTAGACAGAACTGTACGCGGTATTCCAAGTGTGGCCTTATTAATGTCTTATACAACTTTGACAAGACCTCCCAACAGTATATTATACAGTATTCGATGTACATTGAATCTCAATAAAGGTAACTATGATGGTATGAGGCATGAATTGGTACATCGTACAATGTACATTGAATACATTGAATTGTATTCAATGTCCTGAGCAATGAAATCAAACATACCGAACAAAGGACAAATAGATGAACTCCAGAAGTTGTTTATTCCTGTTTGGCGCAATAGTGGTAAGGGAATTGCGACCAAACCATGACTTACAAGGGAAATTAGAGGTAGTATCAGGTTCAAAGAGGAAGCATACAATTTGACAAGAAAAAAGCAATAGGCCTGAGGACTGAGCCACGACAGATCAGCCATGATCTTATTGAATGGCGGGGCAGGCTCGAAGGGCTAGTTGGCCTACTCCTGCTCCTATTTCTTATGTTCTTATGTTCTTATTATTGGGAGCAGTTTAAAATTCAGCAAAGGAGGATCATGAGATTGAATGAGAAAGGGAAAAATGGAGTATGAAAGTAAGCTAGCGGGAAACATTAAAAATGGACTGCAAAAGTTTCTATCACTATGTAAAGAAAAATAAATGTAAACTCCTTATGTTCAGAAATGGGAGAATTCATAACGGGGAATAAAAAAGGCTGAGAAATTAAATTCGTACGTTCACAAAGGAAGACATGAATAAAGTACAAGAAGTTTTGAGAGCAATAAATTTTAATAAGGAGTTGAAGGAAATCAGCATTAGTAGAGAAAAGATTTGGGGAAATTAATGGGATTGAATGTGGATAAATTTCCAGGTACTGATAATCTTCATCCCAGAGTACTTTAGGAAATGACCCTGGAATTAATAGATCCATTGGTGGTTATTTTCCAAAATTCTTTAGGCTTTGGATTGGTTCCTACAGGTTGGAAGGGTTTTTAATGTAAGCCCACTATTCAAAAAGGGAGATAGAGAGATAACAGGGAACTATTGACCAGTGAGCCTAATGTCAGTACTGGAGAAATTGCTAGAGTCCATTATCAAGGATTTCATAACTTGGCATTTGGAAGGCAGTGGTATAATCAGACAAAGCATGGATTCACAGAAGGGAAATCATGCTTGACGAAGCTACTGGAATTTTTTGAAGATATAACTAATAGAGTTGACTGAGGAGAACCTGTGGATGTGGTTCATTTAGACTTTCAGAAGGCTTTCAACAAGGTCTCACATAACAGATTACTATGGAAAGTTAAAGCACATGGGCTTGCAGGAAATGTTTGAGATGGATAAAAATCTGGTTAGCTATACTTAAACCTGTTCAGACAGGAATTTACATTCAGGTGCTACTGCAGTGAAGGCTTGAGATGCCACCAAATGCCAAGGGCCCCGAACGTAGGTCCTGAAACATCTAACACGTGACGTGGTAGTGAATAGCGAGCACAGGGCAAATTAGGAAAAGTAGAAATTATTCATTTAGATGGATTTATATTGGGAAAGATCTTCCAGCTGTTCACACCAGCGGGACCAAAAAATCCCATTGCTGGCCAATGGTGGGCTGCCTCCTGCCACCAAGAAACAAACCAGAGGGAGGCCAAAGAATCTCGCCAATAAGATTTGGTATCACTGGATGGGATTTTCCATTTCCACCTGCACTGACACTGAAAGTGCCCGTCTGAGGTCAATGGATCTTTCAGTGGTCTGTGTAACTTTCCATCCCACCCATGACAATTCTCGTGGCGAACAGGATGGAAGATTTGCCCAACTGTGTTTCGCAGGAGTAGCATTTTTAATATATTCAACAATTATTCTGCTTTCTGGTGCAAGAGTTGCAATTTTAAACGAAGCTTCTTGGGTTTAATTGGCCTTTAATTTTCTCGTTGGTTGTACCTCACTCCTTAAACTCAATGCTCCATTCACCCATCACCCCCATGTGCGCTGACCTTCACAAACTTCCAATCTGGCAATATCTTGGTTTGACACTTTGGATTCTTGTTTTCAGGTACCCCTGCAGCCTCATCCCACCCCCAACTCTCCAACCCCCTCAGAAACTACAACTTCCAAGATCTCGGACCTCCAAATCTTCTCTCTTATGTATTCCCCGATGGTAATCACTTCAGCTTTGGAGTCCACTGGCGGGATTTTCTAGTCGCGCTCGCCCCGAAACTGGAAAATCCTGCCCGAGGTCAATAGACCTTTCTGTGGTCTGCCCTTCGCCCACTGCGATTTGCGTGGCGGCTGGAACGAGAAATTTTGCCCCCATGTCTTCACTTGCCCAAGCCCAAAGCTCTGGAATTTGCTCCCTAAACCTCACTACCTTATTCTCCTTCAAGCCTATCTCTCTGACCAAGTGTTGTGATGACTGGTCCTGTTACCTCCTTCCGTGACTGGATGTCAAAATTAGTTTGCCAACGTTGCTGTTTGAGTACCTTGCGTGTTTAACTCTGTGAAAGGTGCCGTGTAAATACTAGTGGTACGAATTTGCCACAGATTTCACAGCATCTTAAATTATTCTGGAATCTGGCAAAATATCTCACCTTAAGTATCGACCTTTTATTTCTTGGTGGTATTGTCCATGAGTCTGCACATTGATGTTTCGCCTCATCCACACCCTGCTGTAATTTTTAAAATTTATTTAGGGGTGCTGCCAGGCCTGCTGATAGTGGCAGATTATGCTGAGTAGGCTTAAGCCTAGGGGCTCAGAAGGGAGGTGAGCCTGAGAGCAAAAAAAAATTGGTTTAATCCTTTCAAGGGTGAATAAATTTTCATAACTATACTCTGTGAGTGAATTAACATACAAATACTTACAAATAGAGGAGCTTCGCCCCCGGACTTGTGCTACATGCAAATAAATACAAAATAAACGCAACAAAGGGTTTATTGTCATGCTATGACATGTATGCATACTTATTTTAGTGCATACTTAGTTACATATAGCACTTCTTTAAAACGTTCACCCTTACATAGTATTAATCCCACACCACGGCACGATGACTTGCTTCCAGTGCTACCAATGTATCATCAAATTCATGATCATCGCCATCTGATAATTCACCAATGTCAACATCAAAATCCTTGGCATTTAAATCACCCCCGCTGTCATCACTGCATAATCCATCATCAAAACTGTTGTTGAGCACATTCACCACCTGTGAAAACGTCAAAACAGACTTTTGTTTGCTCGCTGCCATTGTTGTTTACAACGCAACAAATGTCACCACTAACCAGCCAAGGAATTCTAATTCATTATCAAGATGCCTTTGTTGTAGGTAAAATAATATCTCTGGGTCCAGTTGTGAGTCAAAGTATAGCAAGTTTATGCAAAAGCTTTTGGGAGATAACAGCGGTCCCCCAGGCTTCTCTCCGAACACAAATTAAGAGCGCATATTTACACCCCCTTCAAGCATGTATGCATTTTCCCATTCTCGGCAGGTTCCCAGGCTGTGGCTTGTCCTCCATCGTGTGAACATGGCTGCCTTGGTGGTTTTTTTCATGGTTACCTCAAGGCCGCAATTCTCCCACATCTCACAAGGTGTGATTAGCTATTAGCTAACATATAGGCCAGCACAAACAAGTTAACTGCATACAAGGTAATGGGGCTGGTATAACAATTTTATGTTCGTAGGTACACATATAGCATATATCGGGACATAATACATAAACAGTACATAACAACTATATATGAAGGCACGCATGTAAGCTCCATTAGGTTAGATAGAAGTCCATAATATTAAAGACACAAAAATAGATATTAGCCACATTCCTGAACACAATTAGCTGGGACTATCATAAACTTGTGTGCAACAGCAGGGGCAGCTGCTTTCTTATCTGCCTGGGATACACGAAAATAAGTCTTACAATACTTTTTTTTACAAATCTCCAAGTATTACAAAGTTCATTAACCCATTCCCTACTTCACATTAATAACACGCGTATGACATCATCATGAAGCTGAAGAAAGAAGGCATCTGATTGGAACAACAGTGGTTGGTAAATCTTGTTTGACCAATCACTGCAGACATGACAAAGTCAGCCTACCGAGAAAAAAACATTTATGTCGCTTTACCCTTAATACAATGGACGACATCTGTGTCACTCTACTTTTCGAAGGGTTAATTGGGTGTACAAAAAATTGGTGACTGAACATCACTTTATTCTATTCAACGAAGAGTGGAGCAGGGGACAGGGGGCAAGGTCAGGGGGCCTGACTAAAGCTCAGCCTAGGGGTCCGGGTGGTAGTTAATCCACCACTGCCTGCTGAGTATTTCCAGCACCTTCTGCCTTTCTTTAAAACCAATGTCATTCCTCCATTGTAAAGGATCATGGGCGTTGTATCTAATTTAATATACTGCCTCTTGGAAAATACAGATTATGTATTAATGTGAACTTCATGTCTGTTTGACTGGGTGTTGAATGGCTGGGCTGTCAGTTCTGTTCCTTGTTGCCCACTTCCAGGGCTTGATTCCACTGCGGGCAGTGTGGACGAATTGAGCACACAGGTACATTCTTGATGCAATCTCTCCTTTCCACCTTGGGAGCTGCACTGATACCTGGTGAGAATCTGAGCTGGAACATAAGTGACAAATGGGAGAACCGGCATTGATGGAGGCTGTTTTCTTACCCTTGGCTCAGACAGTACAGCACACCCTCAGTATTGCACTAAAATGTCAGCCTAACCTAATGTGCCCAATGGGAGATAATCCTCAGTCTGCTGGCTCAGAAGGGAGAGTTTAATATATAACAGCATATCAACACGAGCACTGATACACTTGAAAATTTCAGGATTAATCTAAGTCCCCACTTTAATATTGGCCAGTTAATGGAGCCTCCATTTAGGTTTAGGAGTTTTGCTTTATGCGCTAAGTTGGGTGCATGGTAGCACAGTGGTTAGCACTGCTGCCTCATAGCGCCAGGGACCTGCGTTCGATTCACGACTTGGGTCACTATCTGTGTGGAGTTTGCACATTCTCCCCATGTCTGAATGGGTTTCCTCCAGATGCTCCAGTTTCCCCCCACAGTCCAAAAGATGTGTCAGTTAGGTGGATTGACCATGCTAAAATTGTCCCTTAGTGTCAGGGGGACTAGCTAGGGTAAATCCATGGGGTTATGGGGATAGGGCCTGGGTGGGATTGTGGTTGGTGCAGACTCGATGGGCCAATGGTCTTCTGCACTGTATGATTCAATGATTCTCCCTGTGTCTGCGCAGGCTTCCTCCAGGTGCTCCAGTTTCCTCCCATACTCCAAAAATGTGCAGGTTAGGCTTATTGACCATGCTAAATTGAGCCTTAGTGTCAGGGGGCTCAGCAGGGTAAATATGTGAGGTTACAGGATAGGAGCTGGGTGGGATTGTTGTCAGTGTAGGAAAAATGGGCTCAATGGCCTCCTTCTGTACTGTGCGATTCCCCATTACTGCCTACCCTCTGGCTCACAACCCCTGCTGTCCCCTGACCACCTTCTGGCTGACGACCCTTCAGTTTGTGACCTCCGCCAGGCCCTGAGCCGCCCTCTTCTTGCTGACCCTCTGATGTGCAGCTTATTTCCTGCAAGTCAGAGCTGTTCTCCCTGTCTCTTGCCACCTACACCAGAGCCTTCCCTCACAGCGAGGAGAAGGAAGCAGCGAGCGGGAGAGGCAGGCAGCAGCGAGTTCAGTGAAGCATCCAGGAGGCTCAGAGAGCAGGCAAGGCTGTGAACCAGAGAGTGGACAACGAAACAGAGGGTCAGGGAACGGGATGTGGGACAAGTGGAGGTGAGGTGAGCAGGAGCAGCAGTGCATGGGAGCAAAGTAGAAAGGAAGCAAATTTTTAAATATATTTTAAAGTTTATTTTATTTTGAAAGTTATTTAATTACAGCTTTTGGGGACCTCATTAAAGGGATTTTGAAACTTCTGACTTCATAGGTTATTATTGTGCAGCTGGGATCTGAAAGGTTTTGCAAAACCTGCACTTATTTCCCCATCCCCAGAAAGGATTGTCAAATTGCTGTTCTTTCAGCAAGTGTTATTTATAAATTTTCAGTTGTACATGCAAGTTTTTGTCACATGTGGATTGAACAACCTGTGCCATTTTGGAGCCAGTGCACTGGAAATTAGTGAAGGAGACAGGAGTGTGGAGCAGAGGGGACCACGAGCACCTTGAGACCATTGTTAAGGCGTACTTGCATGATGCATTGGGGGGATCTTGAAATGATTTGATTTTTGATTTGATTTGATTTATGATTGTCACATATATTAGCATGCAGTGAGAAGTACTATTTCTTGCGTGCTATACAGACAAAGCTTAGAGAAGGAAAGGAGAGAGTGCAGAATGTAATGTTAGAGTCATAGCTAGTGTGTAGAGAGAGATGCAAGGTAAGTCCATGCAAAAATCTGACAGCATCAGGGAAGAAACTGTTGTTGAGTTGGTTGGTTCATGACTTCAGATTTTTGTAGCTTTTTCCCGATGGAAGAAGGTGGAAGAGAGAATGTCCGGGGTGAGTGGGGTTCTTAATTATGCTGGCTGCTTTGCTGAGGCAGCAGGAAGTGTGGACAGAGTCAGTGGATGGGAGGCTGGTTTGTGTGATGGATTGGACTACATTCATGACTTTTTATAGCTTCTTGTGGTCTTGGACAGAGCAGGAGCCATACCAAGCTGTGATACAACCAGAAAAAATGCTTTCTATCGTGCATCTGTAAAAGTTGGTGACTGTAGTAGCAGATATGCCAAAATTCCTTAGCCTCTTGAAAAAGTAGAAACATTGGTGGACTTTCTTCACTGTAGCATCAGCATGGAGGAATCAGGACAGGTTGTTGGTCATCTGGACACCTAGAAACTTGAAGCTCTTGACCATTTCCATGTCGTCCCCATTGATGTAGACAGGGGCATGTTCTCCACTACGCTTCCTGAAGTTGATGACTGTCTTCATTTTGTTGGCATTGAGGGAGAGATTATTGTCGTTGTAACAGTTCACCAGGTATTCTATCACTTATCTGTACTCCATCTCATCATTTTTTGAAATCTGATCCACTATGGTGGCGTCATCAGCAATCTTGGAAATCAAGTTAGAGGGGAATTTGGCCACACAGTCATAGGCATATAGGAAGCATAATAAGTGACTGAGGACACAGCCTTGTGGGGCACCGGTGTTGAGGATGATTGTGGGGGAGGTGTTGTTGCCTACCCTTACTGGTAAAATAGGGCATTTTGAAACAGTTCACTGGGGCTCTGTCCATGAGAGGTGACATGCCCCATTCACAAAGTTGACAATGCACAGTGTAACCAATTTCTGAAGAAATGAACAGAGAGGCATAAGAAAGGTGTACCTTTCCTTTGTCCTCCCTTTGTGTATAACTCCCACCTCAATTCCTTGGTCTGAGTTCCTGGTCTGAGTTAATGCTCCAACTGTGAAAAGTTTGAAAGGAAGTTGCAGAGTCCTTTGTCCTAGTAGATTAATAGTCTCAGGTGGCCAGGCCTGGCTTTGTGGATTACGGTAAGAAGTCTGACAACACCAGGTTTAAATCCAACCAATTTATTTGATAGTAAACTCACAAACTTTCGAGATTTCCCTCTTCATCAGGTGAATGGAGAGTTCTGGCCTCAGACAGAGCATACACAGCACAGACCATTTACAGATTACTGATTAGAATGCGAATCTTTACACCTAACCTGCTATTCAAGTCTTAAGGTGGCTAACAATGTGAGTGGAAGGAGCACTGATCACAGGTTAGAGAGATGTGTATTGTCTCCAGACAGTACAGTAAGTGAGGTTTTGCAAACCCAGGCAAGTCACGGGGGTTACAGATAGTGCGACATGCACCCAAGATCCCTGTTGAGACCGTCCTCACGTGTTCAGAACTTGGCTATCGCACACATGAGGACGGTCTCAACAGGGACCTTGGGTTCATGTTGCACTATCTGTAACCCCCATGACTTGCCTGGATTTGCAAAACCTCACTTACTGGACTGTCTGGAGACAATACACATCTCTTTAACCTGTGATCAGTGCTCCTTCCCCCCACATTGTCAGCCACTTTAGGACTTGAATAGCAGGTTAGGTGTAAAGATTCGCATTCTAATCAGTAATCTGTAAACTGTCTGTGCTTTATATGCTCTGTCTGAGGCCAGAACTCTCCATCGACCTGATGAAGAGGGAAACTTCGAAAGCTAGTGAATTTACTATCAAATAAATCGGTTAGACTTAAACCTGGTGTTTACCCCAGTCCAACGCCGGCATCTCCACATCATGACTTTACGGATTACATACAGATAACTCAGTTTGGGAGCCTTTGACCTCATAATTTAAAGGAAGGCTCAAGCTGCTTGGTGTCGTGTAGGTATGGATCATGAAGGGGATCATGTTTTGGGGTGCATGTCTGAGGTCAGGGCCGGGTGACCCATTGGGAAGTCCCCGTTGTTGGTGACCAGGAGGAGGTGGGGGAAGAGGTAGGAGGGAAGGGGTCCCACTCAGCGCACTGCGAGATCAGGGATCCCTTGCGAAATGGCAACCGAGCGCTCTGCAGCCAGGCTCACTGATATGTTTAGGCCCCGTCCTCCCCTCAGTAACGGCACGCAACTCACCACTCTCCCAAAAAACTGACTGATGAGGGACGATTGTGGTGCAGGGCCCTCCGTTATTCTCACCGTTACGAGCTCGCCCAGAACTGGACGCAATACTCTAGTTGAGACTGAACCAGTGTTATATACAAGTTTAACATAAGGTCCTTGCTTTTGTGCACCCTATCAATAAAGCCTGGGATATTGTATGTTTTATTAACTGTGCTTTCATCCTGTTCTGCTACCTTCAACAGTGTACGCATTGATCCACCAGTCCCTCGGCTCCTGCATCACCTTTAGAACTATACCAATTATTCCATGATTCATTATTCCAAAATGACTGGCTTTCCACTTCTCTACATTACATTTCATCCAAGACTTAACCACCCATACCACCATCCTGTCTATGACCATTCCATGTTTTACACTATCATCCTCCATTCATAATGCTTCCAAGTCTTACATTATCCACAAATTTTGAAGCTGTGTCCTGTACACCAAGGTTTAGAATATTGATTATGTCAAGAACTGCCGGCTCCGAACAGTGACCTCTGGGGTAACTCCTCTGTCAACCTTCCCTCACGTCAAGAAACATTAATCAACCACTGTTCCCAGCCGTTCTGCCGATTTTCCTTCCAAGTTGCGATTGTCCCTTTGATTGTCCCTTCAGGCGCCAGAGTGTGGCGACACCCCAGACACTAAAGGGCAATTTATCATGGCCAATCCATCTAATCTGCACATTTTTGGACTGTGGGAAGAAACCTGAACATCCAGAGGAAACCCACGCAGACATGGGGAGTACATGCAAACTCCACATAGACAGTGAGCCAAGGCCGGAATTGAACCTGGGTCCAGCTTGTGGAGCAGATTATTATCCAAAATAACTCCAGGAAACTCAGGTACACGACAATCTTTTATTAGCCAAAGCATTGGGAAAACACTACCTTAGAGAAAGGACTCTGAAGCAGACTCCACTCCACTAAAAAACAGACATACAGTGAAAATCACAGAGGCAATATATTGTTTTAAATTCCAAAATTGCCTGTTTTAATCTTAAAATGTTGTATCAAGTTTTATGAGAATCCTGCGAAAGCATTAGTACCACAGTATGTGAGAATGATCTGTCTACAATATTTACGAGCGTCTATGGAATCAGACAAAAATCTCATAGGCAGGTATGATAAGGTTTAATAAATAATGCTACAACATCCTTTAATACCAATATGTCACTTGTAAACTGTTTAGATTTGGCTAGCTTAGATCAGTCAATGAAGTGTATCAGAAACAGATATAGGAAATGATTATATGAAGCAAATAATATGGAACATGGAGAATCAGAGGAAGATTGGGGTATGACTGTTCATTCACAAAATGTGGGCTGGAATTCTCCAACCATTCATGCCCCTTTGCCGCTATTCTCAAGAATGCGTGAACAGGCGGGGAATAGAGGGATACAGGCGGTTGGTCTGGATAGGACAACGTGAGCAGTGCAGGCTTGGTGGGCCAAAGGGCCTGTTCCTGTGCTGTACTGTTCTTTGCTTTGGTGTGAAAGTTAAAAGGTGTTTCTGTAAGACTTGTGATGGCGCTAATAATATAATGGAGAACTTGGTGCTCAGTCAAGTCTCTGTTCACTGCAGCAGGATTGGAGAATTCCAGCTGCAGGGTGAGGTTGTAGAAACCAAGCCATGGTGGGATATGTGGAAAGACATGTTCACTGAATGAGGGAGTTGTAAAAGAAGCAAATATGCATCAGAGAAAGCTGTTGAAAATGATTGCATGATGTATAATTCGTGGATGGTGGAACACATTTGAGAAAACCTTGAGAAAATTGCAGAAGAGAAATTGCTCTTGTGATTAACTGATGGATAACTCAGGATTATGTCTATGTATCAACTCAGTGTCATCATCTGTAAGCACACTAAGAAGTCTCACAACACCAGGTTAAAGTCCAACAGGTTTATTTGACGGTAAACCCACAACCCTGAAAGCTTGTGGGTTTACTATCAAATAAACCTGTTGGACTTTAACCTGGTGTTGTGAGACTTCTTACTGTGTTCACCCCAGTCCAACGCCGGCATCTCCACATCATCATCTGTAAGGCCATGAGACTAGTACAGGTATATCTTGTGAGACATGAGTGTCACCTGGGAAAGCTGGGAGGCGATGGTCGAGTGCCAGACTACTAATCAACAAATTCAGCTAATGTTCTGGGGGCCTGGGTTCAAATTCCACCTTGGCCATGGCAGACGGGGAAATTTAAATTCAATAAAAATATCTGAAATTAAGAATCTTCTGATGACCATGTAACAATTGTCGGAAAAACCCATCTGCTTCACTAATGTCCTTTAGGGAAGAAAATCAACCGTCCTTACCAAATCTAGCCGACATGTGACTCCAGAGCCACACAGACGGTCACCCAAGACTGCAATTGAACCCAGGTCCCTGGCGATGTGAGGCGGCCATGCTAAACCCTGTGCTGCCATAATTGCTGTTTCTGAGACATGATGGAGAGAAGGGCAGGATTGGCAGCTCGATATTCCAGGATATAGGAACTTCAGAAAAACCACATATCGGTATTTAATTTTTAAAATAGAATATGCTACCTTCACCCATCCCTACTCCAGTATACTTATTATCCTCAGGTTTCCCCCTTCAATAGCAGACATTTTCTACGTGACTGGTGAGTGGGTCATTTCCTGGCTGCTCCAATGCTACTCTTGCTTCTCACCTTAGGGCACATTCATCTTTTTTTTGGCCTGGTTGAGTTAAATACCTTCCAAAATTCCTGGCCTTTCTCACGCGCCTCCCACATAGCATTGTCGACTGCATCTCCTTCACGTTGATGTCTGAATCTCCATCCCAACACTACCTCCACGCTCCACTGCCCCGCCCGCACTTGCCGCGTTCATTAGCAAAACCAAAAGTCAGTAGCTCATCAGAAGAGTCCGTGCTTTGGTCAACCGATCCAGGTTGTTCGTCAAAGCTCTTCGTTTGATTGTTGTATCATCATCTTCAAGGAGAAGAGCATCCACATCCTTACTGTGGAATAACAACTGAGCCAACTCTACCTTCATCTGGGCAGGCAGTTCTTGGAGGAGATAAAACCTTAGCACCATGGGAACCATTTGGATCAGTCGATCAATAGCAATCTAAGGATTTAAAGAAAGGTAAATGATCAAACAATACCCGCCACAATTTAAACATTAACTCCCAACTAAAGAACTAAATTGACTTTAACTGGTCTGCGGCACTTTTAAGTAAAGGTAGCAAAACTAGACAGCCAATTAATATATTACGAAACCTGCCCAGGTTGAGCTGGTAACATTTCCAAATCACACTTTCTTCAAAATGTTCAATGGAATCTATTTTCCTATCAGCAATCCTAATTCGGGGAGTCAGTGGCCTAGTGGTATCGTTACTGGACCGGAAACCCAGGGGACATAGGTTCAAATCCCACCATAGCAGATGGTGAAATTTGAATTCAGCAAAAATTGGGAATGAAAAGTCTATTGATGACCAATGCACCATTGCTGATTGTCATTATAAATCCATCTGGTTCACTGATGTCCTTTAGGGAAGGAAATCCACCATCCTTACCTGGTCTGGCCTACAGAGCCACGGCAATGTGGCTGATTCTTAACTGCCCTCTGGCATGGCCGAGTGAACACAGTAAGAAGTCTGACAACACCAGGTTTAAGTCCAACCGATTTATTTGATAGTAAACTCACAAGCTTTCGCGGGTTCCCTCTTCGTCAGGTGAATGGAGAGTTCTGGCCTCAGACAGAGCATATAAAAGCACAGACAGTTTCAACAGGGATCTTGGGTCCATGTCGCACTATCTGTAACCCCTGTGACTTGCCTGGGTTTGCAAAACCTCACTTACTGGACTGTCTGGAGACAATACACATCTCTTTAATCTGTGATCAGTGCTCCTTCCACTCACATTGTCGGCCACTTTAGGACTTGAACAGCAGGTTAGGTGTAAAGATTCGCATTCTAATCAGTAATCCGTAAACTGTCTGTGCTTTATGTGCTCTGTCTGAGGCCAGAACTCTCCATTCACCTGACGAAGAGGGAAACCTCGAAAGCTCATGAGTTTACTATCAAATAAATCGGTTGGACTTAAACCTGGTGTTGTCAGACTTCTTACTGTATTTACCCCAGTCCAACGCCGGCATCTCCACATCATGGCTGAGTGAGCCACTCAGTCCAAGGGCAATTAAGGATGGGCGATAAATGCTGGCCAGGCTGCGGTGCCCATGGCCCATGAATGATTTCTTTAAAAATCCTGTGGTGTTTGTGTCTATATTTTGTGCAGGAATCTCCATATGAGGAATCAAGTCATGGCAACATTTAATTCAGGCTTTTCTGCACCTTTAAAACTATCTCAGTAAGGGGACTATCAGGATGACTGTCTTTTGATAAGCTTCATCGCACCAAGAAGCTGACTTTGATGACTGACCTATTTGCTGCTATGTTGTATCAGGCAGAACTCAATTTTGCATAACGAGAGGCTACTTGAATTGGGCCAACATTCTCTGGCGATCGCGAGAGAAAAAAAACACAAGGTTTTGAAGGGGCTTGGTAACGTAGAGGCTGAGAGATTGTTACTGCTGGTCGGGAAATCTAAAACACTGGGGTACAATCTCAGGATAAAGGACTGATCATCCAGGATGAACAGGAGGTTCACTTAATGGATTGTGAATCTATGGAATTCCGTAGGGATATGGGGAGTGGGCAGGAAAGTGGAGTTGAAGCCTAAGATCAGCTATGATTGTACTTAGTAGTGGGACAGCCAGGACAGGCCTTATGGTCCAATACCATTCCTCCCTCTTGCGTTCAATGTTTTTATAGCTGCATGTCGGACCATGCTATGCAGTAACTGGCTAACGAATTTACTGACATTACTTTAGATGTGCATTACCTGTTGTACTTCAGAGTTTTAAGACATCCTGAGGTCTGTGAAAGGTTCTATCCAATCACTGTAACACCTGCAAATACAAGATGGCTACCAACACCTGCCAATGCAAGATGGCTGCCAACACCTGCCAATGCAAGGTGGCTGCCAACACCTGCCATTGCAAGGTGGCTGCCAACACCTGCCATTGCAAGGTGGCTGCCAACACCTGCCAATGCAAGATGGCTGCCAACACCTGCCATTGCAAGGTGGCTGCCAACACCTGCCAATGCAAGATGGCTGCCAACACCTGCCATTGCAAGGTGGCTGCCAACACCTGCCAATGCAAGATGGTTGCTAACACCTGCAAATGCAAAATGGCTGCCAACACCTGCCATTGCAAGGTGGCTACCAACACCTGCAAATGCAAGAACGCTGCCAATATCTGCCAATGTAAGATGGCTGCCAATGCCTGCCAGTGCAAGGTGGCTGCCAATATCCGCTAATGTAAGATAGCTGCCAATACCTGCCAGTGCAAGGGGGCTGCCAATATCCACTAATGTAAGATAGCTGCCAATACCTGCCTGTGCAAGAAGGCTGCCAACACCTGACAATTTAAGGTGGCTGCCAACAGTTGATGATTTAACCTGGCTACCAACAGTGCATTTGCACATCAACACTTGTTTTTAGGAGACACAGGTCCACCCTCAGAAACAATGACAACTTTTCTCTAGCACTTTGCAAACTCTTAATAATAAATCTTATTTCATTGCGCACGTATCCCTAAAGTGGTTAAAAACTACACCAAAAAAAGTAACATAGCCAACTACTCCATCCCTCTGAACAATTAAATGGCTGGTCTCAGATTTCTCGCAATTCCATGTTTCCTGAGCTCTATACTGGGCAGAGACTTGGGGCGCGGTCATTTCTCAGTCTCTGTTTCTTCTGCCTTCTCCCTCTTTCCCCAGCCATTTCTTTCCACATTCATCTTTGACTAAATTGACGTGATGTATCATTCTCACTGGGAGTGGGCGGGTGAAGTGGGTTCCTTTTGCCCTTTTGCTCTTACCAGCCCTTGCCTGTGTGGTTTGGGCTGAGTTGTGGATGGAGGGCGTTGTTAGACTGATGCTGTCGGAGATGTAGTATTTGCAATTCCAGGGCCTGTGACCTGACACGCACCCTGTTGCACATTAGCCTTTATAAAGATGGTGGTTATGCATACAACTGCACAAAAAAGCAGCCGGCATAATAAGGGACCCCAGGCACCCCGGACGTTCTCTCTTCCACCTTCGTCTGTTAGGAAAAAGATACAAAAGTCTGAGGTCACACACCAACCGACTCAAGAACAGCTTCTTTCCTGCTGCTGTCAGACTTTTGACCTACCTTGCATTAAGTTAACCTTTCCCTACTCCCTAGCTGTGACTGTAACACAACATTCTGCACCCTCCCCTTTCCTTCTCTATGAACGGTATGCTTTGCCTGTATAGAGCGCAAGAAACAATACTTTTCACTGTGTCCCAATACATGTGACAATAATAAATCAGATCAAATCAATGTCAGCAGCAAAGGCAGTCCTATCCAAATGCAAGCCCTATCATTTTATACACTATCTATGCAGCAAATTCGGTATGGATTCACTAACAATAGCCCAACTGGGCCAATTCATAGAACCCTACAGTGCAGAAAGAGGCCATTCGGCCTATCGGGTCTGCACCCACCACAATCCCCCCCAGGCCCTACCCCCCTATCCCTACCTATTTTACCTGCTAATCCCTCTAACCTACACACCTCAGGACACCAAGGGGCAATTTTAGCATGGCCAATCAACTTAACCCGCACACCTTTGGACTGTGGGAGGAAACCAGAGCACCTGGAGGAAACCCACACAGACACGAGGAAAATGTGCACAGACAGTGACCCGAGCCAGGAATCGAACCCATGTCCCTAGGGCAGCAGTGCTAACCACTGTGCTACCATGCTGCTCCCTTGAGGCCAACTTGGCCCAACAATGTGGTCAGCTTTGCCCAGAGCGATTACTCGAGTGACTTCCTGGACCATTTGAACCTTTCTGTCCACGCCTAACCCTTTCCAACCCCATTCCCCGACACCCGACAATACAGGGCCAAAGGAACATAGCACCACCAGCGTGGTCTCACCTGGTAATAGGTTTGCAAGTGAAGCACCATTGTCTGGACAGTGTTGCTTGAATTTCCAGTCACACTGCTCCTGCTTTGCTGAGATAACGACGTAAATTCCGCCAGTTTGTAGCTGTACATTTCATCCGGGGCGTAAACCATCCCTTCCATCTGAAAGTTGATCTGTATCATTCGCTCCGCCTCTCTTTCCATTCTGTGACAGATTTCAGCAATTTTAACCTGTGGGAAATTGCAAAGAGACTGCTGATACTCAAAAATGCTGGAGTTAGGGGGACAAAAATGGAACTCGATAACACCCAACCACTTCAAGGTAAAGTGATCACAAGTAGGCTTATTAATCACAAGTAGGCTCACACTCACACAGCAATGATGTTATTGTGAAAGAGGATGTCCTCTTTTGGCAATGACTACAAGTATTTTGAAATTTCAGTTTGGTAAATATTTACCTATCGGCCTAATGAGAGGGATTTTCCAGCCTCGCTCATCCCAAAACTGTAAGATCCCACCCGAGGCCAATGGATCTTTCCATGTTCCACCCCTCGCTCATTCCGATTCCCATGGCGGGCGGGACAGTAAAATTCCAGCCCCTGTGCCTAAAGAAGCACGAGGTCAGCTTGATAACTCGAACACAGGGGGCTCTCTGTCATAGGTGCACTCTGTCCCATAGTTCGATCTAAGACTGCACAACCAGGTCCCAACACTAGGAGGAGCTAATCCCAGTAAGAAGTCTCACAACACTAGGTTAAAGTCCAACAATTTTATTTGATGGTAAACCCACAAGTTTTCAGACCTCTGCTCCTTCTAATGTTAGCTGTAAAGACTCGCATTCTAATCAGTATTCTGTAAACTGCGTGTGCTTTTATATGCCCTGATCAGAACTTTCCACTCACCTGATGAAGGAACAGCATTCCGAAAGCCTGTGGGTTTACTATCAAATAAACATGTTGGATTTTAACCTGGTGTTGTGAAACTTCTTACTGTGTTTACCCCAGTCCAATGCCGGCATCTCCACATTAGCAGCTAATCTTCCAGGGGAGACCTCACCTGCACTCTTAAAGGAGCAGTATGCACCCCAAACCCTAACATACAATATATACATTCACCATACAATTTAGCTAATCTCATTAGTCTAACAAAAGAGAAAAATGAGAGAATATATCACGGTAGAGACCTAGTGTACCTGATTTGCTAACGGCTTATTGTGTTGGGGACATGGCACTGCTAAACTTGGATTTCCCGAGATATCAATTCAGGAACTCTTGCAAACGAAACCAGAAGTAGTTCAACATCTTGGTACAGCATTTCCCACGCTGTACCAGGGAACAGTGCTTGAGGCCCCACTCTGCCCAAACTGACCCAGAGGGCTGAATTTTACCGGCATTCTGCCCAAGGCTCGTACGATCCCACCCAAGGCCAACGGAAAATGCCATTCTCTGAGCAAGCCAGTCCCCGGAATCGGGGCGGAAGTGCCGGTAAAATTCCGGCCAGAAAGTCCGAACGTGTCTTGGGGAGAGTCACGTTCATCCATCCACCTTACACGGTACATGTCTGGTGTTATAAAAATGCAATAGATTGGCCGTTATCATTTGAAAGCACAGAATTAGACAATGGCTAGATATGGACTTTCATCGTAGTATTGGTCGTGGACCAACCACCCTCTCTGTAACTGTCCGAATTTCCTTTAGTTCCAAGTCCATGCTTGGGTTTTTTCCTAGTTTTGGAAGGGTTGTTTGGGGAAAGATAAAAAAGAGTTGGCTAGCAGGAGACTCCTTGGTTCAGGGCTTCAGCATACCCTTAACAATCTAAGCCAGCAGGCCATGATGACAACTAACCAGTAACACAACATGCCTTCTAACAAAGAACAAACAGCCCGGGAAACAGGCCCTTCGGCCCAACGAGCCCACACCGCCATTTTAACATTACGAGTCCCCCCTCCACTCATGACCCTTATCTATGCTTATGGCATTCCACGTTGAGGGAAGACTAATTTAGGGACAATTTATTACCACCAATCGGCCTAATAGCACATCTTTGGGGTGTGGGAGGAAACCGGAGCACCCGGAGAAAACCCACGCAAGCACGGGGAGAATGCGCAAACTCCCGCAGACACCGGCCCAAATCCATGTGTCTGCACAGCAATCAGCGATAGTCACTGGGCTGTCGTGTTGCCCAGTATCTGGTCCAGTTTAAGCACACACTAACGACATGAAGCACTAGGCCAATCTCGAACAACCAAGAGCAGCCCAAGTACAACCCATCGCGTGTATGCCCCTCGTTTGACAACAAGGCAGACCGACTTAAAACCTGTGAGTTAAAAGGGAAAAAACATTAGTTTCATTCCACATCCTTATACATTACCAGGGAAGCCCCAGTGCTAATGAACCTTATTTAAAACAATCTCCTATATCGTCCCATCTCCAACCCACTCATGTGCCTGTCTAAGTAACTCTTAAACAACTCTAGCGTGCCTGCCTACACCACCTTGCTTGGCAGAGCATTCCATACCCCCACTACCCTCTGTGTGAAAAATCTCCCTCTAACATCCGTGTTATACCTCGCCCCCCTCACCCTAAGCCCGTGGCCCCTTGTACTGTGCGTTTCCAACATAGAAAAAAGCTTACCACTGTTTACTCTATCTATACTTTTCATAATCTTATATACCTCTATTAGATCTCCCCTCAGTCGCTGTCTTTCAAGGGAAAACAGCCCCAATTTGATCAATCTTTCCCCATAACCCAGTCCTTCCATACCAGGCAACATCCTGGTAAACCTCCTCTGCACTGTCTCCAGAGTCTCCACGTCTTTCCAGTAGTAAGGCAACCAGAACTGGACGCAGTACTCCAAATGCGGCCCAATCAACGTTCTATACAACTGCAACATTAGACTCCAGCTCTTATATTCTATATCCCTTCCTATAAAGGCTAACATACTATAAGCTTTCTTCACAACCTTCTCCACTTGCACTGTCACCTTCAAAGACTTGTGCACTTGCACCCCCAGGTCCCGCTGCATTTCTATACTCTTTATAGGTCTACCCTTTATCATATATGTCCCCCCTACATTATTTCAGCCAAAATGCATCGCTTCACATTTATCAGGATTAAACTCCATTTGCCATATATTTGCCCAATATGCCAGCCTATCTTATATCCCGTTGTATTGCCAGACACTGCTCCTCACTGCCCGCCAATCCAGCCATCTTAGTATCATCTGCAAATTTGCTGATCACACCACTTGCTCCCTCTTCCAAGTCATTTATATATATTACAAAGAGAAGAGGTCCCAGTACTGAGCACACGCTATGACAACGGATGAATGAACATCACTCGACAGTCACCAGGCAAGACTGTTCCCTTCCTGTTGGCGAACACTTCAGTGGTCACGGGCATTCAGCCTCTGACCTTCGGGTAAGCATTCTCCAAGGCGGCCTTCACGACACACGACAGCGCAGAGTCGCTGAGCAGAGACTGATAGCCAAGTTCCGCACACATGAGGACGGTCTCAACAGGGATCTTGGGTTCATGTCGCACTATCTGTAACCCCCATGACTTCCCTGGGTTTGCAAAACCTCACTTACTGTACTGTCTGGAGACAATACACATCTCTTTAAACTGTGATCAGTGCTCCTTCCACTCACATTATCAGCCACTTCAGGTCTTGAACAGCAGGTTAGGTGTAAGGATTCGCATTTTAATCAGTAATCTCTAAACTGTCTGTGCTTTATATGCTCTGTCTGAGGCCAGAACTCTCCATTCACCTGACGAAGGGGGTAACCCCGAAAGCTAGTGAGTATATTATCAAATAAATAGGTTGGACTAAAACCTGGTGTTGTCAGACTTTTTACTGTGTTTACGCCAGTCCAACGCCGGCATACCCACATCATGCACACCACTAGTGACAGACCTCCAGCTAGAAAAGGACCCCTCCACTACTACTCTCTGTCTCCTCTTAGCAAGCCAGTTCTCAACCCATCTAGATACCTGGCCTTGTATCCCATGAGCCTTAATCTTTTCTACCAACCTACCATGAGGGACTTTGTCAAACGCCTTACTGAATCCATATAGACAATATCAACGGCTCATCCTTCGTCGACTGTTTTTGTCACCTCCTCAAAAAATTCTACCAGATTCGTAAGGCAAGACTTCCCCTTTACAAAGCCATGCTGTGTATCCCTAATCAGATCGCAACACTCTAAATGCTCATACATCCTGTCCCTAAGAATCCTCTCCATCAACTTGCCTACCACTGACATCAAACTCACTGGCCTATAGTTACCAGGGTTATCCCTCCTCCCTTTTTAAACAACAGTACCACGTTCGCTATCCTCCAGTCCTCTGGGACCTCACCTGTGTCCAAAGAAGAGACAAAGATTTGCGTCAGAGGCCCAGCAACTTCATTTCTCGCCTCCCTAAGCAGCCTAGGATAAATGCAATCGGGCCCCAGAGATTTATCAGTTTTAATGCTACCTAAAAGCCCTAACACTTCTTCCCTCGTAATGGATAGTTCCTTCAATTGGTCTACAGCTCCCTCGATGACTGTACCAGACATCAAGCCCCTCTCCTTCGTGAATACCGACGCAAAGAATTCATTCAGGATCTCCCCCATTCCCTCGGACTCTAAACACAGTTGCCCTCCTCTGTCCCTGAGAGGACCGATTTTTCCTCTAACCACCGTTTCGTTCCTGACATAGGAGTAAAACGCCTTTGGATTTTCCTTAATCCTACCCACCAAAGCCATGGACTGGTCAACCATGGACTTAGAACAGGCTGAGCAGGAACCAAACATTCTGCATATTTAACCTAACACGGCACCCAGCAATCCTTCCTGTCTAAAAAGGACCTCCCAGAGGGGTACAAAACCATTGGGAAAAGCAAACATTGAAATGGCTGGGCTGGGTGATGTAAAGAGTCAGTCCACCATTAAAACAGCAGCAGATGAGTTTGTAGTTTAGTGTCACGTACCTGAACTTCATTGACTAAAACAGGAAGGCCACTAAAGTGCTGACGTGCCAACGTGTTACACACGGTCTCAACTTTAGCTGGATGGGGAAGAAACAAAGAATAACTGGATGATGCTTACCTGTGCAATACAACTATCAAAAAACACAAATGGCTGGATTTTTGCCGTTCCCATGGCGCTTATTGTCACCTGGTAGGCATGCCAGTTACCAGCCTGAAGGCTGGCAGCCAGCAGCAGGCTCTGGACCAACAATCTGGATAGTCCACCCTTTGGAGGGATTCACCACCCTCACGGCAATGGTCTTGACTGCTTTACCTGTTTCTTAGATTAAGGTGGAGAAATGTTGTTGGGAGCATGGGACACTCCATGCTGAAAGATCCTCTCCGTTTACTTACTGTGCATTGCAGCTGGTTGCTGCTTTCAAGCTCTCGTTTTGAGAGCCTGTTCGCCTCTGTCTCCATATCCATCGGGGAGAAATATGGATGCTGGAATCTGAAACAAGAACAAAAAATGCTGGAAAATCTCGGCAGGTCTGCCAGCATTTTGTGGAAACAGAATAGAGCCAACATTTCATGTCTGGATGACTCTGGCTGTTTCCAAAATGTTGGCCCTATTCTCTCCCCACAGATGCTGTCAGACCCGCTGAGATTTTCCAGCATTTTCTGTTCTTGTTCCAATAAGGGGAGCCTCTGTCAAAATCCCAACGAGTGACTAATTCTCCTGGGAGCAGCTTTGAGCCTGAGAAACGGTCCCGACTTCTGTTTCCTACACCCACAGGGAAAAGTCCAGTCCAAAGCTTTTGATGGAGAATTCAAAACACCATGGGTGGGATTTTCCAACCATTTCTGTTGGCAGATCTTCCAGTCCCGCTGGATTAAGGCAACCCCTGCCCTCGCAGTCAGTTCCTTGGTGGCTGGGCAGGCAAGCCATGCAAAATGCCATCAACGGGACCAGAAGATCCCAACAGTGGACAATAGAGAGCTGCCTCTATTATGGGAAAACATGCCATGGGTTTGGGGAGGGGTGAATGGTGGCATTGTGGCACACTTGTTAGCACTGCTGTCTCACATTGCCAGGGACCCAGGTTCAATTCCGGCCTCGGGTCACCGTCTGTGTGGGGTTTGCATGTTCTCCCCGTGTCTTCCAGGTGTTCTGGTTTCCTCCCACAGTCCAAAAGAAGATTAGGTGGACTGGCCATGCTAAATTGTCCCTTAGTGTCCCAAGATGTGTAGGTTAGGGGAATTAGCAATGTAAATACGTGAGGTCGCAGGTAACCCTGGGGTAAGAGTTGGAGCAGACTCGATGGGCCGACTGGCCTCCTTCTGCATGGCAGTGATTCTATAATACATTTGAGGAACATGAATGCTGGTGAAACAGTGCTTTTGGACAAATGAAACAATAATAGCTATATTCACTGGTAAATAATGTCCCCAGGTGCTTCTTGGTCAGGTGTCAGGAAAAAGGACTGTCAGTAGGAAAGATATTACTGGGGGAGAACCAAATAGTTGGTGGAAAGGGTGGAATTTGAAGAGTTATGGGAAAGGGACGGGTTTAATGAGGACATTCCGGAGAGTAGGCCCCAAGCTCCCACCAGCAGTGTGGGGATGAAGGGGGGAGGGTTGTATTGCAAGCCAGTTCGAGAATTGGTGACTTTGGGATGGAGATTGCAAGGAATATATAATTGGAGGATATTAGTAAGGCAAGACCACCGAGGGAGGTAAAATAGGTGAAAAAGTTTGAAACTTGAATTGGTGAATGATAGGAAATAGGATACAAGCCAAGAAGTGATGAGTGACGTTTAATGTGCAAAGGTTTTTTAAGACAGTTTTGATCAAGGTAAAGTGAATTTATTAGTCACAAGTAAGCTTACATTAACAGTACAATGAAGTTATGTGAAAATCCCTTAGTCGCCACACTCCGGCGCCTGTCTGGGTACACTGAGGGAGAATTTATCATGGCCAATGCACCTAACCAGCATGGCTTTTGGACTGTGGGAGGAAACCGGAGCACCCAGAGGAAACCTGTGCAGACACGGGGAGAATGTGCAGAGACCCGAGCTGGGAATCAAACCAGGATCACTGGTGCTGTGAGGCAGTAGTGCTAACCACTGTGTCACCGTGAGGTTTTGGCATTGCTTGCAGGGATAGCATTTACTGCTCATCTTTAGTTGCCGTGAGAAGGTGGGTAATCTTCTTGAGCCACTGCAGTCCAGATGAACAATTAATACAGCAACAGATTGCTAATTCATTTCAGGGGGAGGTAAAAAAAAAATGGAAAATGCTGGAATATCTCAGCAGGTCTGACAGCATCTGCGGAGAGAGAATGGAACCAACATTTCGAGTCTAAGTGACCCTTCATCAGATCTTGACTTGACACTTGACCTGACTTGATCTCTGGGGGAAATGTTACCCACATTGGTGTGAATTGCAGTCAGATGTACCTCATAAGGCTAACACATCTTTTTCTGTGAAGCAAGTGAGTGAGCCACCATGTTTTTTTTAGATTAGTGGCAATTTGGTCACTTGTACTGCTTTCAATCTTTTAAAAAATTCTCAGTATGTGATTTGAAATAATTTTCTACTGATTAATCCAGACAAGGGGAGGCCTAGTGGTACAATTTATCCAGAAACTAAGCTAACGTTCTGGGGACACTGGTTCGAATCCCACCACGGCCGATGGTGGAATTTAAATTCAATTAAAAATATCTGGCATTAAGAAGCTACGGATGACCATAAAATCACTGTCGCTTATAAAAACCCAACTGGTTCAATAATGTCCTTTAGGGAAGGAAATCTGCTGTCCTTACCTGGTCTGGCCTACATGTGACTCCAGGGCCACAGCAAGGAGGTTGACTCTCAACTGCCCTCGGGCAGCCAGAGATGGGCAATAAATGCTGGTCAGCCCATGTCCCAGGCATGAATAAAAAAATACACACCACTACCAAGATATGTCCTGAGCGACGAAGGATGGAGGTCGGCAAGGGCATTCTCGAATTGGACGTGCGGAGGCATTTGTAAAGGTTTCAACAGTTGCCCCAATTTCTCAGAAAATGAAGTTTCAGAGAAGCAGATTACCCACTAGAATTCTACAACATCATCAATATTCTGCCACTTTTACAAAGCCCTAACAGCTGAGGCAACCATAAAAACCACCGAATAAGTCTTCTATTTGAAGCGTCTTTCCATGTCATGTGGGTCACGTATTCCATGCTTTACCTGATAATTCATTCACCATTTCAAGAGCGGGCTGGAGTAACTGTTGAATCTGGTCTCTGATTATCGCTTCAAAAACTCTGTATTTGATGAATCCGGGCAACTCTCTCCCCTTAGAGTACTTTTCGTGATGTTTGGCCATGTTGTCTGCACCCTTGTTGACTGAGAACACAAGGGGGAAGGAAATTTTAGCTACTTGGCTTAACACGTGAAACATACACAAACATAGAAACATGGAGGCAAAGAAACAAGAAGCAGGAATAAACCCTTTGGGGGCTGCTCGAGCCATTCATTTTGATCGTGGCTAATCATCAAATTCAATATCCTGATCCCCCCCCTTCCCCCCACATCCTTTGATCCCTTTAGTCCCAAGAGCTATGTCTAATTTCTTCTTGAAATCAGACATTTTGGCCTCAGCTACTTTCTGTGGTATTGAATTCCACACATTCACCACCCTCTGGGTGAAGAAATTTCTCAGTTCTAAAAGGTATACTCCTTATCATCCAACTATTATTCCTAGTTCTGGATTCCCCTCACCATTGAGAACATTTTTTATGGGTCTACTCTGTCTAACCTTGTTAGAATCTTATAAATTTCTTTGAGAACCCTTGCTCACTCTTCTCGAGTACAGGAGCAGGGATGTGTTGTTGCAATTATACAGGGCCGTGGTGAGGCCAAACCTAGAGTATTGTGTGCAGTTTTGGTCTCCTTTCCTGAGGAAGGATAGTCCTTGCTCTCGAGGGAGTGCAGCGAAGATTCACCAGGCGGATTCCGAGGATGGCAGGACTGATGTATGAGGAGAGGTTGGCTAGGTTAGGATTGTTTTCGCTGGAGTTCAGACAAATGAGGGGTGGATCTCATAGAGACTTATAAAATTCTAACAGGTCTAGACGGGGTAGATGCAGAGAGGATGTTCCCGATGGTGGGGGAGTCTAGAACCAGGGGTCACAGTCTGGGGATTCAGGGTAGACCGTTTAGGACGGAGGTGAGGAGACATTTCTTCACCCAGAGTGGTGGAGTTCATTACCACAGGAAGTAGTTGATGCCATAACATTGAATGCATTCAAGAGGCAGCTGGGTATAGCACTTGGGGCAATGAGATCAAAGGTTATGGGAAAAAAGCAGGGTTGGGCTATTGAGTTGAATGATCAGCCATGATCGTAATGAATGGTGGAGCAGGCTTGAAGGGCCAAATGGCCTCCTCCTGCTCCTATCCTCTATGTTTCTAAACTCCAATGAATATAACCCTAACTGGTTTAGTCTCCCCTGCAATATGGTGGGGGCAGGGAGGGGGGGTTTGGGGGAGGTGGAGGGTGGCGGGGAAGCAAAAGGAATTTCCTTTGTTGCCGTTGCCAGAATTTCCCCCCAGCACTGAATCCCACTCCTCTCCCTTGACTTTATGGGAAATGCAACACACAAACTCCATTCACAGGATCTCCACTGCAATCCGACACAGTGAAGGTGGTAGGGTGGGATTATCTCCCAGTTTAAGTGGAGTGACTTTGGGTAGCAATGTGCAAAAATTTAGTCTTTCTAATTAAATTACAAACGGTTTCAGAGGAAGAGAACAGGACAATACCCTCAAAGGGAAGTGGGACCAATTCCTGACTGAGGCAGAGATCACATCCGATAAAAGGGAAATATTTTTATGGATAACCAGTCTCCCATTAATGAACGTTCATTAACCTTTGGAATTCTCTGCCGCAAAGGAGCAGTGGAGGCTGGGTCACTGGGTATATTCAAGGCCAATTCAGATGGATTTTTAATTCACAATGGGATCAAAGGCTATGGGAGGCTGGTGTCACGATGGTTAGCGCTGCTGCCTCACAGCGCTGGGGAACCGAGTTTGCGTTCGGGGCTTGGGTTACTGTGTCTGCGGAGTCTGTACCTCCTTCTCGTGTTGGCGTGAGTTTCCTCCGGATGCTCCAGTTTCCTCCCACAGTCCAAAAGGCGTGCTGGCTAGGTGAGTTGGCCGTTCTAAATTCTCCCTCAGTGTTACCCGAACAGGTGCCCAAGTGTGGCGACTCAGGGATTTTCACAGTTACTTCATTACAGTGTTAATGTAAGCCTACTCATGGCACTCATAAATAAACTAAATAAACTTTTAAAGAACATGGACTGAAGATAGTCAGATAAGCCATGATCTTATGAATGACAGAGAGGTCTACTCCTACATTTATGTTCTTCTGAAGCTTGGTCCATGTGACCTCTTACTGAGTGAGGGAGTTGATGCAGAATTTACTGGATTTTTTTTTAACCTATTGGCCTGTCTCCCCCCCCACCCCCCAACCATCCCCCCACCCAACCACCCCCAACTCTCCCCCTGTTACTTTTGCCTCTCCTTAAGAGATTACATGGGTGTTGGGGAGGGTGGGTTAGGAGGGTTTTAGGCATGATGGTAGGGCCATGATGAAGTCTGGGACAGGAGTGATGGGCAGATTGGTCTTTTCCTACCTGCTAGGTGTTGACAGGATTTGATAATGGAATACCGTCTTCCAATGGTGTAGGAAGAAATAAAGAGCGTTTCACAGCAGCAAGGAAACGATCTAATGCTAATGTACTTACGCCTTTCTTTGGCTACTTCTAGCTTGTTATACCACTCTGTAAACTTCTCCCTGGCAAAGTGGTGCAACTTCACCTCGCTGCTGTATTCATTTCTGTAATCTCCCATTGCCAAACTCGTAAGTTCTTCACAATAGACCAGAAGTTTCTGCAATTAAATTAACAAGGATTAGTGTTCCTGTTACTGTTGCACAAAAATATTAGGAGAAGTTTAAAATAAACGGGCAGATCACAGATTCCCTATGGTGCAGGAGGAGGCCATTCATCCCATCGAGCTTGCACCGACAACAATTCCACCCATGCCCTATCCCCGTAACCCCAGGTATTTATCCCGCTAATCTCCCTGACACTAAGGAGCAATTTAATATGGCCAATCAACCTAACCTGCACATCTTTGGACTGTGGGAGGAAACTGGAGCACCCGGGGGAAACTCACACAGACACGGGAAGAATGTGCAAATTCCACACAGTCACCCAGGGCCAGAATTGAAGCCGTGTCCCTGGTGTTATGAGGCAGCAGTGCTAACCAGTGCACCACCCTTGGTGGAGTTACTTTTATCAAATTGTTCCAGTTGGAGAAATGGGGTATTTTTGTGCTAAAACCACATCAAATAGGCCTTTTCAGTCTAGGCATTGGATGTTAAGTATACATCACTATGGTTTGGCTAAATGCAGACCAAGGGATGTAGAATCTGTGTATTGCCTTATCATAAAACCATAGAATTCCTACAGTGCAGAAGGAGGTCAGTCAGCCCATCGGGTCTGCATCAATTTTCCAACAGAGCATCCCATCCAGGCCCAATCACCGTAACCCTACTGTTCCTCCTACCCTACACCTCCTGGGACACAAAGGGCAATTTAGCATGCCTATTCACCTAGCCCACACGTCTTTGGAGTGTGGGATGAAACCCAAGCAGACACGGGGAAAATGGGCAAACTCCACGCAGACTGTCACCCAAGCCGGGAATCGAACCCAGGTCCCCGGCACGGTGAGGCAGCAACGCTAACCACTGTGGCACCGTGCCGTCTTGGCGAATGAAATGCTACCTTTCAATCTTTATTACCCAATAAACCTTGTTGGTGGGCATTGTAAATCAGCGTCCTTTTTGCCAAGATGGCTAGTCCTCAAAGAATTTTCTTCCTCTGCGGTTTAGTGCAGGGTCTGAATCCCAACAAAAGATTGTCTTGTTTATTGAAAGAACATTTCAATGAAGCATTTCCACAACTTACACTGGTCAGATTGTGTACTTTGGTTTTAGTGTCTTCCAGGACTGGCCCACCCATTTTATTTAACTGTTTTGTGATCTCACTTATTTTGATCCCGATGTTCTCTTGAATAGCAGGTAGACATTTCTTGGTGGAAAAGCAAGGAAACCAAAAGAATATTAAATTAAGGACAGATAACATTTCACACAGCAAATTAAAACATTAGTGTGATGACCAAAACTTTTCTTCACTTGCTAAAACTTACTTGTCTGGAGTCCTGTCGATTGCTTTCATTTTCAATACAAGAAATGGTTACTAATGGACAAGTTGTCCCTCGATATTTGGCTAAAGTTCACCAATAAAAAAGCAAAACCAACTCTTGAGGAGCTCGGGGTGTACTAGATGTTGTAAACTGGTTGTCCAAATTATCACGGAAGTAGGAGAGGGAGAATCACTTTAAAATTTCCATCATTTAGTACAAATCTCTACGGGATGTCCATTACTCTCCAGAATCATGGAGGTTTACAGCATGGAAACAGGTCCTTCCGCCCAACTTGTCCATGCCATCCTTTTTTTGTTTAAACCCTAAGCTAATCCCAATTGCCCACATGTGGCCATATCCCTCTACATCCATCTCATCCATGTCACTATCTAAATGTTTTTTAGAAGACAAAATTGTACCTGCCTCTACTACTACCTCTGGCAGCTTGTTCCAGACACTCACCACCATGTGTAGAAAAAACTGCCCCTCTGGGCACTTCTGTATCTCTCCCCTCTCACCTTAAATCTATGCCCACTGGTTTTAGACTCCCTACTTCTGGGAAAAGATATTGACTATCTAGCTAATCTGTGCCCCTCATTATTTTGTAGACCCCTAAAAGATCATCCCTCAGCCTCCTACGCTCCAGCGAAAAAGTCCCAGTCTATCCAGCCTCTCCTTTTAATCAAACCATCAAGTCCCGGTAGCATCCTAGTAAATCTTTTCTGCATTCTTTCTAGTTTAATAATATCCTTTCTATAATAGGGTGACCAGAATTGCACACAGTATACCATACGTAACCTTACCAATGTCTTGTACAACTTCAACAAGAAATCCCAACCTGTATTCAATGTTCTGACCGATGAAACCAAGCATGCTGAATGCCTCTTCACCATTCTGTCCACCAGTGACTGCACTTTCAAGGAGCTATGAACATGTACCCATAGATCTCTTTGTTCTGTAACTCTCCCCAATGCTCTACTGAGTAAGTCCTGCCCTGGTTCAATCTATCAAAATGCATCACCTCGCATTTGTCTGAATTAAACTCCATCTGCCATTCGTTAGCCCACTGGCCTAATTGATCAAGATCCCGTTGCCATCCAAGATAACTTTCTTCATTGTCCACTACGTCACCCATCTTGGTGTTATCTGCAAACTTAGTAACCATGTCTCCTTTACTGTCATCCAAATCATTAATATAAATGACAAATAACAGTGGACCCAGCACGGATCCCTGAGGCATATCGCTGGTCACAGGTCTCCAATTTGAAAAACAACCCTTTACAACCACTTCTGTCAAGAAGCCAATTTTGTATTCATTTAGATACCTCATCCTGGATCCCATGAGATTTAACCTTATGCAACAACCTACCATGCGGTACCTTGTCACAGGCCTTGCTAAAGTCATGTAGACAACGTCAACTGCACTGCCCTCATCTACCTTCTTGGTTACCTTTCAAAAAACCCAATCAAATCTGTGAGACACGATTTTCTACTCACACCATGCTGACTGTCCCTAATCAGTCCTTGTGTCGCCAAATGCCTGTAGGTCTTAAAATACCTTCCAACAACTTACCCACCACAAATGTGGGACTCACTGGCCTGTAGTTCCCAGGCTTTTCGCTGCAGTCCCTTTTAAACAAAAGCACAAATTTGCCACCCTCTAATCTTCGGGCACCTCACCCGTGACAATTGATGATTCAAATATCTTGGCTAGGGGACCTGCAATTTCATCCCTAGCCTCCCACAAGGCTAGCCATTGCCCTTTGACAGTCAATGGCTTTGCCATCGCTGAATCCTCCACCATCCAGGTTTCCATTGACCAGAAACTCAACTGGACTAACCTTATAAATACCGTCACTGAAATCTTGCTGCTGTTCACGCCAGCGGGATCTCACAGTCCCAAAGACGGCACACCCCCGGCGCGGGCTTCCCAACGGTGAGGGGGCGCCTTCCATAGGAAACCCCGTTAACAGCAGGACCATAATATCCTGCGGCCAGAGAGCGACGCACTGCCTCCTGCTGCTGCAAAACACACGGCTGACAGGGTGACCCCGTGGCTATAAGAGCTGGTCAGAGATTGGGTATTTTGCGGTGAGTAACCTACCTGCTAACTCCGCAGAGCTTGTCTATCATCTACAAGGCACAAGTCAGGAGTGTGATGGAATAATCTCCACTTGCCTGGATGGGTGCAGATCCAACAACACTCTAGAACCTCAGCACCATCCAGGACAAAGCAGCCCACTTGCATAAAAGTTATCAGCCTAGTGTAGCCACACCACAGCACTGTACCTACGCCACAGAGATTGCAGCAAGAAGGCACCTTCTCAAGGACAATTAGGGATGGGAAATAAATGCTGCCTAGCCTGCGACTCCCACATCCCTTGAATGTTCTTAAAAAACACAGATGTCAAGAAGGCTTTTACCAACGCCTTTGATATTCGCTCTATAAAGCTGCAAAAGTCACAACCAAACAGTCCCCAGATCTGGGGAATGACCTCAGCAATTTATCTGCCCATGCACTCTGTGCCTGTCAAGAAGCAGTGAAACCCTCAAGTTCTTGTTTATCAACCTCAAAGAAGTCCTACACACCAAGCTTGATTTAGCCATCCACATCCAACAGTGAACATTCGAATATGCTTTGTGTCACTGTCTGTGCATGTTCTCCCCGTGGTGGGGAAACCGGAGCATCCGGAGGAAACCCGTGCGGACACGGGGAGAACATGCACACTCCCCACCACTGTATGTAAACATTGGCATGATTGGAGGGCCACCAGTGCCTGCATTGCTGGTTAATTGTGCTCCCGTCACCTTTCTCATCACTGATTCCCAAGACTGCCAACTGGAAAGTGGGGCTAGGTTGGAGCTGGTTGCAGTGAAGCCTACGAAACTTGATCAAGCCTGTGGATAGTACGGCCTTCATCACCGCCCCTAAAAAGTCATAGAATCATAGAATCCTGACAGTGCAGGAGGAGGCCATTCAGCCCATCGAGCCTGCACACCAATAATCCTACCCAGGCCCCATCCCGCATATTTACCCCACTAATCGCTCTACGCACTCTGAGACACTAAGAAGCAATTTAGTGTGGCCAATCAACCAAACCCGTGCATCTTTGGACTGGGGGAGAAAACCAGAGCACCCAGAGGGAAACCCACGCAGACACGGGGAGAATGTGCAGACTCCGCACAGGCAGTGACTCAAGCCGTGAATCAAACCAGGTCCCTGGGGCTGTGAGGCAGCAATGCTAACCGCTGTGCCACGTGCAAGTCCTGCAGCTATGATTCTAACAAAGGATGGCAGGAACCTCTAAGCTGATAAAATGCAGCACAGATATGTACCTATATTGCATTCAGTCCCCTAAATCAGTCCAAATAAGTGTAACTCACCCGGATCTGGACAACAAGCTCATTGGTGAGTCTGGTGGATAAATGTTGGAAGGATGCCATTTTCTTTTCCAGCAATGGCCTATGGAGAGAGAGAAAGTTTAAATGTGTTGAAGAATGATGATGGCGGCCGGAGATTCCCCGTCTCGCCCGCCACGGGAATCACAGCGGGCGGGACAGAAAAGTTTGTCAGACCATGTAAAGGTCCACTGACCCCGGACAGGCATGTCCGGTCTTTGGACTCACACGGCTTGTAAATCCCACCCAGCATTTCTTATTTTGCTCTCAACAATCAATTCTTGCTCTTTGTTAACAATTCACAGCAAAGAGGAGGCTGGACAATGCTCGAGCATCTTGGAGCAGGGATAACAGATCCCTCTGCACTATTCAAAAAGAAACAGGCAAGTTCTCCCATTGTCCTGTCAACTGATTTCACAAAAGCAGATGCTTTGGTTATTTAATTCACTGCTGTCTGCAGAAGCACCTTTTTGTGAAAAATTATGAAAGCATTTCCCACATTGTAACGGTGCCTTAGAAATAGTACAATTGTGAAGTGCTTTGGGATGTTCTGGAGGTGTAAAATGCATTGCAAATAGTGCAAATTCTCTCTAGTGGAATCTTCAAACCAAACCTCTGAGAAATACACACAGGCGGATCTCCTATTTGCCCATTTCAGAGCCCCTGTGCTTTCCTTTGAAAGACATGCTCCACTCCAAAGATCTTTATGACTGGTTGATATGACCCAACGCTAAGGAACCCCTTTTTCATTCATTCACGGGATGTGGACATCGCCAGCTGGCCAGCACTTATTGCCCATCCCTAATTGCTTCTTGAGTGCGGTGGTGAACTGCCTTCTTAAACCAATGCATGCCATGTGGCGTAAGTATACCCACAGTGCTGTTAAGGAGGGAATTCCAGGATTTTGGCCC
The DNA here is from genome assembly GCF_965287045.1 of Carcharhinus amblyrhynchos. Lineage (NCBI taxonomy): Eukaryota > Metazoa > Chordata > Chondrichthyes > Carcharhiniformes > Carcharhinidae > Carcharhinus > Carcharhinus amblyrhynchos. The sequence continues at coordinate 12,295,662 of NC_137338.1, read as the reverse complement.
AGTGACAGTGAAGGAATGGTGAAATATTTCCAAGTCAGGTTGGTGAATGACTTGAAGGGGATCTTCCAGGCGGTCATGTTTCCATTTGACATTCCTCCTAGGTGGCAATGATCATGGATTTGGAAGATGCTGCTTAAGGAGCCTTGGCAAGTTTCTGCAGTGCACCTTGTCTGGGAAAGATGCTCTTTCAGAGAATCGGTACAGACTCAACAGGCCAAATGGCCTCTTTTTGCAATGGAGGGATTCGATCTATAAATGAGTTGAGCTGAATGCTCCGTCATCAGTAGTGCCATGGAGTGGAGTGGACCTGCCAGTGCCTCAGAGTGTCAACTTCCTGAAACCAATTCAACCCCATAGAGACCCTGTTAATTGCTCACTGAGAAGGATCATTACCCCTCAGTCAATTTTATGGCAAGTGTTCAGCTAATAAAATAAAGTTCACAGTTCAGCTGCCTGGTTTTGAAGAACAAAATGGGTACCTGAAATAAATATTCTTGTTGAAGAATTCAGTTTCCTTCTCCAGTGCGCTGGCCAGGGATGTGTTTTCAATGAGATCCTGCTGTCCACGACATTTAATGAGCATGTAGCCTTTTTGTAGAGGAACCATTTGATTGTTAATGATTTTGAGAACCTCTTGTTCTGTATTGCAATCAATCAGGTCTGGTTTTGTAAGAACACCTATAAAGTATAATGCAACGTTCAGTGTCACCTCAGTCAGTGTGAGTGACTGCCATTCTTCAATTCATTGCTGTTATTAATATAGTAAGAAGTCTCACAACACCAGGTTAGAGTCCAACAGGTTTATTTGGTAGCACAAGCCACAAGCTTGCGGGGCGCTGAACCCATCATCAGGTGAGTGGGAGTTCTGTTTGCAAACAGGACACATAAAGACACAAACTCAATTTACGAGATAATGGTTGGAATGCGAGTCTTTACAGATAATCAAGTCTTAAAGGTACAGACAATGCGAGTGGAAAGAGGGTTAGGCACAGGTTAAAGAGATATGTATTGTCTCCAGACAGGACAGTTAGTGAGATTTCGCAAGCCCAGGCAAGTGGCTTGTGCTACCAAGTAAACCTGCTGGACTTTAACCTGGTGTTGTGAGGCTCCTTGCTGTGCTTACCCCAGTCCAACGCCAGCATCTCCGCATCATGGTCATTAATATACCCACTGACGTGATAGTCAATACATAATCCAATTTCGAGACCTGTGAACAAACTATCTTTCTGGCAGAACTTCATTTGAGAAGAGCTGAGTTAAATTTATCGTTTGTTATTTGTCATTTATATTAATGATTTGAATGAGAATATAGGGGGCATGGTTAGTAAGTTTGCAGATGACACCAAGATTGGTGGCCTAGCGGACAGTGAAGAAAGTTATCCCCAATTGCAACAGGATCTTGATCAATTGGGCCAGTGGGCTGACAAATGGCAGGTGGAGTTTAATTTAGACAAATGCAAGGTGATACATTTTGGTAGACTGAACCAGGGCAGGACTTACTCAGTTAATGGTAGGGCATCGGGGAGAGTTACAGAACAAAGAGATCTAGGGTACATGTTCATAGCTCCTTGAAAATGGAGTCACAGGTGGACAGAGTGGTGAAGAAGGCACTTGGTATGCTTGGTCAGAACATTGAATACAGGAGTTTGGACGTCTTGTTGAAGTTGTACAAGACATTGGTAAGGCCACACTTGAAATACTGTGTGCAATTCTGGTCACTCTATTATAGAAAGGATATTATTAAACTAGAAAGAATGCAGAAAAGATTTACTAGGATGCTACCGAGACTTGGTGGATTGAGTTATAAGGAGATGCTGAATAGACTGGGACTTTTCTCTCTGGAGCGTAGGAAGCTGAGGGGTGACTTTATGGAGGTCTATAAAATAATAAGAGGCATAAATAAGGTAGATAGTCAATATATTTTCCCAAAGGTAGGAGAGTCAAAAACTAGACGGCATAGGTTTAAGGTGAGGGGGGAGAGATACAAAAGTGTCCAAAGGAGCAATTTTTTCATAAAGGGTGGTCAGTGTCTGGAATAAGCTGCCAGAGGTAGTGGTAGAGGCGGGTACAGTTTTATCTTTTAAAAAGCATTTAGATAGTTATATGGCTAAGATGGGTGTAGAGGGATATGGGACAAATGCGGACAATTGGGATTAGTTTAGGAGTTTAAATAAAAAGGACGGCATGGACAAGTTGGGCCGAAGACCCTGTTTACATGTTGTAAACTCTATGGCTCTAAATCTATGTCCCAACCCAATTACTTCAATGGGATGAAAGTCCCTCCCATCCAGTGATTGTCCAACATAAAGAGAGAGAAATGGTAAATGCTTCAGGTCCTTATGACTCTTCTTCAAAGCTTGGAGGGACTCAATCTGCTTCTCTCACCACAGATACTGCCAGATCTGCTGAGTTTTCCAGTAGGTTCTGCTTTTATTTCAGATTTCCAGCATCCACAAAATTTCTCTTTCGTCCTACATAATGATGCCGGTCAGTCCCTGTCGAGTTCGACCCACCTTCCTTTCATCACGTTCCAAGGCCATGATAGCTTTCCCTTTATTGCCAAATTTTCCATCCTTCCCTCCCCTTCTTCTAGCTGGCAGCTGTTTAGTGTCCTGCCATTCACATTTCCTCTACACACACATTCCGTTGGGTCACTTGTCCCATTACCACTCCCTTTGACCTTATAACTTGAAAACCTGTGTCATGTAATCTCTCCTGTCTTCCTTCTGTCACATGTTTTGCCTTTTGTCAGTTTATACCTACCTGCCCCCACCCGCCGCCCCCCCCCAACCACCACCCCCCCCCAACTTCACTTGCAAAAAGCCTTGTTCCAGTTCTGATGTTTCAGGTATCATAGGTGTATCATAGAATCCTACAAACTATTAACCCAGAAACTTAGCTCATGTTCTGAAGACCCAGGTACAAGTCTCACCATGATAGATGGTAGAATTTGAATTCAATAAAAATCAGGTGCAGCAGGCAATTAAGAAGGCAAATGGAATTTTGTCCTTCATTGCTGGAGGGATGGAGTTTAAAAACAGTGAGGTTATGTTGTAAAAGATGCTGTTGAGGCCACACCTGGAGTACTGTGCACAGTTTTGGTCTCCTTACTTGAGAAAGGATATCCTGGCACTGGAGGGGGTGCAGAGGAGATTCTCTAGGTTGATTCCAGAGTTGAGAGGGTTGGCTTATGAGGACAGGCTGAGTAGACTGGGACTATACTCATTGGAATTCAGAAGAATGAGGGGAGATCTTATAGAAACATATAAGATTATGAAGGGAATAGATACGATATAAGCAGGGAAGTTGTTTCCACTGGCAGGTGAAACTAGAACTAGGGGCATAGCCTCAAAATAAGGGGAAGCAGATTTAGGACTGAGTTGAGGGGGAACTTCTTCACACAAAGGATTGTGAATCTGTGGAATTCCCTGCCCAGTGAAGCAGTTGAGGCTACCTCATTGAATGTTTTTAAGGCAAGGATATAAATTTTTGAACAGTAAAGGAATTAAGGATTATCATGAGCGGACAGGTAAGTGGAGCTGAGTCCATGAGAAGATCAGCCATGATCTTATTGAATGGTGGAGCAGACTCGAGGGGCCAGATGGTCTACTCCTATTCCTAGTTCTTATGTTCTTATATTATGTTCTTAAGTGGGTAAAAGTTAGTCTTCTTTTCAATCCTTCACTATCTGGTTCTCTGGCATGGAACTAAACCACTATCCTTTCACTACAGGAATTCACTGAGATGAAATTAGACAGAATCCACCTCACTGATAGTCTACTTCACAAGCAATCAGCAATTACCAGATACTGAACTGAAGTCTTACTCAGACAGACTCTGATGGCTACTGTAGGAACTTGTACATTGGGGGATGTCTTTCTACAGTTGATTTTGTTAGGGAAGGACTGGGGGGGGGTGTGGGTGAAGGATTTTGTGATTTTGTGTTTGTTGCTATAAACTGCTGCCTCACAGACCAGGGACCCGGGTTCGATTCCCAGCTCGGGTCAGTGTCTATGCAGAGTCTGCACGTTGCCCCCATGTCTGCATGAGTTTCCTCCGGGTGCTCCGGTTTCCTCCCACAGTCCAAAAGGCGTGCTGGTTAGGCGCATTGACTGTGTTAAATTCTCCCTCAGTGTACCCGAACAGGTGCTGGAGTGTGTGACAACTAGGGGATTTTCACAGTAACTTCATTGCAGTGTTAATGTAAGCCTTACATGTGACACTAATAAATTTTTTAAAAATCCACTCAGGCAATCCTTGACAATGACACTGCAGAGTGGGAGGGGAGAGAAAATGTGAATGAGATTCCAAGTGATGGCCTGGTTTAAAATCGAGTGCGTAAAAGCAGCCACAAAAAAATCAGACTTAATTCAGCAAAGTCCTACTGCTATTTACCCAGCGTCCTTTGCCCATTCGGGTCAGCTTCCTGTGCCATTTGCAGTGCTTCAGTGGTGGCGATATCAATATTGCAGGAGATAACCACCAAGATGATGGTCTCTTCCTTCCCAATGTAGGATTTGATGAGACTCTTGATCTGGGAAATAGATTACAGGTAACCGTTAATTAGTGAGATACACTATCGAGATTGGCACAAGGACAGGCTGTGGCGGAACCACGACTTTAGTCTTCTAATTACTCCGGTGGAAAGACAGGATTTATTGCTAACCTCACAGTTCCCCTGAGAAAGTGATAAGACTTTGTCTCAATGTTACTGTGTTTGCAGCTGACTTGGTTGTCTCGTCACCCTAAAGGTGCCGTTTGCACTGCTGTCGCTGTGTATTTACTTTGGGATTAGTTTTAAAGTTTATTGATTAGTTTTTAATCCAATCAAGTCCAACTCAGAGTCTCAACAAGTTGGGACATTCCTGATCCAAGCTGACAAGACAGGGCTCTCACCTCCTGTCTTGGGTTTGATCTACATGATCCAAGCTGATTGGAGTAGGTATAGCTCCTCCTCCAAGGCTTGATCTCATTTGCATCTTAGCCAAAAGGCCCAGATGCCTCTTCTAAAAATTGCTTCAAATGAAGCTGAAATGTAACCCAATGACTTCAACCCAGCGCAGTATGTCAATACTACACTTGATCTTAGCCAAAAGGCCAAGAAGCATTTTTTGTATTTCAAAAATATACATAAAAAAGCCTCTAAAACAAACTATTACAAAATGACAGACCCAAAAATTACAAATAGTGCAAAAAAAGGAATAATTTTTCCAGTACAATGCTATGCTTATTTACACAACATTACACTCATCACATTTCATTGCTTAGAACTATATACATGCCTCAGGTTTCACTGTGTGCTGTTATTTTTCAGTTTCACACACAGTGATGCAGGCCGAGGGTATTGTGCAGTTACCGGGCCCTCGGTCTGCCTCAGTTGAAGGATTTACAGTGCGGCCTTTCCCCATTGTGCCTTTGCGGTGACTGCCCTAAGCACAGTGAGAAGTCTCACACCATCAGGTTAAAGTCCAACAGGTTTACTTGGTAGCACAAGCTTTCAGAGTTTTGCTCCGAAAGAGTTGACTACCTGTAAAGACTCACATTCCAACCATTATGTTGTAAATTGAGCTTGTGTCTGTGTATGCCCTGCTTGTGAACACAACTCCTCACTCACCTGAAGAAGGAGCAAGGCTCTGAAAGCTTGTGCTACAAAAGGGACAGCAGGGTAGCACAGTGGTTAGCACTGCTGCTTCACAGCACCAGAGACCTGGGTTCGATTCCCGGCTTGGGTCACTGTCTGTGTGGAGTTTGCACATTCTCCTCATGTCTGTGTGGGTTTCCTCTAGTTTCCTCCCACAGTCCAAAGATGTGTGGGTTAGGTTGATTGGCCATGGTAAAATTGCCCCTTAGTATACTGAGATGCGCAGACTAGAGGGATTAGTGGGTAAAATATGTAGGGATATGTGGGTAGGGACTGGGTGGGATTGTGGTTGGTGCAGACTCAATGGGCTAAATGGCCTCTTTCTGCACTGTAGGGTTTCTATGATTCTAAAATAAACCTATTGGACTTCAACCTGGTGTTGTGAGACTTCTTACTGGGCAGGCACAACACCAGTTACCAATGTGAAGACAACTGAAACTCAAGACCAACGCCTTGAAAAACGTGGGCAACTCTTGCTGTTGATGCAGTGGGAAAAGGGGGAGCAGTGACATTGTTATATCTGGGATGGTAACAAGAAACTGCTGGTCTAGCCAGCCACACCCACATCCCACAAATGAACCTAAAAAGGTAACTGATTCGAATGACAATTAAGTCCAAATTGTAGAATAATGAGTCAAAATGCTGCTACTCAGAATGTATCCAAGCGTGGCTCATATTAACACCAGATCTGGTTACCATAGCTCCAATATCCTGAGGCTGGTTGCCAATGGGGACCCGGATGATTCCAGGCAGGTCTATCAGAGTTAGGTTCGGGCAGCAAGGCGATTCCACTTGAAGACTGATCAGTTCAGAACTTAACCCGATTTTTCCAGCGAGGGTGTCCTGGGCTGTATAAGAAGAAAACACGCTTGCATTTATTTCATCACTGCACTCCGCAACGTTATCAACTCCATTTTCTACATAGATCACGTGACACCCTCAGGAAGGCACTGGAGCCACGGCCCCCATCTAGGGACAACGTGACCATTAGACCTTTGGCTTTTGAGCTGCGATCACACTGTAATTACCCCTGTTCTCATCAAACTACATTAGCTCTCAATCTAGTAATACCTTGGCCAGAATTCTGCCCGCCACTGCAATTGTAGCAGGCGGGTTGCGGACAATTTAAGGACCCATTGACAGTCAGGTGAGAATTTCTGGCTTTTAGACCAGTGCGGCCTGGGGGGATTCCACTGCACGATTTGGAAATTCGCTCCGGTGTGTCCCAATCCACTCTTTCTCCCAACGCCGCATCTCTTCCAGCTCCACAATTTTCTGAGATCTCTGCATTCCTCCCATGCTGGCCTCTGACAGACTTGTGGCAGTGTCTTCAGCTGCTGAGGGCTAAGTTCCGGAATTCCCTTCCCAAACATCTCTGTGCTCTCTACCTCTCTCCACTCCAGTGAATTGCTACTGAAACCCATCTCCTGAGCCAAGGTTGGGGTTGCTTGTTCTGAAATGCACTTTGAGACATTTTTACAAGTGCTGATGGTTGTTTGTTGCCAGGAAGAATCCTGCACCCAGTCATGTGAACTCAATGCACTGGATTTAATGAGGTCCTCAAGGCAGTTTAATTGAAGATCCTGCAGGAGCGCATCCCTACAAAGCTCCATCAAGCATTGCATATCAAGAGCATTGAGAGCTCACAACTTGGCTGAAAGGTGATGGCCTAGTGGTATTATCACTAGACTATTAGTTCTGAAACTCATCTAATGTTCTGAGGACCCAGGTTCAAATCCCACCATGGCAGATGGTAAAATTTAAATTCAATAAAAAATATCTGGAATTAAAAATCTGCTAATGACTATGAATTGATTGTCAGAAAAACTCATCTGGTTCACTAATGCCTTTTAGGGAAGGAAATCTGCTGTCCTTATCTGGTCTGACCTACCCCAGAGCCATAGCAATGTCTCAACTCTCAATGACTGCTCTGAAATGGCCTAGCAAGCTACTCAGGTCAGGGTCAACGAGGCATGGTCAATAAATGCTGGTCAACCAGCAACGCCCATGTCCCACATATGAATAATTTAAAAATGTAGGGCGAAAAGGTAGCTCTGGCGCAACAAGATTGGAAGGGGCGTAAAGGGTTAAAAAGGCAGCCTGGCTGAGGCAATGGAGAAAAGCTTCAAATAACTCTCCCCCAAACAATACTAAATGACCACATCCCAAAGTGCTAACCTTCAGAGATTTTTGCAGCGAAATAGGAATCAATACTATTTACCGTAACCCCACGCTGTCCGGGGGGTCCTATCTGCATAGGATCCACTGTGCCTCTGAGAACCTAATCAAGCATCAGGGTAACTGTCCTAATTCATAGAATTCCTGCATTGCAGAAGGAGGCCATTCGGCCCATTGAGTCAGCACCAACTCTCTGAAAGAGTTCAGGCTCTAACCCCACAACCCCAAATATTTCCCATTAATTCCCCTAACCTACACATCCTAGACATTAAGGGACAATTTAGCATGGCCAATCCAGCTAAGCTGCACATCTTCGGACTGTGAGAGGAAACTGGAGCACCTAGAGGAAACCCACGCAGACATGGGGAGAACATGCAAACTCCACACGGATAGTTACCCAAGGCCAGAACTAAACCCCAAGTCCTGTTGCTGTGAGGCAGCAGTGCCAACCACTGTGCCACCATGCTCCTCACACCCATGATTGATGTCCACAGTTGAAATGTTCAAAAGTACTTACAGTGACTTGATATTACAACGGGATTGACATAATCAACACAAGACATGAACAAGAAAAGATAAAAACACACAGGGCAACTGAGATAGTACAATGTGACAGATGCAGAACTTAGAGTAACAAAATGGTGACAGAATCAAATCTTGTATTTAAACATTGGATCATGAAAAGATATAAGAATTCTGTAAGAATCCACCAGGGGGCAGAGTAGCTCAGAAACAATCTTGATTTCTGAGCGCTCTCCCTCATGCATATTGGACAAGCTTGAATAAACCGCTTTGTGGAAGCCCTCTACAGTCCTGGAGACTCGGGGCCTGATTTTATCATCAACTTGCGCCCGTTTTTGGGCGCACAAACTTGGTAAAGTCAGGCGTGAGGCGTGTAGTGCGGTCCGCGCCCGTCTCTCCGGCCATTCCCCCTTTACCAAGGCCAGAAAATGGCAACGATCGGGACCGCACCCACAACGGGCGTGACGCCCATTTAAACTGCATGCATTTCAATTGACTTAATGAGCTGCACGCCCAATTTTACCGGTACTTCCCCCTTTACCAGTGCGTTTGCCCATTTGGGTTTGACGTGGAACAGACATGCTCCGATTCGGGCGCTCCAGTCAGTGAGGAGGTAAGTGTCCGACGGCTCTCTGCCGGAGATCAGTGAGGGGGAAGGGGGGGAAAGGTGGGTCCGATGGCTCTCTGCTGGAGATCGGTGAGGGGGAAGGGGGGTCCAATGGCTCTCTGCTGGAGATCGGTGAGGGGGAAGGGGGGAGCGTGGGTCCGTTGGCTCTCTGCTGGAGATCGGTGAGGGGGAAGGGGGGAGCGTGGGTCCGTTGGCTCTCTGCTGGAGATCGGTGTGGGGGAAGGGGGGAGCGTGGGTCCGTTGGCTCTCTGCTGGAGATCGGTGAGGGGGAAGGGGGGAGCGTGGGTCCGTTGGCTCTCTGCTGGAGATCGGTGAGGGGGAAGGGGGGAACGTGGGTCCGTTGGCTCTCTGCTGGAGATCGGTGAGGGGGAAGGGGGGAACGTGGGTCCGTTGGCTCTCTGCTGGAGATCGGTGAGGGGGAAGGGGGGTCCAATGGCTCTCTGCTGGAGATCGGTGAAGGGGAAGGGGGGAGCGTGGGTCCGTTGGCTCTCTGCTGGAGATCGGTGAGGGGGAAGGGGGGAACGTGGGTCCGTTGGCTCTCTGCTGGAGATCGGTGAGGGGGAAGGGGGGAGCGTGGGTCCGTTGGCTCTCTGCTGGAGATCGGTGTGGGGGAAGGGGGGAGCGTGGGTCCGTTGGCTCTCTGCTGGAGATCGGTGAGGGGGAAGGGGGGAGCGTGGGTCCGTTGGCTCTCTGCTGGAGATCGGTGAGGGGGAAGGGGGGAACGTGGGTCCGTTGGCTCTCTGCTGGAGATCGGTGAGGGGGAAGGGGGGAACGTGGGTCCGTTGGCTCTCTGCTGGAGATCGGTGAGGGGGAAGGGGGGTCCAATGGCTCTCTGCTGGAGATCGGTGAAGGGGAAGGGGGGAGTGTGGGTCCGTTGGCTCTCTGCTGGAGATCGGTGAGGGGGAAGGGGGGTCCAATGGCTCTCTGCTGGAGATCGGTGAGGGGGAAGGGGGGAGCGTGGGTCCGTTGGCTCTCTGCTGGAGATCGGTGAGGGGGAAGGGGGGAACGTGGGTCCGTTGGCTCTCTGCTGGAGATCGGTGAGGGGGAAGGGGGGAGCGTGGGTCCGTTGGCTCTCTGCTGGAGATCGGTGAGGGGGAGGGAGGTGGAAGGTGGGTTTGATGGCTCTCTGCTGGAGATTGGAGAGGGGGAAGGGGGGGAAAGGTGGGTTTGATGGGTCTCTGCTGGAGATCGGTGAGGGGGAGGGAGGTGGAAGGTGGGTTTGATGGCTCTCTGCTGGAGATCGGTGAGGGGGAGGGGGGTGGAAGGTGGGTTTGATGGGTCTCTGCTGGAGATCGGCGTGGAGGGGAGAGGGGGGGATTCGCTTCCACGCTGTGATTAGTGAGGCGAAAGGTGGAGGGGGGGAGAGGTCTGTGATCAGTCTGGGTGGCAGAGGGGGTGGGGGAATAAAGGGACCAGTAATGTTGGGGGGGGGGTGGTGGGGCAATGTCTGTGAAGGCCAGCAGGAGGCATTATCCGTCCTGGGAGCGAATTGGCAGGGGAGCAGCATTCTATCTTTTTTTTTGGCGCATGCGCAGTTGGAGGCGCCAATCGGGCCTGCAAGATTTTGGGTGCGTTATGCCCTGCCCACAGGCTTGTGCAGCGCGATTCGGAATCGCTGGTATTTTTCAGACACTGCGGATATGGGGGCGCCGGAGAACGGGTCTAAAATTGGGAACTGAAACACTCCCAGTTTCAAGGCCACCCAGCACTTAGAATCAAAATGGTAAAATAGGGCCCTCAGTTTGTTCGATCCCTCCAACACTGACCCGAGTAATTGCAGAATTAGGAGTGAGTTGGTGCTGTGATCCCAAAGCGAACAGCCCTGGGACATCCCAGAAGAATTTTGCAGAGCACTCCCCCGGTCAGTGGGGCAGGAGGTTTGCATCCAGTCCTCCTGGGCCGTATCTGAATCCACATCCCAGACTCACGGCATCACTCATAACACACTGCACCATGCTTTTTCCCAATCACGTCCCATCTAATTATATTCAAACGTGTGAATGATTGCTCGAAACTTGGTACCTGTTTTAATTGCTTCTTCCACTTCCTGTGGGCTGTTCAGTGTCACCGAAGCATTTCGATAACGTAGCTGACCCTTCCACGGTGATCCATTCTCCCCGTTCTTCAGCCTCAACTCCAGAGGGCACCTGGTCACGATACCTGATGTAAAACGTCACAGTGAGATTAGCCTGCAAGGGAAACTGCTCTAATCGCTTGGAATATTGGAGGTAGTGTGATAAGTGGACAGATATACCTCTACCAATGCAACAGGGAGAAAGAAACGTATTTTTGGGACGGCACCGTGTCACAGTGGTTAGCACTGCTGCCTCACAGTACCAAGAACCAGCCTTCGATTCCCGGGCTTGGGCCACTGTCTGTCTGGAGTTTGCACGTTCTCTCCGTGTCTGCTTGGGTTTCCTCCAAAGATGCATGGGTTAGGTTGATTGGCCGTGCTAAATTGCCCCTTAATGTCAGGGGACTAGCAGGTTAAATATAGAGGCTTAGAGAGATTGGGCCTGAGTGTGATTGTTGTCTGCGCAGGCTCGATGGGCTGAATGGCCTCCTTCAATATGGATTCTATTTTTGGGCACGATATACATTTTTTAAAAAATTAATTCATGGGGCATGGCCATCAGTGGCTGAGGGGCATTTATTGCCCATCCTTAGTTTGCCTTGTTCAGAGGGCAGTTGAGAGTCAAGCACATTGCTGTGACTCTGGAGTTACATGTAGGCCAGACCAGGTAAGAACGGCAGATTTCCTTTCGTAAAGTGAACCAGATGGGTTTTTCCGACATTGACAATGGTTTCACGGTCATCAGGAGATTCTTAATTTCAGATTTTTTTTTATTGAATTCAAATTCCACCACCTGCCGTGGCGGGATTCGAACTCGAGTCCCTAGGATATTAGCTGAGCTTCTGCATTAATAGTCGAGTGATAATCCCAACAGGCCATCATCTCCCCATGTGAAGGCAACTATTCCACGGCATAACCTCGAAGGCACAGTGGAATGAACATGGCGGGTTTCTTACCAGTGCCCCTGGGAAGGGCCACCTCCGACAGCATCTCAAGCACCGAACTCTTCCCCGAGCTCTGGTCCCCGATCACAGCAATGGTGGGTAACGGTAAGTCCTTCTCCAGCCCTAATTCTCTCAACGAATCGATGAGATCGATGTAAGGACGAATTTTCTCTTCATACTCGGTGTACAACAGGCAGCTCATCTCCTGGAAGCAGAGCAATGTAATTAAGCCTCCTCAATTAACGTCTTCAGAGACAGGAGGAACATAACATAAGAACATAAGAAATAGGAGCAGGAGTAGGCCATCTAGCCCTTCAAGCCTGCCCCGCCATTCAATAAGATCATGGCTGATCTGTCGTGGCTCAGTTCCACATTCCCGCCCTCTCCCCATAACCCTTAATCCCCTCTCTTATCAAAAACCCATCAACCCGCATCTAAAAAATATTTAGCGAGGCAGCCTCCACCACTTCAACAGGCAGAGAATTCCAGAGATTCACCACCCTTTGAGTGAAGAAATTCTTCCTCAACTCTGTTCTAAACCACCCCCCCCTTTATCTTGAGGCTGTGCCCCCGAGTCCTACTGTCCTTTCTGAGCGGGAAGAGCCTCTCCACCTCTATCCTATCCATCCCATTTATCATCTTATACGTCTCAATGAGATCTCCCCTCATTCTTCTAAACTCTAACGAGTACAAGCCTAGTTTATTCAGCCTCTCCTCATAGTTCAACCCCCTCAACTCCGGTATCAGCCTAGTAAACCTCCTCTGCACTCCCTCCAAGGCCAAAATATCCTTGCGTAAGCGCGGCGCCCAAAACTGCACACAGTACTCCAGCTGCGGCCTCACCAATGCCCTATACAGCCGCAGCAAGACCTCCCTACTTTTATATTCAATCCCCCTCGCTATGAAGGCCAGCATCCCATTCGCCTTCCTGACCACCTGCTGCACCTGCAAGCTGGGTTTTTGCGACTCATGCACAAGGACCCCGAGGTCCCTCTGCACCGTCGCCTGCTGCAGTTTTTCACCCCGTAAGTAATAGTCCTTCCTACCATTATTCCTACCAAAGTGGACCACCTCACACTTGCCAACATTAAATTCCATTTGCCAGTTCCTGGCCCATTCGCCCAGCCTATCTAGATCCTTCTGTGGGCGCTAAATGTATCCCATACATGGTGACATTTCATTAGACGGCCTGGTCATCTTGTAAACAATCTCAAATCTTGTAAATAAGATATCAGACCATCAAATATAAGAGCAGAATTAGGCCACTTGGCCCATCATTCCTGCTCTACCATTCAATCATGGCTGGTCAGTTTCTCAACCCCATTCTCCCGCTTTTTTCCCCGTAACCTTTGATCCCCTTACCAATTAAGAACCCATCTGTCTTGAATACACTCATTAACCTGGCCTCCACAGCCTTCTGTGGCAATGAATTCCACAGATTCATTACCCTCTGGGTGAAGAAATTCCACCTCAAATCAGTTCTGAAGGGTTGCCCCTTTCCTCTAAGGCTGTGCCCTCGGATCTCCTAAGTTGACCTATGTCGTGCTCTGAAACATTCTGAAGCCATGCAAGGCTCCGTATAAATTGGAATGCGGAATGGATAATGATGCAAACGTGTAGCTATTTTTGACTGTCAGCCCAAGTCACTGCCATGTGGCTTTTCAGTCTTTTTTTAAAATCAATTTTTTATCAGCTCTTTTTAATATGAGTTTATTTATTTATTGGTCACAAGTAGGCTTACATTCACGCTGCAATGAAGTTACTGTGAAAATCCCCTAATCACCACTCTCCGGTGCCTGTTCGGGTACACTGAGGGAGAGTTTAGCATGGCCAATGCACCTAACCTGTTGTGATCAGATGATAAGGGGTCTTGGGCGGCATGGGGAGCACGGTGGTTAGCATTGCTGATTCACGGCGCCAGGGAACCGGGTTCGATTCCTGGCTTGCGTCACTGTCTGTGAGGAGTTTGCATGTTCTCCCCGTGTCTGCGTGGGTTTCCTCCGGGTGCTCCAATTTCATCCCACAGTCTGAAAGATGTGCTGGTTAGGTGCATTGGCCCAAACAAGCACCAGAGTGTGGTGATTAGGGGATTTTTACAGTAACTTCATTGCAATGTTAATGTAAGCCTTACTTATGACTCATAAACTTTAAAAGGCTCCCCTCTTTTCTCACTCCTTGTTTGACCACAACAAGTTGTTTTTTTTCAGAAGGACAAGCTTGTCAAGTCCGTGAGAGCTTAACTGTTTACACACTGTGAAATAAAGTGCACAATTACACAGGTCCTTGTGAATCTTTTAAGTAAAGAAGGTAGTTTTTATTGGACACAACTGTGACTAGATTTAGCAATGAGGCAGTTTAAAGACATAAGGATATGATTTATCTGTTCATCTGCAAACAACACTGCTGTTCGGGGGTTATTTATACAATCATTGTCTGTGGCACTTGGATAGTCAAAATCAAGAGAACAGCAGTTTGGGTTGGAGAGACCGAGTGTTAGCATCTCCATTGCCTGTCTTCTTCTGTGAAGAAAACAGATGGTTAAACGCTGCAAGGGTTAGATTCTGACATGACTCTTTCTCCAACTGCTCAGTAACCCAAATATAATCACGGCTAACATATTTCAGTTGCAACTTGATCATAGGTGGAAATTCCTCCCTCAACCAGGGTCCTGTTATCCAGGTGATTATGACTTATGGTTTTCTCCGCCAAGTGGAGCACCCAGGTGAGTGTCTGGACACTTTCTTAATTGCACAGGACGCGGGGCCCACGCAAATTCATGTGGGCAGCACGGTGGCACAGTGGTTAGCACTGCTGCCTCACAGTCCCTGAGACCCAGGTTTGATTCCCAGCTTGGGTAACCCAGTGGGCTCTGAATGTTCTCCCCATTTCTGAGTGGGTTTCCTCCAGGTTCCCCGGTTTCCTCCCACAGTCCAAAAGACATGCTGGTTAGGTGAACTGGCCATGCTAAATTCTCCCTCAGTGTACCCGAACAGGCACCAGAGTGTGGCAACTAGGGGATTTTCACAATAACTTCATTGCAGTTGCATGTAAGCTTACTTGCAGTAATAAATAAACTTTATTATTTTAATACCATAGTTAAGTAAAGTTTATTTATTAGTCACAAGTAGGCTTACATTAACATTGCAATGAAGTTACTGTGAAAATCCCCTAGTCGCCACACTCTGGCGCCTGTTTGGGTACACTGAGGGAGAATTCAGCATGGCCAATGCACCTAACCAGCATGTCTTTCGGACCGCAGGAGGAAACTTGAGCACCCAGAGGAAATCCACACAGACATGGAAAGAACGTGTAAACTCCACACAGTCAGTGACACAAGCCAGGAATGAAATCTGAGTCCCTGGCACTGAGAGGTAACAGTGTTAACCACTGTGCCATCCCCTGGTGTGTCTTTGTTGCCAGGTTGTCTCCATTTTAATGGTTTAGGAATGCAGAACGTGTAATGATGACTGTGATCTCAAGTCACTGCAATGTGGCTTTTTAGTCTTTTTTTAAAATCAATTTGGGGTCTGCAGCCAGTAACTTCAAGTCATTATTTTGTCTGGAGCATGGTTTCACAACACAATGTTTGTTCATATTTGGATAGACATAGATCTCTGCCAGCCACTTCCAGCATGAAACCCCAGCAGTGATGGGAGGAAGCAGAGGGCTCAGCATCTGACCAATTGCCCACTTCAGTCTTTGATTTGTAACAAGAGACTCTTGATTTAAAATGCTTTACCAATCCCCAGTGTAACCACTAGATGGAACCATTGCATGTTAAAGGGACCACAGCTCCAACAGCCAAGGAACGAACTTCAGACTTTTATTCTGGGCAGATATTTTAAGGCTACAAAGGTGCCATATATTTACAGTGAGATTTCAAGCTTTCATATTTATCGAGTGTTGGTTAGGCGTAGCTGGAGTACTTTGTGCAGCTCTGGCCACCTCATTATAGGGATGCACAGCGGCACTGCTACCTCACAGCACCAGGGACCCGGGCTCAATTGCTGACTTGGGTCACTGTCTGTGTGGAGTTTGCACGTTCTCCCTGTGTCTGCGTGGGTTTCCTCCGGGTGCTCCGGTTTCCTCCCACAGTCTGAAAGATGCGTTTGAACCAGATGGGTTTTTCCTGACAAACAACAATGGTTTCGTGGTCATCAGAAGATGAGTGCATTGGCCGTGCTAAATTTTACCTCAGCGTATCTGAACAGACTCCAGAGAATGGCAGCTAGGGGATTTGTATGTAATTAACATTGCAGTGTTAATGTAAGCCTACTTGCGACACTAATAAAATAAACTTTAAGAGAAAGGATGTAATTGCACTGAAGGGAGTACAGAGGAGGTTCATCAAGCTGTTACTTGGTCTGTGACTCAATTTTTAAATGGTCTAGCTGCTATGTTGCCCCTTAGTGCCAGGGGGACTAGCTAGGGTAAATGCATGGGGTTATGGGGATAGGGCCTGGGTGGGATTGGGGTTAGTGTAGACCCAATGGGCCAAATGGCCTCCATCTGCACTGTAGGATTCTATGACTCTGAGGGCAATTGGGGATTAGGGATGAATGCTGGCCAGCGACTCCCTGACTGGATAAAAAAAAAAGGTACCAAATTTCCATCGCCTTTTGTGAATAAAAATGTTTTCTAATTTACCTCCTGAAAGATCTTTGATCCCCTTAGTCTTCGCAACAGCAGAAATACTCTCTCTCTATCCAATCGTTCAAAGTGCGCTTTGAAATCAGGGAGGGACTTTGGCCTGGAGTTCCTTCTGGTACTTCCACCGACAGCACTCACCTACAATCTGTTCGACTCACACCCTACAATTAATTTCACAGTCATGATCAGAACATATCTTTGGCTAATCACGTTCTTTCAGAAACACTGGATGGGATTTTCTGGTTCTGCCCAAAGTCATTGGATCTTTCGCTGGTCCGTCAAATTGACCATCCCACCTGCAACAATTTCCCTGATGACAGCTTAGATCATTATTTATTGCAAGATATAAAATCCCAACAATTAACAAGCCAGACTCAGCACCCAAAAGGTTTTATTTGATACTTCCTTTTCTTAGAGTTCATCGCCAACCCATAGTTAAATGAGGATGGTAATGTGGCTCTGGAGTCCCTGTGGGCCAGGCCAGGTAAGGACGGCAGATTTCCTCCCCTGAAGAACATATTTGAACCAGATGGGTTTCTCCTGAAACATTGAAACAATGGTTTCGTGGTCATCAGAAGATTCTTCCCTCCAGATACTTTTTTATTGAATTCAAATTCCACCAGCTGGCAGGATTTGAACTTGGGTCCCCAGAACACTAGCCTAGCACTAATACCACCAGGCCTCCCCCCTCTAATGTCCTTTGTGGCTCTGCTGTCTCACTGAGTTATCCAATTAACTCCCACTTGAATGTTCGTTTCCCATAGCCCTGTAAATGTTAGGCCTTTGCATGTTTACCTGAGTCTCTTGCCAAGTTCTTTTCCTTTTCACTAATCTTCTACTTCCTTACCTACAGTGCAGGAACAGGTTGAGGCAAAGCGTCACATCCTTTTCATGTAAGGACATGACTGCATGTGCTTGCACGCTATTTAGAATCATAGAATAGAACCGTTTTAATCCCTACAGTGCAGAAGGAGGCCACTCAGCCCATCGAGTCTGCACCAACAACAATCCCATCCAGCCCTTATCCCCGTAACCCCAAGTATTTACCCTGCTTATCCACCTAACTAACACTCCTTGGGACAATAAAAGGCAATTTATTATGGCCAATCAACCTAACCTGCATGTCTTTGAAAGAAACCGGAGCATGTGGAGGAAACCCATGCAGACACGGGGAAAATGTGCAAACTCCACACAGTCACCCGAGGCCAGAATTGAATCCAAATCCCTGGCACTGTGAGGCAGCAGTGCTAACCACTGTGCTGTCCCTTTGATGATAAAGCCAACCACACACAAACTTCACTGGGTGCCCTCATGTGATCCCTGCACTTGCCCAGTGAAGCCCTGATTAAGTGAACTGGGAATCATAATTCCCAACCCTTTCCCAGAAAAGAGATGCTGAGGAAAGGATGATGTGGAGGTCTTCAAAATTATGGAGCGGTCAGATGCAAAGCAGTTGTTCTCACTTGTGAAGGCTGATTCCAGGGATGGTGGAAACTGATGTATAAGGAGAGATTGACTAGGTTAGGATTGTTTTTGCTGGAGTTCAGATGAATGATGAGGGGATCTCATAGAGATTTATAAAATTCTAACAGGATTAGATCGGGTAGATGCGAGAAGGATATTCCCACGGGTGGAGGAGTCCAGAACCAGGAGTCACAGTCTAAGGATTCGGGTAGACCCTTTAGGACGGAGGTGAGGAGACATTTCTTCACTCCAAGAGTGGTGAGCCTGTGGAATTCATTACCACAGGAAGTAGTTGATGCCAAAACATTGAATGTATTCAAGAGGCAGCTGGATATAGCACTTGGGGTGAATGGGATCAAAGGTTATGGGAAAAAGCAGGATTAGGCTATTGAGTTGGATGATCAGCCATGATCGTGATGGATGGTGGAGCAGGCTCGATGGGCCAAATGGCCTCCTCCTGCTCCTAATTTCTCTGTTTCTATGTAAGTCCATAACTAGGTAAATGTGAGATTGGTACTAATAAAACCAATAAGGACTCAGGAAAACATTCTTTGGGCAAACAATGCTAGGATGTGAATCTCACTACTACAAGTTACAATCAAGATACACAGCCGAGATATCATTAAAGGCAATCTCACAGAATCACTACAGTGTAGAAGAAACTATTCGACCCATCGAGTCTGCACCGACTCTCTGACTGAATACCTTACCCAGGCCCCCTCCCTATTCCCTCTGACCTACACATCTTGGAGACACTAAGGGGCAATTTAGCACAGCAAATCCACCCAATCTGCACAGCTTTGGGCCATGGGAGGAAACCCCACGCAGACACAGGGAGAACATGCAAACTTCACACAATCGCCCAAGGTCGGAATTGAACCTGTGTTCCTGGGGCTGTGAAGCAGCAGTACTAAACTGCTGTGCCACCGTGCCGCCTTGATAAGTATATGAGGGAGACAGGAGCAGGCGGATATGCAGCCAGGGTGAGGTGAATTGGTAAAGTCAGCTTGGAGTGAGGCATGTACAGATTGGTCAAAAATTCCTGAGATAAACACGGTGAGGTGAATGAAAGGCACACCATAGATAGGGGGTGGTACAGTGGTTAGCACTGCTGCCTCACAGCACCAGGGACCCGGGTTCGATTCCCGGCTTGGGTCACCGTCTGTGCAGAGTCTGCACATTCTCCCCATGTCTGCGTGGGTTTCCTCCGGGTGCTCCGGTTTCTTCCCACAGTTCGAAAGACGTGATGGTTAGGTGCGTTGACCCGAACGGGCGCTGGAAAGTGGTGACCAGGGGAATTTCACAGTAACTTCATTGCAGTGTTAATGTCAACCTTACTTGTGACTAATAAATAAACAATATTGATCAAAGTAGAAATCTGAGTTATTCCAATCTCCTCCCTCTTGCAATAAACTAGCAGCAGCTATAATTCCAGCCAACCTGGCGATATTTCTGTGGCAGTGTGCCCCCCACCCTTCTCCCTGGGTATTCAAAGAACACTGTAACACAGAGTGAGGCCCTTCGGCCCTCCAAGCCTGTGTCGATCACACTTACCTATCTAAACCAAATGCTTATATCCTTCTATTCCTCGGTTTGATCATATGCCTATCAAGATAAGTCTTAAATGTGGCTGTCTCAACCACCCCGCTTGGCAGCGCATTGCAGATGTGGTCAGGTTCAAGCCAGTGTGTCAAGGCAATAGAATCATAGAACCCTACAGAGCAGAAAGAGGCCCTTCAGCCCATCGAGTCTGCACCAACCACAATCCCACCCAGGCCCTACCCCCAAATCCCTACCTATTTTACCCGCTAATCCCTCTAACCTACGCATCTTAGGACACTAAGGGGCATTTCTTTTTTAGCATGGCCAATCAACATAACCCACACATCTTTGGGCTGTGGGAGGAAACCGGAGCACCCAGAGGAAACCCACACAAGCAACGTGCAAACTTCGCACAGACAGTGACCCGAGCCGGGAATCGAGCCCAGAACCCTGGATCTGTGAAGCAGCAGTGCTAACCACTGTGCTACTGTGCTGCCCAAGAGAGGTTTGTGAGAAACGCAGCTCACAGTCAAACAATTTAGTCAAGTCAAGTTCTGAAGGAGCAAGATATTTTATTTAATGTTCTTGCAAGACCAGGTGTCCAATAAAATAGGCACACCTTACATCGATTTGCAGCACATTTTTATACTTTTTTACAAGCACTGTAATGGCTTTGCAATGTGTTGTTCTCCCCTAATTGGTGATCCCTGTCCCATCTATGTGTTGTCACTCCCCTATTGGCTCGAGGTGCCCCAAGTTTCCATCCCCTCTACTCCCCATCTAACAATGTCTCCTGTTATCACAAGAGTGCATTAGTAAACTCATCCATCTTATCCAACACTGTTACATGTCCAGTTCAGATTGGCAGTAATCAATCCTTTGCCAACTTAATCACTGCTGTCCCGACTATCTCAGTGACCTTTTTCCCCCTTTTATGCTTAGTTGTAGAAACAACACATCTTGCAGACCATTTGCTTTTTGTAACTTGGACCTCGTACATTCCTTCAAGATGTGGTGTATGCTTCACTGCACACTACACCTCTGGTGTTATTTCTACACCACAGGCAGTCTTTTTATTGTCCCTGACTATTGCTCTGTTAGCAGCAGCGAATCTTATGCCCTATGTTTGTAACTAAACTCACAGTTGTTTCCATAATGTGGGTTATCAATGCGCCTGGCTATATCCAGTCTACCTGACTTTAAGCTATTTCTCTATGGTGTACAGATATATGTGTTAACAGCATCTTTACCTGTTGCTCACAGGTTTTTAACCAAATGGAGATGGACCCTTGACAAGAGGGACTGTGGCACCCCACCAATGCTCCCCCACCACCCCCACCCCCCAACCGCCACCCCTCCTTTCCCCCCATCCCCTTCAGGTTCCTGGTCACATGAAATGGAAGCTATGCGGACTATCAGGGCGGGTGTGGTACCCTCCCACGGGCCCTACTTCACTCATTCCCAGATCCCAAAGAGAATCCCCACCCACACAGTGTGTGGATTGCCGTCGCTGGGAGTAAAACCCTCCTGAAAACCACCTCCCCCTCCCCCAGCAGGAGCCTCTTGGCTCTGCCCTGCCCCCTCCCCCAGCTTCCTCCCCCCACCCCACCTCTTCCTTGCGCGCCTGCTGTGTCAGTTCTCCAGTGAAATTCAACGCTGGTTCCCTTTGCAAAACAGAAAGCGATTAGACCGAAGCGATGAGCAGGTGTGGGGCGGAAATAGGGACAGTCTATTCGACTCTGCAACTGTGATTGACGAGCAGGTTAAAGAAAAGGCAGATTATAAAGTGCACCCACCTCAGTAAACTGGACCGTGTCCAGTGTTGAGTTTCTTACTGACACTGCGCTGATAATTCGGTCCCTTTATTTTTGTGCTTTCATCCCAGACAGCCCACCAGAAATTGGATTAATTTCCAGATTCTCTTAATTGTTTGTGTGTGTGTGTGTATCAGCAATGGCCTTCTTATCTCACTGAGTTTTAGTTTCATTTCTGAAGCGTCAGAATGATTTTGCCAAGCCTTTGTCACATTATTTCCTGCAGTTCCGGAAAGGCTGGAGCCTGGGGAGAGATCTCTCAAGGAGAGAGAGAGAGAGAGAGAGAGAGAGAAACAAGTTAAAGAGATAAAGGATTGAAGGAAAATCTTGAGTGAAACTCCCTGTTTGTCAAAACCCCTCGCCATTATCAACTCTTGGACCACTCCTCACCTCCTCCGCTGTAAACAATGATGGTAGGAAGTCTCACAACACCAGGTTAAAGTCCAACAGGTTTATTTGGTAGCACAAGCCACTAGCTTTCAGAGCGCTGCTCCTTCATCAGGTAAGTGAGAATCCTGTTCACAAACAGGGCATATAAAGACACAAACTCAAAGACATGGAGCAGTGCTCCAAAAGCTAGTGACTTGTGCTACCAAATAAACCTGTTGGACTTTAACCTGGTGTTGTGAGACTTCTTACTGTGTAAACAATGATCACAGCCTGTCTGCCCAGTCCGCACAACATTCATCAGAAGTCTATTTAAGTTGATTCGTTTATTAGTGTAACGAGTAGGCTGACATTAACACTGCAATGAAGTTACTGGGAAAATCATACCCTACTGGGTTTAAAAGCTTTCTTAACATGACTTGCCCCTATGTGACACAGTGGCGGCACAGTGGTTAGCGCTGCTGCCTCACAGCATTGGGGACCCAGGTTCAATTCCAGCCTCGGGTCACTGTCTGTGTGGAGTTTGCACCTTCTCCCCGTGTCTGCGTGGGTTTCCTCCAGGTGCTCCGATGTACTCCCACAGTCCAAAGATGCGTGGGTTAGGTTGATTGGGCATGTTAAGTTGACCCCAGTGTGAGGGGGACTAGCTGGGGTAAATATGTGGGGTTATGGGAATAGGACTTGGGTGGGATTGTGGTCGGAGCAGACTCGATGGGCTGAATGGCTTCCTTCTATACTGTAGGGATTCTATGACTTGTCTCCATGCAGCAAGGTAGTGCAGTGGTTAGCACCGCTGCCTCACAGCTGCAGCGGCCCACGTTCAATTCCCAGCTTGGGTTACTGTCTATGTGGAGTTTGCACATTACCCTCCGTGTCTGCGTGAGTCTTCTCCCATGGTCCACAGACGTGTGGGTTAGGTGCACTGTCCATGCTACATTGCCCCTTAGTGTCCTGGGAGGAAGGATTAGCAGGGTAAACATGTGGTGTTGCGGGGATAAGGCCTGGCTGGGATTGTGGTCAGTACAGACTCAATGGGCCAAATGGCCTCTTTCTGCACAACAGGGTTTCTATGATTTTATGGTCCAGCCAATCAACATACCCATTCTTGTGAAAATAAAATACTGCCGATGCTGGAAATCTGAAATAGAAACAGAAAATGCTGAATAAAGTCTGAGGGTCTGGCAGCATCCAGGGAGAGAGATGATTCAGAATTCGCAGAGTTAATGTTTCAGGGAACTGTAATCAGAACTGAAAAGGGATCGAAATGTGATGTATTATTTAGTAAGGGGGTCAGGGCACATTGGAAGCTCAGACAGCATGCATTCTAATTCTCCCTTTCACTTTTGCCCTGTGCTTTTAAAACTCTAATTCTTATAAACTCTCTAACAATGCTCTGACTGTAACACTATATATATTCTGCACCCTTTCCTTCTCCCCTGTCTGCTCAATGAATGGTATGAATCATAGGACCCCTACAGTACAGAAGGTAGCCATTCAGCCCATCGGGTTTGTACCAACCACAATCCCACCCGGGCTCTATTCCCATAACCCCACACATTTACCCTGCTAATTCCCCTGACACTGGGCCGATCAACCTAACCCGCACATTTTTGGACTGTAGAACAGTCTGAAAGAAACCCATGCAGACATGGGGATAATGTGCAAACTCCACACAGACAGTCACCCAAGGCCAAAAGTGAACGTGGGCCCCTGGCACTGTGAGTCAGCAGTGTTAACCATTGTACCACCGTACTGCCCTAGTGCCACAATGCTGCTGCTTTTTCTGTATAACGCACAAGAGACAATATATTTCTCTGTATCCCAATACAAATCAACCTTAAATCAAAGATGTCACGGACATAAGGCAGAGGGGGTGTTAATGGTGCCATTAAGGGCTGAAGAGTGTTGATAATAGTGTAAAGGTAAGGTAGCGGGACATGTTAATAGAAATCAGTGCTCAGAGAGAGCAAAGCTGAACATGGGACAGGTGCCTGATTGAGGGAAGGGGAGCTGTACTGGGGCAAATCAAGGAAACCAAGAAACAAAAAGGGGGTCAAGATGCAGGAGAACGCTCACAATAAGTTGTTGAACTCAATGTTGAGTTCAGAACGCTGTAACCTGCCTCATTGACAGATGAGATGTTGTTCTTCCAATTTGCATTGGGCATCACTAGAGCATTGCAGCAGGCCAAGGACAGACACACCACTTGCCTGGCTGAGTGCAGATCCAAGAACACTCAAGAAATTCTACACCATCCAGGTCCGTTATCGAATGACATAAAAACCCATCTGGTTCACACTGGTTAGGACTGCTGCCTCACAATGCCAGGGACCTGGGTTCGATTCCAGGCTTGTATGGAGTTTGCACATTCCCTGCATGTCTATGTGCGTTTCCTCTGGGTGCTCCAGTTTCCTCCCACATGGACATGCTGGTTAGGTGGATTGGCCGTGCTAAATTGCCCCTTGGTATCAGGGGGACTAACTAGGATATATGCATGGGGTTATGGGAATTGGGCCTGGGTGGGATTGTGGTTGGTGCAGACTCAATGGGCCAAATGGCCTCCTTCTGCACTGTAGGATTCTATAAGTGACTTGAAGATGGACCTCCAGGTGGTGACGTTCCCAGGTATCAGCTGTTCTTGTCCTTCTAGATGGTAGTGGTTGTGAGTTTGTAAGGTCCTGCCTAAGGAACTTTAGTGAGTTCCTGCAGTGGCATCTTGTAGATGGCTGCCACAGTTCTTTGGTGGTGGAGGGATTGAATGTGTGTGGAAAGGGTAGCAATCAAGCAGGTTGCTTTCTCCTGGCTGGTGCTGAGCTTCTTGAGTGTTCCTGGAGTGTTGCACTTATTTGGACAAGTGGACAGTATTCCAATACACTCATGATTTGTGCCTTGTAAATGGTGGACAGGCTTTGGAGAGTCAGGAGGTGAGTTACTCACTGTAGGATTCCTAGCCTTTGACCTACTCTGGTAGCTATGCTATTTAGATGGCTAATCCAATTTTGTTTCTGATCAGTGGTAACCCCCAGAATATTGATAATTCAACGACGGCAAATCATTGAATGTCAAAGGACAATGGTTAGATTCCCTCTTGCTGAAGATGGTTACTGCCTGGCCTCTGTGTAGTGCAAATGTTTCTTGGCTACTTGTTAGTCAAAGCCTGAATGTTGCCTAGTCTTGTTGCATTTGGACATGAATTGCTTAAGTATCTGAGGAATCGCGAATGTTGCTGAACATTGTGCTACCAGCTTGAAAATCCCCAGTTCTGACTTTATGATGGAAGGGAGGTAACTGATGAAGCAACTGAAGATGGTTGGACCTAGGACACTCCCCTGAGGAACTCCTGCAGGGATGTCATGGAGCTGACCTCCAAACGTCACACCCACCTTCCTTTATGCCAGGTATGGCTGCTACCAACGGGGAGTTTTCTACCTGAATCCCATTGACTCCAGTTTTGCCAGGGCTTCTCAATGCCACACTTGGTCACATGATGCCTTGTTGTCAAGGGTTGTCACTCTCACCTCATCTCTGGTATTTAGCTCTTTTGTCCATCTTTGAACGAATGCTGGAATGAGGTTAGGAGCTGAACGGCCCTGGCCGAACCCAAATTGAGCATCCATGAGCAAGTGCTGCTTGATAGCACAGTCAATGACCCCTTCCATCACTTTACCGATGATCGAGAATAGGCTGATTGGGTGATAATTAGTTAGGCTGGGTTTGTCTTGCTTTTTTTTTCAGGACACACCTGAACAATTTTCCACATTGTTGGGTAGATGCCAATGTTGGAGCTGCACTGGAACAATTGGGCTAGGGGCACGGCAAGCTCTAGAGCACAAATCCTCAACGCTATTGCTGAAATATTGTCAGGGCCCAAAGCCTTTGCAGTCTCCATGCCTTCAGCCATTTCTTCATATCGGGTGGCGAGAGGACAAGATAGATCATCCACTCGGCAATTCTGGCTGAAGATTTTTGATCTGATTTGATTTATTATTGTCACATGTATTAACATTCAGTGAAAAGTATTGTTACTTGCGCACTACAAAGACAAAACATACCGTTCATAGAGAAGGAAACGAGAGAGTACAGAATGTACTATTACAGTCATAGCTAGGGTGTAGAGAAAGATCAACTTAATGTGAGGTAGGTCCATTCAAAGGTCTGACAGCAGCAGGGAAGAAGCTGTTCTTGAGTCGGTTGATATGTCACCTCAGATTTTTTTTGGACTTTTTAGAGACCTCAAGCAACTACAATGGGTCATGAAAATAGCCCAGTCCATCACACAAACCATCCGTTGACTCCCATCCGTTGCCTACGTCAACACTTTTTGCTGCCTCGGCAATGCAGCCAGCATCATTAAGGATCCTAGACACGCCGGACATTCTCTTCTCCATCTTCTTCCATCGGGAAAAAGGTACGAAAGTCTGAGGTCACATACCAACCGGCTCAAGAACAGCTCCTTCCCTGCTGCTGTCAGTCCTTTGAATGGACCTACCTCGCATCAAGTTGATCTTTCTCTACATCCCTGGCTATGACTGTGACACTACATTCTGCACTGCCTCCTCTCCTTCTCTATGAACGGTATGCTTTGTCTATCTAGCGTGGAAGAAACAATACATTTCACTGTACGCCGATACATGTGACAATAATAAATCAAAATCAAATCAAATCAATATCAAAGCATGTCAATGGAAAGTAGCAAGAGATTTCAGATCAGCCATGTGATGGGAAGATTGTTGAAGCCACTACTATCTCAATCCACAGTCTGCAGCATGAACTGCAGAAGTGAGTTGTGTCAAAGTAACTGGTGAAATGTAAAACACTGCCATCGCATATTACCACGTTTGCCGAGAAAGGTTTCGGATAACCGGGGGTTAACCAGCAGGGAGCCAGTTACTATTCAGATTCTGCAGACACATGCCATGCAGTGGAAAAGTGTGACCAAATCCTCTGCAGGGAAACAAAACTACCGAAGTGTTTTTGTTTCAGACTGTGGAATAAGGGAGAAGTCACGTGACTTGCAGTAAATCACAAACATGCCTGGTGGAGAGAAAGGAGGAAACTGTCTCTTCATTCAGTTTCCCTGGTTACCCACAGCAAAATGTTTCTTTTCTATTTCTTTTCCCTGCAGACATATTTCCCAAGCTGTAATAACCCGAGGCAACTCGATGGGGTAAATAATTAACTAAACGGTTTATTGATAAGAAAATCTATATGCACTAATTGTCCAACACAGCAAATTTTTTTAACTATTCATAGGACATGGGCATCACTGGCTGGCCAGCATTTATTGCCCATCCCTAGTTGCCCAAGGGCAGTTGAGAGTCAACCACATTGCTGTGGCTCTGGAGTCACATGTAGGCCAGACCAGGTAAGAACGGCAGATTTCCTTCCCTAAAAGGCATTACCGAACCAGGTGGATTCTTCCAACAATCGACAATGGTTTCATGGTTATCTTCACTCCAAATTTTTTTTATTGAACTCAAATTCCACCATCTGCCATGGAGGGTATTTGAACCCGGGTCCCCAAGACATTAGCTGAGTTTCTAGATTAATGGCCCAGCGATAATATCACTAGGCCATCACCTCCCCAACTAGTACAGGTCTAAGTAACTACACCCTGACTTTAACTGAAGGCCCGCTGATCTCAGGTGGGATTTTCCAGTTGCGAGGCAGGCATGGCTGGAAAATCCCACCCGCTGAGTGAAAATGAAAAATGTCAAAGCTAAAATATGGAAGGAGTGAGTTTATTTTTCTTTTAAGTTCTAAAAGCTAAAGTAAAGAACCAAAGTAATATATTCTGGGAGGGGTCACTTCTAAAGACACTGGCTGAGACAATAGAGAGATCATAGGGAAACAACGTATTTAAGGAGATACTGATCTCAGCCGTCAGTAGGAATACCTGGACAACTCAGAGCGGGCAATGCGAATGCAATCAGGCTTGAAAAGGCAACTCAGTTAACAGCAAAGGGAGAAATTAAAATAAAAACTACTGGATCTTTATACACTTTAAAATCATTTATTGGGACAGTTAACTCTGAACGTTGTTAATTAAGATTGTGTGTACCAGGTGAAGCCACTGTTGTATTTAAGGGGAATTTGATTTTATTTTTTCAAAATCTTAATAAATTTTTACATGACTATAAATTCACCACAAGTAATCAGGGATGTCATTTTTAATTTCAAAATATTTCCTCACATTATACAGAAGGCAAAAAAAAATCAAACGTGAGACATTTTTCTTTCAGGGATTTGAGAAATCTGCGTCCCACCATCCGTTGTGCCTGAACAAGGTGGTTGATTTAAAACCAAACCGCTGTCCCAAATTTTACGCCTTCTAAGTTCTACAATGTCTACATGAAATCATACCCTCCCACACAAAACAAAATAAATAACACAACTTATCAAATGAAGTTCTGAAATGACCCACTCTCTAATATAATGATCTGTTAAAAATAAAAGTTAAAGCGGGACTGAGTACAGTCACCACCGAGGTAGTGATCTAAGAAAGCATTGCCTGGGTGGAGAGGGAAAGAACATCACACCTATAGTCAGAGTGGTGTTGAACAGAGACACTTTGAGATCTAGGCATGGAGATAGCTCCTCCCCTGTATTCTTATCTGTGTTAACATATATGGAATCATAGAATTATACAATAGTGTAGGGGCCCATCGAGTCTGTACCGGCGCATGAGAAACACCTGACCTCCCACCGAGTCCCATTTATGAGTAGTTGGTCCATGGCCTTGAATGTTATGATGTGCCAAGTGCTCATCCAAGTATTTTTTAAAGGTTGTGAGGCAACCCTCCCAGGCAGTGCATTTCAGACCGTCCCCACCTTTTAGGTGCGTGTAAACCTTCTGCCCCTTACTTTTAACTTCCCACCCCCCCGTAACTGACCCTTCAACTACGGTGAACAGCTGCTCCCTATCTACCCTGTCCATGCTCCTTATAGCTTTGTAACAAGAACAAACCAAGCTACCCAACCGCTCTTCAGAAATTAAATATTCCATCCTGGGCAGCATCCTGGTGAATCTTCTCTGCAACCCCTCCAGTACAGTCACACCTTTCCTATAACATGGTGACCAGAACTGCACACAGTACTCCAGCTGTGGCCTCAACAAGTCTATACAACTCCCACATGACTTCCCTGCTTTTGTAACCTATGCTTTGAGTGATAAAGGCAAGTGTACCATGTGCCTTTTTCATCATCCTACTAACATGCCCTTCAGGAATCTATGGACAAACATGTCAAGATCCCTTTGTTTCTCAGAATTTCCTAGTGTCCTGTCATTCATTGAATACTTCCTTATCAAATTATTCCTTCCCAAGTGTATCGCCTCACATTTTTCAGGGTTAAGTTCCATCTGCCACTCATCTGTACATGGTTACAAGTGGCTAATAAAGACTTGCTGTTAACAAGACATTCACCATCCAAATCCACAACCCCTACCCTCTAATATAGAAGCTTAGAAACTAGAAGCAGGAGTTGGTCTTCTGACCCTTCGAACCTGCTCTGACATTCATTTTGATCACGGCTCATCATCAAATCCAATATCCTGATCTCGCCTTCCCCCCATATCCTTTGATCCCTTTAGCCCCAGAAACTATATCTAATTTGTTCTCGAAATCACGCAATGTTTTGGCCTCAACTACTTTCTGTGACAGTGAATTTCACATCTTCACCACTCTCTGGGTGAAGAAATTTCTCCTTCCCTCAGTCTTAAAAAGTTTACCCTTTATCCTCAAACTATGACCCCTAGTTCTGGACTCCCCCACTTTCGGGGACATTCTTTCTAATCTACTCTGACTAATCCTGTTAGAATTTTATAAGTTTGTATAAGATCCACTCTCACTCTTGGTTCCCATGCATCTGTTGTCCTTATCCTTCCAGATGGTAACGGTCAGGGGTTTTGAAGGTGCAGCTTTCTGCAGTGCATCTTGTAAAGATGTTCTGCTACTGCTGTGCATCAGAGATAGAACTTATTGGAGTTCTATGAGGATGTGTCGAGGGCGGTGGATAGAGGAGAGCCGGTGGATGTGGTCTTTCTGGATTTTCAGAAGGCGTTTGACAAGGTGCCTCACAAGAGGTTACTGCAGAAGGTCAGGGGGCATGGAGTTGGAGGTAGGGTGTTAGCGTGGATAGAGGATTGGTTGTCAAATAGGAGGCAGAGAGTGGGGGTCAAAGGGTGCTATTTGGATTGACGGTTGGTGACTAGTGGAGTGCCCCAGGGGTCGGTGCTGGGGCCTCAGCTATTCACCATTTATATAGATGATCTGGAGGAGGGAACCGAGTGTATGGTGTCGAAATTTGCTGATGACACCAAGATTGGTGGAATGGCAAATTGTGCGGAGGGTGTGGGGAGTCTGCAGAAGGATCTAGATAGGCTGGGCGAATGGGCCAGGAAATGGCAAATGGAATTTAATGTTGGCAAATGTGAGGTGGTCCACTTTGGTAGGAATAATGGTAGGAAGGACTATTACTTACATGGTGAAAAACTGCAGCAGGCGACGGTGCAGAGGGACCTCGGGGTCCTTGTGCATGAGTCGCAAAAACCCAGCCTGCAGGTGCAGCAGGTGGTCAGGAAGGCGAATGGGATGCTGGCCTTCATAGCGAGGGGGATTGAATATAAAAGTAGGGAGGTCTTGCTGCAGCTGTATAGGGCACTGGTGAGGTCGCAGCTGGAGTACTGTGTGCAGTTTTGGTCGCCGCACTTACGCAAGGATATTTTGGCCTTGGAGGGAGTGCAGAGGAGGTTTACTAGGCTGATTCCGGAGTTGAGGGGGTTGAACTATGAGGAGAGGCTGATTAAACTAGGCTTGTACTCATTAGAGTTTAGAAGAATGAGGGGAGATCTCATTGAGACATATAAGATGTTGAATGGGATGGATAGGATAGAGGTGGAGAGGCTCTTCCTGCTCAGAAAGGACAGTAGGACTAGGGGGCACAGCCTCAGGATAAAGGGGGGGCAGTTTAGAACGGAGTTGAGGAGGAACTTCTTCACTCAAAGGGTGGTGAATCTCTGGAATTCTCTGCCTGTTGAAGTGGTGGAGGCTGCCTCACTCAATATTTTTAAGACGCGGGTTGATAGGTTTTTGATAAGCAAGGGGATTAAGGGTTATGGGGAGAGGGCGGGAATGTGGAACTGAGCCACGACAGATCAGCCACGATCTTATTGAATGGCGGGGCAGGCTCGAGGGGCTAGATGGCCTACTCCTGCTCCTATTTCTTATGTTCTTATGTTCTTATGTAGAGGGAGTGAATGTTTAATGTGGTGGATGGGGTGCCAATTAAGCAGGCTGCTTTGTCCTTGATGGTGTTGAAGCTGTAATAGAGAGTATTCTATCATACTCTTGACTTGTTTCTTGTGGATGGCGCACAGGTTTTGGGGAGCTAGGAGGTGAGTTACTCTCCGCAGGATTCCTGCCTCTAACGTGTTCTTGTAGCCACAATATTTATATAGCTTGTTCAGTTTCTATTTAATGCTAATCCCCAAAGATGTGGATAGTGAAAGGTTTGGGGATGGTTACACTATTGAATGTCAAGGGGAGATGTCTAGACAATAAGACGTAGGAGCAAAAGTAGACCATTTAGCCCACTGATTCTGCTCTGCAATTCAACAAGATTATGACTATTAGATTCTCTCTTGTTGGGAATTGTCATTATCTAACACTTCCCTCATGTGAATATTATTTGTCATTTATCAATCTAAATTGAATATCACCCAGTCTTTTTTGCATAAGGGCATGAACTGCTTCAATATCAGATGAGTCATGAATGGTGCTGAATCTTGTACAACCATCTGCAAACATCCCCACTTCCAAGTAATGATACAAGGAAGGGCATTGACAAAGCAATTGAAGACGGTGAGGCCAAGTACTCTACCCTGAAGAACTCCTGTAGCAATGTCTCAAGGACTGAAATGTTTAACAACCAAAACCACCTTCCTTTGGATCAAATATGACTCCACTCAATAAAGAATTCTTTGCCCTGATCCCCATTGACTTCATTTTGCTGGGATTCCTTTTTATCACATTCAGTCAAAGCTGCCCAATATCACGGAAAGTCACTTTCAACTCATATCAGCACCCTTTTCTCATGCAGTATAAACGGTTGATCCCTTTGAAATTTGGTACTCTTGCATCTGTCGTGATGAGTGCAGGATGAAAAGCTTTGATAGCATGTCACTTTTTTCAGAAATATTGAAGATCTGGACTACTGACCAACTACTTTTTATTTTCTTATGATCATGGGGTAAGGGAATGAACAAAAACAAAGAACAGCACAGCACAGGAAACAGGCCCTTTGGCCCGACAAGCCCGCTCTGTCCATTTTAACATTCAGTGAGTGCCTTATTCACGTCTTTCATCAATCGTTGACATTTTTGTCTACTTCTAGCGGACTCCACAATAAAGGGGGTACAAACTTAGGGAATTATATGTGCGCCAGAATAAGGGAGATCCAATTCAGGGACAATTTATTGACACCAATCAGCCTGAAACGTACGTTTTTGGGATGTGGGAGGAAACCGGAGTACCCAGAGAAAACCCACGCAAGCACAGGGAGAATGTGCAAACTCCCACAGACATTGACCCAAGCCGGAGATCTGACCCAGGTCCCTGTAACTGCACAGCAGACAGTGATTGTCACTGAGCTGTTGTGTTGCCCATCAAATGGTCCAGTTTAAGCGTACACTAATGGACGTGAGGCACTAGGCAACACTCAAAGCAACATCCAACAGCAACCCGCGCACGACCCACCGCGTGTATGCCCCTTGTCCAATAAGGAGAGATTGATGAGACAAGGCCGTTATTCCCTGGAGTTTAGAAGAATGAGAGATGATCTAATTGAATCACATAATGGCCGAATTATCCAATCCTGTTTGCCCCACCAGTGGGAACAGAGAATTCGGCACTCAGCCAAAGCTCCACTCAACTCAGCGGGACTGGAGAACCACAGCCGCCAGTGAGGTCAGAGAATACTGACCGAAATCTTAAGAAGCTTGACAGGGTAAACACTGAGAAAGTGTTTCCCCGCTGGCTGGGAAAACTGGAACGTTTTGTTGGGGGGGGGAGTGGTGGCGTGGTGGGGCACAGTTGCAGAATAAGGGATTGGTCATTTAGGGCTGAGAGCATGAGAAATGATTGTGAATCTTGGGCATTCTCTATGACAGGGGATTGTGAATGCTCAGTCATTGATCAGGATAGATCGATAAATTTCCGGGCACCAAGGGTATTGAAGAATATGACAATAGTCTTGGAAGTGCACACTGAGAAGACCAACCATGAATGATGGAGGAGGATTAAGTGACCAAATGGCCTGCTCCAACCAATGCTTCTTACACCTAAATGCTTGACCTAAATGCTGTGCAGAGAGACCTGGGTGTCCTTGTGTTAGAATCACAAGGAGTTGGTTTACAGGTACAGCAGGTAATTAAGAAGGCAAATGGATTTTTGTCCTTCATTGCTAGAGGGATAAAATTTAACAGTGAGGTTATGTTGCAGTTGTATAAGGTGCTGGTGAGGCCACACCTGGAATACTGTGTACAGTTTTGGTCTCCTCACTTGAGAGAGGATATACTGGCACTGGAGGGGGTGCAGAGGAGATTCACTAGGTTGATTCCGGAGTTGAGAGAGTTGGCTTATGAGGAGAGACGAGTAGACTGGGGCTATACTCATTGGAATTCAGAAGAATGAGGGGAGATCTTATAGAAACATATAAGATTATGAAGGGAATAGATAAGATAGAAGCAGGGAAGTTGTTTCCATTGGCGGGTGAAACTAGAACTAGGAGGGCATGGTCTTAAAATAAGGGGAAGCAGATTTCAGACTGAGTTGAGCAGGAACTTCTTCACACAAAGGGTTGTGAATCTGTGGAATTCCCTGCCCAGTGGAGTGGTTGAGGCTACCTCATTGAATGTTTTTAAGGCAAGGATGGATAAATTTTTGAGCAATAAAGTAATTAAAGGTTACGGTGAATGGGCAGGTAAGTGGAGCTGAGTCCACAAAAATGTCAGCCATGATCTTATTGAATGGCGAGGGACCAGGTGGCCTACTCCTGTTCCTCGTTCTTATGTGCTTATTACATAATGTTAAAGTTTATTTATTAGTCACAAGTAAGGCTTATATTAACACTGCAGTGAAGTTACTGTGAAATTCCCCTAGTTGCTACAGTTCAGCGCCTGTTTGAGTCAATGCAGCTAACCAGCGTGTCTTTCAGAATGTGAGAGGAAACCGGAGCACCCGGAGGAAACCCACGCAGACACAAGGAGAATGTGCAAATTCCACATTCTCATCTTCTTAAGTTTTCAGACTTCAGAGAAAATACACCATGCTCATCAACATTTGGAATAATCTGGCAATGGCGACTTTTGAGATTTTGGTTGGAATTTTACCATCCCACCCACCACGGGAATTGGAGCGGGCGAGGGGCCGAAAATGGGAAGGTCCATTGACCTCAGGATTTTACAGTTTCCGGATGAGTGAGGCCCTAAAATTCCACCCTTTTGTTTTTTTAATGCTCTTCCTGAAACTTTGACTAGGATCTCAGAGCCAAACCCCCTTGCTTCCTATATCATTGCCTCCCACAGGGATCCACATTTTGAATCATACAATCATAGAATCGAATCATTGAATCTCTACAGTGCAGAAGGAGGCCATTCAGCCCTTCGAGGCTGAACCAACAACAATCCTGCCCAGAGCCTATCCCCGTAACCTCAAGTATTTATCCAGCTAATTCCCCAAAGCACTAAAGGGCAATTTAACATGGCCAATTCATCAAACCTGCACATTTTTGGAGTATGGGAAGAAACCGGAGCACCCGGAGGAAGCCCAGGCAGATGCAAGGAGAACGTGCAAACTCCACACGGACAGTGACCCGAAGCTGGAATTGAACCCAGGTCATTGGCAATGTGAGGCACAGTGCTAACCACTGTGCCACTGTGTCCCCGTCCATCCCATTTCTGGCTGTCCACCAGCACTCTCTCAATCTTTACCACCATGAATATGACACACCCTGTAAGACTCACCTAAGTAGGAATGCCTATTAATTCCCTTGACCATCGAAAGGTCTATGACCACTGCACTTTTATATTTGGCTATGTTCACCAGTGCAGTCATTTGTCTCGTGATGCTGTGGATCTGTCCTAAACACCAGTGGTCAGCGCATTCACCAATACCCAACACTGAGAAGCAGTTTGAAATCCAAGACTTCCTGCCTTCCACCCCACTGATAAAATTAGTATAATGCGGTTGAAGACTAGGCAGTCAGTGTGAAACCAGCGGTAAATCAAATCCTGTCCAGACAAGAAGGAGGAAAATTAGAAAGCTGGTTTAACATGATCTCAGGAAATTGAGTAACGCACAGAATGATCTATGCCTTGGCAACATCAATGGATTCATAAAGTACGAAACGCCCTGAAGCTTTACTCCCCCGTCAACATCAGCAACAATATAAAAGGAAGAGAAAGGAAGGCAACTTGCAGGACGGACTGGAAAGAACCTTTCCCAAAGAATCGACATTGAAGAGGGACAAAACAAGTGCTCCAGAAACCGTTCACTCCATCACCTAGGAATTCAAAACCCTGATTTAAGGTTGTATGTATTGCTTTTTATTCAAAGAACATTGGCATCAGTAGAAACGCGAGAATTTATTGCCCTTCCATAATTGCCCTTGAAGGTGGTTGTGAACCACCTTCTTGGATTGCTGCAGTCCATGTTGTTCATTGTTCGGGGCCTTGTGTCCCTCATTATTATAGGGGTGGATTGGCAAAAAAGTTCAGCTGTCAGGTTATTTTAATGAGAACAAGCTTATTAAATTCTCAAGAAGCTGCGGCAATAACTCCAGGCAATAATTTATATTCTAACGTGGATTATATGCTTCTTACACTCTGGTTGTTTTTTTCTCTATTCATTTATAGACTGTAGGGAACAAGCGGGGGAGTCTTTCGCTTCAGGAGTGGTGGTCTCAACTACCACTTGTGGATGCACGTGCCTCTGCCGCAGGTGGTTGTTTTATTTATTTATCAGTCACAAATAAGGCTGACAGTAATAACTGCAATGAAGCTACAGTGAAATTCTCCTAGTCGCTACAGTCTGGTGCCTGTTCCAGTCAATGCACCTTACCAGCATGCCTTTCAGAATGTGGGAGGAAACCGGGGCACCCGGAGGAAGCCCACGGAGAGAACATGCAAGTGCCACACGGACGGTGATCCAAGCCGGGAGTTGAACACGGGTCCCTGGCACTGTGAGGCAGCAAGACTAACCACTGTGCTGGTGTAAAGGGGGGGGGGAAGTGTCACAGTGGAGTGACTTCGCAGGAGAGAGAGAGCAAGTGAGCCACAGTTTATGCCTGACCAATGAACCTGCTTGAGAGAGCATTTGGGAGGCACCCAAACCTCTGTGTGCTAGACTCCAGTATTATGTTCTAGCTTTGTGACGAGAAGAGAGGGGGAGATGATTGGGTGACACAAAAGGCCAAATGTTATTTAGGAAGATATTGAATTAACCAGAGCTGTCAACATGCACGCATAACCAGTTACTGTGCTACGGAATGATATTGAGATGCCAGCGTTGTACTGGGGTGGGCACAGTAAGCGCTAGGTTAAAGTCCAACAGGTTTATTTGGGATCACGAGCTTTCAGAGCACTACTCCTTCAGCTGATGAAGGAGCAGTGCTCCAGAAGCTCGTGGTATTGTGAGACTTCTAACTTGGAGTTTATAATGTGTACTATCCCTAGTTGTTGTAATGGATACCATTGTTCTTTGTTACCGAGCCAGGTCCAGCAGGGTCATTTTTGGAAAACTAGCTGGCTAGTTTTGCCCATGGCTCATTGTGCTTTGTCTGTGCAAGCAACTCCTGGATGGATTTGATAAGGCTGTGTATCTCTTTGTCAGTCAATATCTCCTCTGCAGCCAATTTAAGTCCATGTGTTTTGAAACACAGAACTTTAAATTTGTCCATATTTCGGCCAGTTTTGTCCATATTCTACATATTCTATTAATGTCCATTAAAAGGTGGATTTACCTCATCTTACCAGACTAGTTTAAAGTTCATTTATTCTCATCATAAGTTGGTTTACATTAACACTGCAATGAAGTTACTATGATAATCCCCTTGTCGCCAACTTCCGGAGCTTGCTCGGGTACACTGAGGGAGAATTTAGCACGGCCAATGCATCTAACCAGCACGTCTTTCAGACTGTGGGTGAAAACCAGAGCACACAGAGGAAACCCATGTAGACACGGGAAGAATGTGCAGATTCTGCACAGACAGTGACCCAAGCCGGGAATTGAACCCAGGTCCCTGGTGCTGTGAGGCAGTAGTGGTAACCAAAACAAACAAAGACTGAAGGTTCAATTGGCATATGGAGCAAGCAATCACCAGTGGCACATCTCAAGTGGAGCTTAGCCAATGTTAAAATATTATATTGAGGAAATGCTTGAATAATAGAGTCCCTACAGTGCAAAAGAAGGCCATTCAGCCCATCAAGACTGCACTGATTCTTTGGAAGAGCTTCTTACCAAGGCTCACCCCCTCCACTCTGTCTTACTCCATGCATTTATCACAGTTAATCCCCCTAACCTACATTTATTTGGTCACTAAGGGGCAATTTAGCATGACCGATTAACCTAAAACTCACATCTTTGGAGTGTGGGGAGAAACCAGAGCACCCAGAGGAGACCCACGCAGGCACGAGGAGAATGTGCAGATTCCATACAGACATTAACCCAAGGCAGGAATCAAAACCAGGTCAAAGGCGCTGTGAGGCAGCAGTGCTAACCACTGTGCCACCGTGCCGCCCAAGCTAAACAAAAAGTAGGTCAAGATGACCCTTCACCCAAACAAGAGAGATGGTTGCTAGGAGATGTGTGTGCCTAAGAGCTGCAAACCACATAGGCAGAGGGTTACTGACGCTAGCTTTAACGAGATTGTACTCAGATAATGGGACTTCATACATTCCTGAGAGCAACAAACTGTTAGAAAAT
This sequence comes from Carcharhinus amblyrhynchos, assembly GCF_965287045.1. Lineage (NCBI taxonomy): Eukaryota > Metazoa > Chordata > Chondrichthyes > Carcharhiniformes > Carcharhinidae > Carcharhinus > Carcharhinus amblyrhynchos. The sequence continues at coordinate 12,257,838 of NC_137338.1, read as the reverse complement.
TTAAATAAAAGACATTAGTTTTGCACAGAGTTAGCATGTGTGTGGGAATAATGCCTGGAAGCAAAGTTATCTACCTGCAGGCAAGGCAACCAAGTAGTATAAAGATTGTGCATTCCCTTCCCAAACAGTAAAGCCTGCGACTCAGTTGGAGACCAATTACCCTGAACATAGCCTTTGAGGATCAAATTGAATGGTTTAAATATCCCACTGGAAACGAGGTATCGTAGTGGCTTGTCATTTAACTAAGGTATTAAAGTTTATTTACTTATTAGTCGCAAGGAAGTTTTACGTTAACACTGCAATGAAGCTACTGTGAAAGTTGCCACACTCCGGCGCCTGTTCGGGTCAATGCACCCTAACCAGCACGTCGTTCGGACGGTGGGAAGAAACCGCAGCACCCGGCGGAAACCCACACAGACACAGGAGAACGTGCAGACTCCACTCAGAGTGTGACCCCTGCCAGGAATCGAAGCCAGGTCCCTGGCGCTGTGAGGCAGCAGTGCTAACCACTGTGCCACAATGAGCAAGACAAATTATTGTTAGTCACCAAAAGCGAAAGCTTGGTTTTGAAATCTGCTAGTACGAGAATCAGGCAGTTGTTTTGATGCAGGATTATCAACTTTATAAATATTATTGCCATAGAAACTGTGTGAAAACCACTTTTTCACTTTCAGATGCCCCCTAATGACCCTATAAACTACAACAGGACTGAAGGAGCACCAATGGGATTAATTGCTGATATATTTTATACATGATCTAAAACACAATTGCTTGCACACAGAAATCTACAACAAAGTATAGTGTGTGTGTGTGTGTGTGTGTGTGTGTGTGTCAGTTTGTGTGTGTGTCTGTGTCTGTGCATGTGTGTGTGCGCGCGTGTGTGTACATGTGTCTGTGCATGCACATCGGTGTGTGTCTGTGCATGTGTGTTTGTGTGTGTGTCAGTTTGCGTGTGTGTCTGTGCGTGTGTGTGTACATGTGTCTGTGCACGCGCATCGGTGCGTGCGTGTGCGTGCGTGTGCGTGCGTGCGTGTGCGTGCGTGTGCGTGCGTGCTTCACAATCTGAGGGAAGAGCTCTGTACTGGAGAAGCTCTTTGACGTGGACACCTCTGGGGACATTGCAGTGAGAAGAATTCTGTGCTTAGAACAAAAAACAAAAAAAATTACAGCATAAGATCAGGCCCTTCCGCCCCTCCAAGCCTGCACTGACCATGCTGCCCGACTGAACTAAAACCCCCTATCCATCAAAGAACAAAGAAAATTAAATTATTTACACTCTTTCTATTCTAATCCAGTGGAATTAGTGAAGTGGTGAGCCAGAAAAAAATTAGCAGTCAATAAAAAATGTTGGGTGGAAGAGAACCCTAAAACTATAGACATAGTCTGGGATTTTTCAGACCCCTAACCTCCACCGCATGGGCAACAGCAGTGGGATCATCTGGTGCAACCAACATCAATGGCATCTTCTGCGACTTGCCTACCCTGCTGACAGGGAACCCACCACCTTGGCGAGACCAGAAGATTCCTTTGGTGAAAAGAGTTGGAAAACCCCACCCGAGAAACCAGAGGTTCTTTCAATGGGAAATATCTGACATCCATACTATAGGGCCAATTCATTCCTCAGGATAGACGTCAGCAGCACTTGGTATGAATTTAAGATGATTTCCTTTATTGAATAAAACTTAAAATTAATACTACAGAAGTAAAGAGAGAGAAAGATTGGGGACTTGCCCCACAGCGAGACCCTGTACTAATCTTGAATACTCACTAAACTCAAAAACAAAACTGAACACTGAACGCAAAAACACACACTGAAATTCAAAATATATGTTATTGGTAATCGGTGTTATTAAAATTGCCGGTACAAACTGTGCCCCTAACTTTCATAAACAATTGGCTGCTGTGTGACCATGAAAAACTTTGGGAAAAAGTCATTGCCGCTAACATTGTATTTTCAAAGAATGCAGTCAATTTCTAAGCTCATCCCAGGATTCTCAGTTGAGTTTAAAATGTGGCTAAGTGAGCTTTAGAACTCAACATGGTTAGTTACACAGGCAGAAATATCTTAAAATTAAGCCTTTTAACAGAAGCACACCACTCATACAATGGAAAGAGAGAGGCTTTCACAAGCCAACAGGCAAGTCAAACCTAGGCTGATATGATGATTGGTTCTGGGGAATCAACATTGCGTACAATAATTGGAAATTATGCTTTTTTTTCAGAGTGTTTGCTCTCCTGAAAATGGCCACCTTTGGTGATAAGTATGAGGAAAAGGTTCGTGTTTATATTAACACCATTGATGAGATGAGATCAATGGGGATAGATAAGGAGTTTTCTCTACCCACCATCGCAGTGATTGGGGACCAGAGCTCAGGGAAAAGCTCGGTGCTGGAGATGCTCTCTGATGTGACCCTCCCCAGAGGCAATGGTAAGAAGAATATTGGGATTATTTATCCATCTTATTTTATCTTCTGAAATTCTGAGGCTTTTAGAGATAGTGGGAGAAGGAGTCTTAATGTCACTGATACACGGACCATAATAGAATCCCTCCAGTGCAGAAGGAGGCCATTTGGCCCATTGAGCCTTCACCAACAACAATCCCACCCCAGCCCCATCCCCATAGCCCCATGTATTTACCCTGCTAATCCCCTTGACACTAAGGGGCAATTCAACATGGCCAATCAACCTAATCAGCAACCAAAAGAGAAAATACTGGAAAATCTCAGCAGGTCTGATAGCATCCATGAGGAGAGAAAAGCACTGACGTTTTGAGCCCAGATGACCCTTTGTCAAAGCTCACTCGCACATCTTCGGACTGTGGGAGGAAACCGGGGCACCCGGAGGAAACCCATGCAGACATGGGAAGAATGTGCAAACTCCACACAGGTAGTCATCCAAGGCTAGAATTGAAACCACATCCCTGGTACTGTGAGGCAGCAGTGCTAACCACTGTGCCAGTGGGTCATCCATGACAGTAATAGGGATCTTCAGCCAACATAGTAATATAAAGACAAAGAGAGAGTTTCACTTGGGAACTATGTATGGCACTGCTGCTTAAAAAGGCCATGATGTGGAAATGTCAGCGTTGGACTGAGGTAAACACAGTAAGAAGTCTCAAAATAGCAGGTTAAAGTCCAACATTTGATTTATTTGGTAGCACAAGCCACGAGCTTTTGGAGCGCTGCCCCTTTATCAAGTGAGTAGGAGTTCTGTTCGCAAACAGGACATATAAAGACACAAACTCAATTCACAAAATAATGGCTGGAATGCAAGTCTTTACAAGTAATCAAGTCTTAAAGGTACAGACAATGTAAGTGGAGAGAGGGTTAAGCACAGGTTAAAGAGATGTGTATTGTCCTGGCTGGAAACAATACACATCTTAAAGGTACATTGTCTGTACCTTTAAGACTTGATTACCTGTAAAGACTCACATTCCAACCATTATTTTGTAAATCGAGTTTGTGTTTTTATATGCCCTGTTTGTGAACAGAACTCCCACTCACCTGATGAAGGGGCAGCGCTCCAAAAGCTAGTAGCTTGTGCTACCATATAAACCTGCTGGACTTTAAACTGGTGTTTTGAGACTTCTTACTGTGCTTAAAAAAGCAGCAGGGACCTGGTTTCAATTCCAGCCTCGGGTGACTGCCTGTGTGGAGTTTGCACATTCTCCCCATGTCTGCGTGGGTTTCCTCTGGGTGCATTGGTTTCCCCCCACATTCCAAAGATGTACAGGTTAGGTGCATTGACCATCATAAACTTCCCCTCGGCATCCAAAGATGTGTGGATAAGGGAGATTAGCTGGGTTACAGGGACGGGGTCAGTCTGGGTAAAATACTCTGTCGGAGAGTTGGTGTGCACACAATGGGCCACATGGCTTCCATCTGCACTGTCGGGATTCCATGAACTTTCACGAAGTGTATGTTTCCAACTGTAATGTCCCAAATGTGATAGGGTTTGTGGGTTTTAAACAAAAAGATGTGGTTTGCACATGTAGATTCAAAATAACAACAATCGATTGATTGCAAGGGATGTTTTCTGCACTGTACAGATACCGCAATTATCAAAGTAAAGGAGGAGGTAGTAGAATGATTGGTTGCAATAAAAATAGATTAAAAGGAGGTACTTAAATGGGTGGGCTGGACTCAAAAGTAAAGAAGGTGCCCGGATAGAACACATCCTAGTCTGCTGAGAAAAAAAGTGTGGGAGGTGGAGGTTCAGGGAGAGGGGGGGGGGTGGTGATTACAAAAGCTCTGGTCGAATTTGTTCTCAGGTTTCACTCCTTTCTCAGAGTTACAAACACAATGTGCAGAGTGAACGAGGCAAACCCTTAATTTACCTCCCTGCTATCTCCATAAAACCGGGAGGCACAGTGGTACAATGGTTATCACTGCTGCCTCACAGCACCAGGGACCCAGGTTCAATTCTGGCCTCGGGTCACTGTCTGTGTGGAGTTTGCACATTCTCCCTGTGTCTGCGTGGGTTTCCTCCCAGTGCTCCGGTTTCCTCCCACAGTCCAGAGATGTGCAGGTTAGGTTGATTGGCCATGCTATATTGACCCTGGTGTCAGGGGGATTGGCAGGGGATTATGGGAATAGGGCCTAGATGGGATTGTGGTTGGTGCAGATTCAATGGGCTGAATGGCCTCCTTCTGCACTGTAGGGATTCTATAACCAATTGAAATTCAAATTGAATCCAATTCATGGTCTTCAGAAGAGAGCCATTCTAGATCCAAACTGACAAGGACAGGCGTTACACCTGATCTCAGTCCTCATCCAACACTTGATCTCACCCTTCAGAAACCTTTTCTTACATGGAAATGAGTGCCAGCCTCTATTATCAAAAGAGAAAATGCTGGAAAATCTCCGCAGGCATCTGTAAGGAGAGAAAAGAGCTGACGTTTCGAGTCCAGGTGACACTTTGTCAAAGCATCTATTATCCTTCATGAGAAATAATCTCACAGTTCACCATTTAACAGCCAGACATTTATCACCTTTTATTTTCTGTATCACTTCTGCTAACTCATTTCTCATGATGCTACTTGGCGAAAATCCTTTTTGATTTGATTTGATTTATTATTGTTGCTTCTATTAGTGTACAGTGAAAAGTATTGTTTCTTGTGTGCTGTACAGAGCATACCATACATAGAGAAGGAAAGGAGAGGGTGCGGAATATAGTGTTACAGTCATAGCTAGGGTGCAGAGAAAGATCAACTTAATGCAAGGTAAGTCCATTCAAAAGTCTGATAGCAACAGAGGAGAAGCTGTTCTTGAGTCGGTTGGTACATGACCTCAGACTTTTGTATTTTTTTCCGACAGAAGGAGATGGAAGAGAGAATGTCCGGGGTGCGCGGGGTCATTAATTATGCTGGCTGCTTTGCCAAGGCAGCGGGAAGTTTAGACTTTGATTTGATTTGATCTGATTTATCACTGTCACATGTATAGCATACAGTGAAAAGTATTGTTTCTTGCATGCTATAGAAAGCATACCATTCATGGAGCAGGAAACAAGAGAGGGCAGAATGCAGTCTTACAGTCATAGCTAGGGTGTAGAGAAAGATCAACTTAATGCAAGGTAGGTCCATTCAAAAGTTTGATGGGCAGCAGGGAAGAAGCTGTCCTGGTACAGGTTGGTATGTGTCAATGGGTTGCTACTTCTAAATTTTGAAGACTCCAGGCATGACTGACCTGTACTTGCCCTCTTATACATGCGAGACATGTGTCTGGTTGCTCTCCAATCACAGTGCATAGCAAACCAATGAACAATTTCCACTAATTTGTTTAATCTACATTTTCAGGCATTGTGACAAGATGCCCCCTTGAGTTGAAGCTGAAGAAGATTGGAGACAATAGACCTTGGAAAGGACAAATAAGTTATAGAGACTATGTCAAAACACTGGATGGTCTTTATGAAGTGGAAGACGAAATTCTGAAAGGTACAAGGGTATAGAAATAAATATTTGTTTGAATTAATTAGGGTCTTTTTGGATGGGCAAAGAAGTGTATCCTTATCCACGTTCCTCCTGTCCGTGGCATAAGGAAGCCAGGAGTTGCAGACATTTCCCATTAGGAGTCCTAGTCTTCCAAGGACTGGGTCAAGTTGGCAGCAATGGTTCAATGGTGCCACTCTTAGCTTTGAGTCAGAACGTTTTGTCTTCAAGTCACGATCCAGAGGGTTGGATACAAACATTTAGGGGTTGATGTTGAGGGAGAGCTGGGCTGCTGGTGGTGCTGTATTTTGGACGAGATGTTAAACAAAGTCCCCGCTTCCCCTCCCAGCTGGTCATAAAAGATCCCGTGGCATTATTTCAAAAAAGGGTCAGTGTCCTGGTCAATGTCTATCCTTCTGCCAACTCCACGACAGAAAGATTGACTGATTGTTATCACATTGCTCTTGTGGGACTTTGCTGTACTGCAAATTGACTGCCATATTTCCTATATTACAGTAGTGACGCCAATTCAGAAATACTTTACTGGTTTTCAAATATTTCTGACTGACCTAAGATCACAAAAGACAGAAATACTCGGCAGGATTCTCCCTGCCAACAGGATCTTCCAGTCTCACTGATGGCAACCCTCTGCCCTGGCAGCAGAGGGGCACAGGTAACCCAATGGATAACAGTACGACCTGAATATCCCACTACTGGCCAATGGCAAGCTGCCTTTGCCACCGCAATACACGCTATGGTGAAAGAGGGGAATCCCATCCACTGGTTCATTATTTTTTAAGGGAGAGAAATAAGAGATAAAGGTTGGTTTTAGAAATGAAGAGGTAGTTTCAGTTGTCAGAACGTGATGTTACCTGGTCAGTTTTACGAATTGAAGGGCATGAACTGATTAACAAAGCTGATACTGGCATGCCTTTTGTTACCTACAGCCCAGGATATCCTCACTGAAGACAGGAATATGAGTTCAGAAGTCATCAGCTTACAAGTTGAATCAAAAAATGCCCCTGACCTAACACTAATCGACTTGCCTGGAATTGTCAGGGTTCCTGTCGGGAACCAACCCCAAGATGTCAGAAGAATGGTAAAAATAAACCTATCGTGGGGCTCAGTTTTGAACTTCTTACATTGATTTGGAGAGTGGGGGGGCGGGGGTGGTGAGGAAATAGCCAGGAGCTCCCCTTTAAAGTGTAGAGTTTGCATGTTCTCCTCTGGGTTTCCTCCGGGTGCTCTAGTTTCCTCCCACAGTCCAAAGATGCACGGGTTAGGTTGATTGGCCATGCTAAATCGCCCCTTGGTGTTCAGGGGATTAGCAAGGTAAATATGTGGGGTTAAGGGAATAGGGCCTAGATGGGATTGTGGTTGGTGCAGACTCGATGGGCTGAATGGCCTCCTTCTGCACTGTAGGGATTTTATGATTCTATAACCAATTCAAATTCAAATTGAATTCAATTCATGGTCTTCAGAAAGGAGTCATTCTAGATCCAGGTTGATTGGCTTTGCTAAATTTCCCCTTAGTGTCAGGGTGATTAGAACTGTAAGTATGTGGGGTTACAGGGATGGGACCTGGGTATTGTCAGTGCAGGCTCAATGGACCAAATGGCCTTCTCCTGCACTGTAGGGATTCTATGATTCTAACCATAAGGGATCGGGCGTGTATGAGCAGGTATATACCTACCTTGCATCTGAGTGCCCAGTTTTGTAAGGAAAAGATTGATATTTGATACTAACTTTTGCTTTTTAACCTGTTTCAGTCTGAAGACTGGAAATGTTGGTTTCGGTTTCATTTCCTATGAAAGACAGAGAACAGACCAGGAACTGTAGCTGAGTTCAGCAGAGACAAAAATAGGTGTTGTTTGTCCGATGATTGCATCGACCTAGATAAGTCATCAGTCTGCGGGATCAGTGGCAGATAACCACAAGAAGTCTTAGCTGAAGTGATCAAGACGGTTGAGGGATAATTAAAATGTTAAACCCCTGCAACCACTCTCAGTCGAGTGATTTGATTAACAGCTCTGTCAAGTCAAAGCCCCGGAGAGATGTTATCAGCGATTCTGGGCAAAACAGCAGTTATGATGGTTGTGCATGGAGACATGTGGGTTCTTGTTCAGCCAGAGTTGGGAAAGATTTAAAAGGTGAACAATGACAAACAGGAATTAGGAAACATCCATTCTTACAAAGAATGATGCAATTCTGTCATCATTTTTAAAAAAATATCCATGAGACTAACTATGAAAGACCCATTATTATATGCATATATTTTATATATATGTTATAGGACACTTCTGTGAGTTGCTGCTCCCATGATGGGATCTTGCTAGTTGAGGCTGTGGGCCACATAATCTGTTAGAAGTCTCACAACACCAGGTTAAAGTCCAGCAGGTTAAAGGCCAGCAGGTTTATATGGTAGCACGAGCTTTCAGAGCGCTTGATGAATGACTCACCTGATGAAGGAGCAGTGCTCCGAAAGCTCATGCTACCAAATAAACCTGTTGGACTTCAACCTGGTGTTGTGAGACTTCTTACTGTGCCCACCCCAGTCCAACACTGGCATCTTCACGTCATTATCTAATCACAGCATTCGCTTTTTAATCCTGCCACTGCTCTCTGGCCCTGCTCTGTGCCACTCCATGCCAGTTGCCTCAACTTTACAAATTTCACCTGTGTCAGTTAACAATGTTTCTCTTGCAGACCAATGAACTTATCGAAAGTTATATTCGAAGAAAGGAGACTATTATTTTGGTTGTTTGCCCCTGCACCGCGGACATTGCGACCACTGAAGCATTGGCGATGGCGCAGGAGTTTGATCCTGCAGGAGAAAGAACATTGGGTAAATCACAACAATGTTCAGAGACACTGGGCGAAAGGAGAGTGTGAAATGTCTTAGACGTCAGAAATGTTTTGAGTATTATTGCAAGCCAAGACTAAGAAAAGGCCATTAAAGCCAATGTGCTTAATTGAATGCCCCCATTGCTTTTGTACTCGTTAGAGTTTAGAAGAATGAGGGGAGATCTCATTGAGACGTATAAGATGATGAATGGGATGGATAGGATAGAGGTGGAGAGACTCTTCCCGCTCAAAAAAGACAGTAGGACTAGGGGGCACAGCCTCAAGATAAAGGGGAGGCGGTTTAGAACGGAGTTGAGGAGGAACTTCTTCACTCAAAGGGTGGTGAATCTCTGGAATTCTCTGCCCGTTGAAGTGGTGGAGGCTGCCTCGCTAAATATTTTTAAGAAGCGGGTTGATGGGTTCTTGATAAGAGAGGGGATTAAGGGTTATGGGGAGAGGGCGGGAAAGTGGAACTGAGCCACAACAGATCAGCCATGATCTTATTGAATGGCGGGGCAGGCTCGAAGAGCTAGATGGCCTACTCCTGCTCCTATTTCTTATGTTCTTATGTTCTTATGACTCCACTGATTTAACTGGGAGTGACAAGTCTGAATCGACAATACAAGTGACAGGATACTAAGGGGTTGGATTTTGTCTGGGCCTGACTTTGGGTCGATTCGAGACCCATGCACGGTGCCTGTCCCAGCACACAAATCCAGCCTCAGGTCCTGTCAACACACAGGCAGTTCACACATTGAAGATGCCAAATGTCAGCCCATTGAGCTCACCCACAGCGAGCTGAATGTGGGTAATTCCTGAGTGGGAGGGTTGGTACAGGTAATGCCCATTGTCCCTTACCATATGCTGGCAACCACAGTGGCTGCAGAGAAACCCGGGTGGAGCAGGTATCAGCACTCATCAGCAAAAATGTGACAGCTACGTTCATCAGCATTGCAACCGCTTTATGCTGGAAAAATTGGGGCAGTGCGGTTTCTACCCTGGATGTGGCAAGTTCATGCCCTTCTGCATTCTCATTCTGACTAATTGCTTCCATACATCATTGGTTGGTCTTTAATACAATGCGGCAATAAAAAATAAATCCGCTGTGGAAAGCGATCCCCTCAATTGGTGAGAAATAAACCTGAAAACCTGAGCACGAATTCAGAAAAGTGAAATGTTAAGGATGATTCCACAAACTAGTTCCCTTGGTGGGGTGCATGGGATCCGAGTTTGGGTTGTCTTCTTTTTAGAATCTGCTTTGGGTTATTTGGAGTGATTTGTGGGATTTCCAGGTCAGCGTGTTTTAGAAGTTTATTTATTAGTGTCACAAGTAGGCTTACATGAACACAGCAATGAAGTTACTGTGAAAATCCCCTAGTCAACATGTGCCGGCGCCTGTTTGGTATACTGAGGGAAAATTTATCATGGCCAATGCCCCTAATGTCTAAAAATGGTTATTTTGGTGACACAATTCTATCTCTCCAATACAATTTCAGAAAGCACTTGTTTATTTGATGTCTGACGTATGGCACTTTTGTTTCATGGCTTGCTGGGGGTAGGGTAGATTCTGTAATATCCAAGCCATTAACCTCAACTGAGTCATTATTCATCTTAATGAGGTAGGAAGACATATGTCTTTGTAACCAGAGTTCCAGCAGAATTTCTGGCTGGGATTTTCTGGCTGCGCTTGCCCCAAGTTTGGAAAATCCTGCCTGGGGTCAATGGACATTTGTATGATCCATGTCTTGCCCACTACAATTCCCATGGTGGGCGGGACAGTAAAATTCTACCCTCTTCACTGGTGGCAGGGTAGTCTTATAGAAATGAAAATGTTCTGTCCAGTAGATCCCTTTGACATCTTCAGGTGTGCAATTCCAGAAAAGCATGCATGTCTGAACTATATATTCCACATTGAATCTTTCCAGAAACTAGTTACGGGCAATATCAGACATCAGGTGACTTGTGGCAGCCAACTTTAGTCTTTGAAAAGTCCTTTTTGAACAGTTCAGTATATATTTGGACAGCAAACATATATTTACACTCTTGCAAAAGTCACCTCACCCTGATAATATCATACACTTAAATCAAAGGGCCACATGCAATAAAAATGATTAGATATTGGAGAGGAAAGTGATCAGATCAAAAATCCATACCCATTCCTTAGGGTACTAAACTCTCCTTTTTATTCATTCATTCATTTATGGGATGGGGGCTTTGCTGACTAGGTCAATATTTATTGCCCGTGGCTAATTGCCCTTAATGTTTAATCTTCCAGGTGTTCTAACAAAACCAGACTTGATTGACAAAGGTACAGAAGAAGATATCATCAAAATCCTTGACAATAAAGTTGTTCCCCTGAAGAAAGGTTACATACTTGTCAAGTGCCGTGGGCAGAAGGAGCTGAATGCAAATACATCGATGACAGTTGCACTGGAGGAGGAAATCACATTTTTGAACAGCAATCCGCTTTATCGGTATCATTTTCCAATTAGGACAAATACAGCTTTTACTTCCTAATCAAGATGTATCTTGTTTTCACCACTATTCTACTGATGCTCTCAAAGATGCTGACCTTGCTGAGATGTGACTCTTCCATTACTACAGCCATGGAGTTCTTCACCCCATCAATTATTCCTCATAACTTAAGCTCAGGCAGGGATAGATGTTGGCCTGGAGCATCTCAGGGTTTCCTGAGTAGAATCAATTGGTGAATCTCATAGCCCTAAGACTACCTGTAGAATATTCCATTGATTTGAATGGGAGGACAGTGGGGTGGGTTCTGTTGTTGACTTGCAGTCTTGGTCATAACATAAAATTATTCATAAATGGCTACACGACAGGAGGAGGCCATTCAGCCTGGCAAGTCATGCTATATGTCTAATTTAGCAGTTCCACATACCTGCCCTGCCCCAGTAGTCCTGCAATTTCTTTGCTCTGTGGTAGTTACATCCAATTCCCATTTAAAAGCCAAGATTCAATCGCCATCAATAAAAGCAAATTACTGCGGATGCTGGAATCTGAAACCAAACGAGAAAATGCTGGAAAATCTCGGCAGGTCTGGCAGTATCTGTAAGGAGAGAAAAAAGCTGATGTTTTGAGTCCAAATGATCCTTTGTCAAAGTGCTTTCCCTTCCTGTTGGGGATCACTTAACATCTGTCATATCCACCCTTTTTCTGTTAAGAACATAAGAAATAGGAGCAGGAGTAGGCCATCTAGCCCTTCGAGCCTGCCCCGCCATTCAATAAGAATTAAGTTAAATCTCCCTCTATCTCTTTCTCAGAGGTATGAGGGTGCTGTTCTGCTTCTTATAAAATTCAAAAGATGTGTTTGCCAGGTTTCAATTGAATAAATGCAAAAAGAAGGTGCCACAAATGGGTGGAAATCTACTTGGTAACATCGCCAGTCATGTGTGAGCTCTGTGAGAAGGCACTCTCAAAAAATTGTCTGTCTTTTAACTCCCTAATTGAGCAATTAGAGGATTTTCCTTTGTTATAAGCAGAGTGTTTGCGAATTCTGAACACAAAAGTGTGGAACTTCATTCCCTGGAGGTTGGGAGAGGGGATTAGGAAGGGATGAGAGGAAGAAAGACTTCACACCCAATAATCGCCACAGGAGATCATGATTGATACTAATAGTGTTAGCTAACTACAGCTGTCTTCCTTTGGGTGACTAAAGATGTGCAGGTTAGATGAATTAGCCATGCTAAATTGCCCCTTAGTGCCAGCGGCTGGGGGGCTAACCAGGGTAAATGCATGATGCTATGGGGATAGGGTCTGGGTGGGATTGTGGTCAGTGCAGACTCGATGAGCCAAGTGGCCTCCTTCTGCACTGTAGGATTCTATGATTCTATGACTGGTGTTAATAGTTGACTTCAGTTAGTCAGTTAGCTGCAGCTGGTTTCCTTTGGGTGGATAAAAATTGCATGGTTCAGAGTTTTCCCACTGACACCAAGATAAATTGAGGAGGTATGGGTCAGGGGGCGTGGGGGTGGGTGGTGGGGCTGGTGGATTAGGGGTGCGATGTGAAATTGGGGTCAGTTGACAGGTGGGAAAGAGAAGATGAGGGAAGCCAAGACCCCCCTTGCAGGGCTGAGAGGATTCCTCCTGCTCCTTAACCCCGCTCCTTTGACTGAACATCCTGTAGGCCATTAAAAAGCCTTACAGCCCCAATAGCATCATAAGATGCCCCCCTGACACTGCTGGCAACTCAGCCATTTAATAATAGTGCCAGGGTGAAATGGTGGCCTGTGAGATTGAGCAAGGCAGGCACAGTAAATACCTTGGTAATTTTGTCTCCGTTCATGTTTTATTTTTACCTGAGTTGGGTAAAATGCCTCTAAAGTCTTAACTTATTGAACAATAACCACCTTTTTCCTGAATTTCTGCAAATTTAAACCATCTTGATGATGTAACATAAAACAATTTCACAAAATTTCTTGGTATGTAGTTTTGACCCCCGACCACAGTATAATAAACACTCTCTTCCATCTTCTTCCGCTGCGAAAAAGGTACAAAAGACTGAGGACATGTACCAATTGACTCAGAACAGTTTCTTCCCTTTGAATGGACCCACTTTGCATTAAGTTGACCTTTCTCTTACTATGAATATAACACTGCATTCTGCACTCTCTCCTTTCCTTCTCCCCTATGTACTCTACGAACAGCATGCTTTGTCTGTATTGCGCACAACAAATAATAATTTTCACTTTATCCCAACACGTGACAATAATAAATCAAATCAAAAATATGTGATTTCAAAACAACCCTAACCCTGAGTTCTCATTTCCATTACTGTCAGAGGAGATGTGTTAAGAACTACTAAACACTTACGTTCATTCTCCATTATGGCCCATGATACAATATCACTCACTGATTCCTGCCAGTTATCTACTATGGTCCAAAATGCAAACTGTCCGTCATGAATCTTGCCTCTGCTCCAGAACTAACTGCAGGATAAAAAGCAATATAAAACCTTGGTTAAGTGGCATTTGGAGTATTGCTTGCAGTTCTGGGCACCATATTACCAGAAGGACGTGGAAGATTTGGAGACAGTGCAAAGAAGGTTCACAAGGATGTTGCCTGATCTCAAGACCATTGGCTGAATAAGCTAGGATTGTTTTCACCGGATAGACAGAGGCTGAAAGGAGACCTAATAGAGGTCTACAAAATTATGAGAGGCATGGACAGGGTGGATAGTCAGAGGCTTTTTCCCAGGATGGAGATGTCAATCACAAGGCAGCACAGGTTCAAGGTGAGAGGAGAAAGGTTTAATAGAGATGTGCGGAGTGTGGGTGCCTGGAACGCACTGCCAGAGAACGTGGCAGAAGCAGACACATTAGCAACATTTCAGAGGCATTTGGATGGGTACATGATGGGGAGGAAATAGAGGGATATACTGAGAAAGGACAGAAAGTTTTTGAGTTTAGTCAGGGGATAATGATCAGCAGAGGCTTGGAGGTCTGAAGGGCCTGTTCCTCAAGACTTTTCTTCATTCTTTGTTCTGTTTATAATCTACAGCAAGTAAGGAACAAAGACAAGATAGGTAAGGAAATATATTCTGCAGGTTAGTGCAATGGGAAGGTTGATAGTTTGTTCTATTTTCTTCTTACATAACACTCATCTCTATCACTGTTTTAGGAGTAACAGAGAGCACTGTTTGGGGAGGAAAGGTCACCTGCTCGCCCTTTTAGTTCTGATTATTACCACTACAACAGCTTGCATTTTTATAGCGCCTTTGGGTGTGGTGAAAGGAGAGTTATTGGATCAAACTTGGTGGGGCCAGATAAGGAAGAAAAAGGAAAATCAGAGAGCAAAAGAAATGTTTTCAGAATGATATTGTTATATGCCTCCCTGTGTCTGTAGGTCCCTGCTGGAGAAAGGCATGGCATCCTTCAACCATCTGTCTGAAAAACTCACCAATGAGCTTATTCATCAGATCACGGTAAGTCACAATTACTTTGCGTGGTGAAAAAACATTCCATTGATAAAATAGGGTGGGTCCCCACAGGATACAGATTGTTTTTTGAGGGTTGAGAAATGTGGATCACATAATCATGAGCAGTGCTTGCTTTCATATTACAACTGTGTTGGAAATGGTAAATGCGATGGCATAAATAACGAAGAAGCTTTTATCTCGGGTGGGGGAATCCAGACGCAGGAGATTATTGCTGGAATTTTACTGCCTCGCCCACCCGGGGATCGTAAGCTCCCACCTGAGGGCAATGGGGAATTCTGTAAAACTGGTAAAACTTTTGCCATATGTCTTAAAATTAAAGCTAAGTGGCTAGTGGCTCCAAAAAAGCTGGTGGATAACTAGAACCTACTCCCTCATGAGACTGTTGAGGCAGGAACATTTAAAATGTTCATGGCTGAAGACAGGAGATTTAAGTTTATTTATTAGTGTCACAAGTTGGCTCACATTATCACTATAATGAAGATACTGTGAAAATTTTCTAGTCACCGCGCTCACTACCTATTCGGGTACGCTGAGGGAGAATTTAATGTGGCCAAGGCTGTGGGAAGAAACCGGAGCATCCGGAGGAAACCCACACAAACACGGGGACAACATGCAAACTCCACACAGACAGTGACCTAAGCCAGAAATTGGATCTGGGTCCCTGGCACAGCGAGGCAGCAGTGCTGACCACTGTGATGCCGCGTCAGATTTATGTTCTGTGTGGGTGCCAAGGGATATGGAGCAAATAAAAGCAGGTGAACTCTTTGAAGCATACCCCAGGAAGGGAATGTGCCCTTCAGGCATGGGGCCGAAGAGAAGCACAATCATCTCTCAGTAGATCAATGTGATCGACTGCACAAAAGATTTTGACCGGGCAGAGGCAGAAGGTTTTTAGTTTCGAGAGATGTCATGTGTCGGTGTAGACATGGTAGGCTGAAGGGCCTGCTCCTGTGCTGTATCGTTCTTTGATCTCTTTGTTCTTTGTGTAATTATCACCAGGCTCTATTACAAGCATTTCTGTGTACAACGTTATTCTAATTTGTTCTGCTTTGTACAGAACTGGCTGCCGGTCATGGAGGAAGCTCTTCGGGAGAAAATTATTGAAACCCAAGATAAGTTGGATGACCTAGGTGATGATGTTCCAAAGGATGGTCAGGCAAGGAAACTCTTCCTGAACGACGTAAGTTAAGACTTGTAGGTCTTTGGCTGGCCGAGGGGAACAAGGTCCCGGTGTTAATGCACTGTGCCTGGTGGAAACCTGATGGGGAGGCGGGAAGGGGGCAGACTGCAACAAATATAAGAAGTGGCTTACCCCCCTCTGCTATCTTTCTTTGTGTCCCAGTGTTAATTGGACAGCCTCCCCAAGTTGGCAGAGTGTTATTTAACCATGCCAACAATGACAACAAAGGCATCCAGACTCTCCCTTACCTTAATGGTTGATTCTTAATTGTCAGACCCACCACCTTTTCTCTCCTCTCGCCCGCATTTTGATAACGAGTAAAATTGTGTTGAAAGACGTTTTACTTTGACACAGCTATGATTTATTTTGCCAGTGCCTGTGAGATTAATCTTTAAGTTCTAGATACTCCTGGACTCTCCTGGGCAATCCTGGGAAGTGGGCGAACAGTGACTAACAAAGGCACGTGGTTTTTACATGGGTTCAGGAGGAGCGACTTAAGTACCAGTAATTTAGGTCCCATATGGACTTGATAATCTTAATTAGCAGGCCAATTTCCAATTTGGGCCAGGTATTGTAAAAAAAAATATATTATTAGCATGTCCTGGCACCTATTTCAAAAGCATGGTCTGCCAATGTGCTAGAAGTTAGGTCTTATTAGTTTGTTAAAGGGAAAATACTGTGCTGGAATCTGAAACAAAAACAGAAAACGCTGGAAAATCTCAATGCATCTGACCGCATCTGTGGAAAGAGAACAGAGCCAACGTTTTGAGTCTGGGTGACCCTTTGTCAAGCTGTAAGCCTGATGAATTCTGATTCCTGTCTATGTCTGGCCAGCATGAGTGAATAAAGACACCCATTGGTTAAGTATTAGTCGTTAAAACCTATGTTTGTATACTTGTTATAGTAGATCTATAGCGAACTAGAAGCATTTGATTTGTGATACAGTATAAGGGAGTCAGTCTCTGACAAAGAGTCATCCAGACTCAAAACGTTGGCTCTGTTCTCTCTCCACAGATGCCGTCAGATCTGCTGAGTTTCTTCAGCAATTTTCTATTTTTCTTTACCAGTTTGTATTGCCCAACTTAATCTGATACAGAGCCTATTGCATTTGATAATTTCAGAAAATTCTAAATTATTGTGAAGAGGTCACTAATTTGGTCATGGGAGATTATAGAAAGGACTATGACAATGATAAGAAGATCTGTGACTTTTCTCGGAAGGTGTTTTCAGAGTGGCACAACAAGCTGGAGTTAGAGAATGTAAGGCGTAAGTATTACTTGTATTTTTTATTTGCTTATTTCATTGTTATTTTTTCATTCTGTTCTTTCAAGAGAAGTGCTCAGCTTCTTTACTTGCAACCTATTCCGAGCCCTGTACTCTGGAGCAAGAACGTACTTTGGGAATGGTTGGTAAACTTGTAATGCAGGTGTCCCAGGTTCAATTCCCAAGTTAGCTGATCTCAGCATGGCAACTGGCCACTGCTTCTCCAGGGAAATGTTGGCATTTTACCTGGCTAACTTTTCATTCTTTAAACTAAGCAGAGGTAAGATCGGGCAACGCTTTCCATGTTCTTTACTGTTGATTTTGTTGACCTTAAAGTTCAACAAGTTTTACAGATCGGAATCCATTCAACTTTAGTGAGAAGGACAGTCACCAAATTCAAAGACCAATTCTTCTGCCCCAGTGCACTGAAAGATTAATAGTGTGTTGATACACTGCATACAGCACTGGTTTTATGCATCGGAGTGGCATTCTAGACTACTTCAGAGGGGACTTAAGAGTCAACCACTTTGCTGTAGCTCTAGAGTCACAAATAGGCTTGAGCAAATCAAGATGACAGATTTGAGGTTGATACGGTGTCACAGAGGTCATCACTGCTGCCTTGCAGCACCAGGGACCTGGGTTCGATTCCAGGTCTGGGTCAATGTCTGTGTGGAATTTGCACGTTCTCCCCATGTCTGCATTGTTTTCCTCTGGGTGCTCTGGTTTCTCCCCACTGCCCAAAGATGTGTGGGTTAGGTGGGTTGGCCATACTAAATTCACCCTCAGTGTACCCGAACAGGCGCCAGAACGAAGTGACTAGGGGATTTTCACGGTCACTTCACCGCAGTGTTAATGTAAGCCTATTTGTGATTAATGAATCAATAAATATATAAAACTGTGTGGAGTTTGCACATCCTCCCTGTGACTGTGTGAATTTCCTCCAGTTTTCTCCCACAGTCCAAAAGACATGCTGCTTCAGTACATTGGCCTTGCTAAATTGCCCCTTAGTGACTGGGCGGTTAGCAGGGTAAATACATGGGGGTTACCCGATAGTGCCGGGTATTGTTGTTGGTGCAGGCTCAATGGGCCGAAAGGCCTTCTTCTGCACTGTAGGGATTCTATGACTCTATGTTTCCATATGAAAGTTGCCCGTGAAGCAGATGGGTCTTTACAATAATCCAGTAGTTTCAGGATCTCCACTGCTGAGGCTAATGTTTCACTCCAGATTTGTTAATTTAGTTAATTGTGTTACTTATTATTTGTGCTTGTTTTCAGTTAACGAAGAAGCTCTCTCAAAGGTCAGGTTCCATGAAAAATACTCCCAAGGCAGAGAGTTGCCCGGATTCACAAAGTACCGAGTATTTGAGTCCGTCATTCGAGAACAGATTAAAAAGTTACTGTTGCCCTCTCTCCAAATGATGAAAGAACTTGCAGGTAAAGAAAGACACATGGCACACTCAATTTGCAGATTAAACAATAACCTTTTCATTGATTCATAGAATTCCTGCAATGCAGAACGAGGCCCATCGAGTCTGAACCAATTCTTTGACAGAATATCTTACCTAGGCTCACCTCTGCCCTATCCCCATAGCCCTACATATTTACCCCACTAATCCCCCCAAACTTACACATCTTGGGACACCAAGGGGCAATGTAGCATGGCCAATCTGCCTAACCTGCATATCTTTGGAGTGTGAGAGGAAAACGGAGCACCGGGCGGAAGCCCACACAGACATGGGGAGAATGTGCAAACTCCACAAACCTGAGGTTGGAATTGAACCCGGGTCCCTAGCACTGTGAGGCAGCTGTGCTAACCACTGTGCCACCCACAGCAAACATCAGTGACAGTTTTCATGAGAAAGTGAACTAATATTGACGCCCTGTAAATCCTGGGAATCTTATTTGAATCTCCACAATGATTTGTATTCATCAGATGCTTTTGATCTGATTTAAGTTCTGCCCATATTCCTTGTACAAATTTATTAAAAAGCTATGTTCCATTCCACTCTTGAGTTCTACCGTGTAATTTAACCTTTTACTGTCTATTTTGTTCCTTTCAGTTCCATCCATGAGGTTTTTTGTATTGATTTGAATTGGGAACTCAATGCCCTTCTTGCATGTTGCAAGGTTTCAGACAAAGAAAAAGAGAGAAGCAAACGTTTGCTGGAGGTCCCAGTAGTTCCAAGTAGTCTCTGCCTGTTCTGATATCGGAATAACTAAAAGAGAAAGACCAAAGCTCATCTAGTTCACTGTCTACCATCCTAGTATACACATGATAGAACAATAATGGAGTTGATAATTACCTATAGATATCAGACCCTGGAATGACTCAAGGAAGGTCACAGTCGTTGAGGAATTTTGAAACCGTACCCATCAGTTCATCCCTATTGAACCTAAGCCTCTTGACCCCAATTCCCAAATCCACAGTTGCCATACCGATCTCCCCAGCTCTTCCCCCGACTTCCAACCCCTGAGATCCTCCCCCGATTCCCAACCTCTGAGACCCTCCCCCGACATCCAACTGCTGAACTCCTCCCTCGATTCCCAACTCCCGAATTCCTGCCCCGATCCCTGACTCCCACCTCCTGAGTCCCGAGCCCAATCAATTCCCCAAGCCCTCCCAATTCCTGAGAGTCACCCAATTATTCAGAGCCTCCCATTCCTGAGCCCCACAACACTCAAGCCCCCCCTCCCCTCCCCCGCCTCACTAACCTGTCCTCTGCCACAATTCCTCCTCTTCAAACTCTGCAGTACTTACCTGACTCACGAGCATGTTATTTTTGCTGCATTGGTTAATTAGAAGCACAAAGTTAGCAACAACACCAAGAGGACCCAGACCCCAAGCCTTGACAATCACTCTAGCCAATGTTTCTCTCTCAACCTACACCACTAAAAGGAAAACAGATAATCTAGTCATTTATTTCTGCAGTTTGTGGGATCTTGCTGTGCAATAGTTGTCGACACACTCACAGTGTCCAAAAAGTGGCTGCTCATTAATTTGGGGCCTATGAGAAACGTGGTATATCCCCAAGTCCTATTTTACTTTTGATAAAATTTCTCACTTCCACTAATCATGCCAAGCCTGTCATGGTGGCACAGTGGTTAACGTTGCTGCCTCACAACGCCAGGGACACCGGTTCGATTCCTGGCTTGGGTCACTGTCTGTGTGGAGTTTGCACGTTCTCCCTGTGTCTGCGTGGGTTTCTTCCGGTTTTCTCCCACAGTCCGAAAGATGTGTTGGTTGGATGTATCGGCCGTGCTAAATTAGTGTCAGGGGGACTAACTAGGGTAAATGCATGGGGTTATGGGGATGGGGCCTGTGAGTAGGATTGTGGTTGCTGCAGACTCAGTGGGCTAAATCGTCTCCTTTTGCACTGTAGGATTCTATGAATATCTATTGAAAATTGTAAAAGTCTAACACAGTTTTCATTCATAATGCTTCTTTGATGTTTAATTCCAGTTGGAGTGCTGTTATAAATTTATTAATGTTCCCACAATGTGGTGTTCCTGACTCTCCAGAAAAGAGTTTATGTATAACCATGTTTTATAACAATAAGAATAATCGAGACATTTCTTGTGTTCTTTCCACAGATAAAGTCCAGAAAGTGTTTAACACGGTTGCACGCGAACATTTTAATACTTACCCCAATTTAGTGCGAGCAAGCAAGGTATGAATTTCAGGAAACGTTTTATTAAGGCCGAGCTTCTGGAACATAATTACGTGGAATATACAACACAGGGCGAGACACAGGGGTGGAACGGTGGCACAGTGGTTAACATTGCTGCCTCACACCTCCGGGGACTGGGATTCGATTCCCACCTTGGATCGCTGTCTGTGCGGAGTTTGCACGTTCTCCCCGTGTCTGTGTGGGTTTCCTCCCACAAAAAAAGGAAGGAAAGGTGCAATGGTTAGGGTGCATTGGCCATGCTTAAGTTCTCCCTCAGTGTACCTGAACAGGCACCAGAGCGTGGCGACTAGGGAGTTTTCATCGTAACTTCATTGCAGTGTTAATTTAAGCCTACATGTGACATTAATGAATGAACTTCTGTTTTACTTCACTTTTTTCAACCCAGACAACCCCGCCTGGCAATTCCACTCCACTAAAACCTGAATCCACCCTTTCTCACCTCACCCTATCAGCACAACCTTCCCTATCTGGCCTCAAATTGGATTGATCTGTACTATCAGCCTCAACGCTGTCTGTGTAATAGGTTCTACACTCTCACCACCCTCTAATTAAAAAGTTTTCTATTGAACTCCCTGTTTGATTTTTTGGTGACTATCTGATATTGATCACCTCTATTTTTTCTCTTCCCCACAATCACAATCTCTGCATTTACTCCATTAAAACCTTGCGTATATTTCTGCCCGGTGCGGTGGCACAGTGGTTAGCACTGTTGCCTCACAGTGGCAGGGACCCAGGTTCGATTCCCGGCTTAAGTCTCTGTCTGTGTGGAGTCTGCACGTTGTCCGTGTGGGTTTCCTCCCACTCTCCAAACACGTGCTGGTTGGGTAGATTGGCCATGCTAAATCGCCCCTTAATGTCAGGGGGATGAGCAGGGTAAACACATGGGGTTAAGGGGATAGGATCTGGATGGGATGGTTGTCAGTGAAGGGTTGAATGGCCTCATTCTGCACTGTAGGGGTTCAATGATTCTAAAATCTCTGCTAGGCCATCCTTTGACTTTTCTATTTTCTAAAGAAAAGAGACCCAACCTGTTCATCATTGCTTTAATCTCTGTATTTAACATAAAACTTTACAATCTGCCCTAATAATGTAGCTCCTTTAGTCTTTTTTCTGGGTTCCTCTTTGCAGTATCCCCTAGAAGAACACAATGTCCTTCCCGAGGTGCACCTGAGCACCATACTCCAGCTGCCAAAGACGGAAGTTGGCAGGGAACGAGGCCGAGAATTATTTTACATTCTCAGAAGTTTCTCAGACTCCTTTGTCCTTTGTTCACAGGAGTTGGTTGCTGATGTCCGCCAAAAACAAGAACAGGGCGCAGAACAAAATCTGAAGCTACATTTTAACATGGAGGATATGGTTTATGCGCCCGATGCGATGTACAGCTTCAAAGTGGGAGCGTTACAAGCAAGGTTTCAGAATGACCAGCAGAAGGACCTCAGTCCGTCACGGGATCTTTCTAACCATGCAATGGCTGCTCACTTACAAGCCTATTATCAGGTGGGCCTTTGAAAGCAGAATCACGTTTATTCATTATTACACGCTCCTGTTTTGTTGAGAGAGAACACTACACCGAGGGAGATGCCTTCTTTCCGAAATGGCTTTAAACTGGGGCCACGTGTCCTCTCAGGTCGCACTATTTTGCAGTGGAGTGGAGGAGAACTCCCTGCTGTCTTGGTCAACATTTATCCTTCAACTCACTTCACTGGTACAGATTGTTGTCCAGTATAAGCTGGGTCCTTGCTGTGAGCAAATTGGTTTCTTCTTTCAGTGACTGACAGGATATGACCCACACCCACATTGTGCCTCTGGGTGTCTCCCTCGGGCATTTCAGAGGGCAGGGAAGAGCCAGCCACAACACTGTGGCTCTGCAGTCTCATGTAGACCAGACCAAGTGCCTTTGGGCAGATTTTGTTTCCTCAAGCCCATTTGTGAACCAGCTGGGTCATTGCAACAATCCAGTAATGTAATTGTCACTTTTACTGACGCTAGTTTTTATTCCAAATGTATTTAATTGATTGAATTTAAATTCCCCAGTTTCCATGGTGGGATTTGAACTCACATCACTGGATCATTAGCCCAGCCCTGGGCCCGTAATAGAATCACTGTGCTGTGTTTCCAGTACAACAGTGACAAATTCATTGGCTATGGGAAGTCCTTTATATTCATTCGTGGGACATGGGCATCGCTGGTTGGGCCAGCATTTACTGCCCATCCTTAGTTGCCTGAGTGCAGTTGAGAGTCAACCACATTGCTGCGGCTCTGGAGTCACATGTAGGCCAGACCAAGTAAGGACTACAGATTTCTTTCCTTAAAGGGCGTCAATGAACCGGATGGGTTTTCTGACAATCGGCAATGGTTGCGTGGCCATTAGTAAGATTCTTAATTGAATCCAAATTCCACCATCTGCCGTGGCAGGATTCGAACCCAGGTCCCCAGGACATTATCCGAATTTCTGGATTAACAGTCCAGCGATAATACCACTAGGCCATCACCTCTGTGGGGGTCACGAAAGGCTCCAGGCTTCTTCTTGTTTCTTTTTGTCATTCCCCGTAATCGGAAAGCACTGTCGTTTAAACCGTGAGGCCCATCCGAGTGACATTAATTACTTATTTCCTTAGATTGCTATCGATCGATTGGTTCAAATGGTTCCCATGGTGACAAGGTATCATCTTCTGCAAGAGTTTGCCAACCAGGTGAAGCTGGAGATGGCTCAAACTTTCATGAATGAAGCAGGCACTAATGATCTGCTGGATGAGCATTCGGAAATAGCCAAGGAGCGTAAAAGACTCACTGATTTCCTGGTACAACTGAACAACGCGAGGGCTCTTCTGATGTCCAACGAAATCAATGGAGTGCAGTGATACAGTCTGCTTTGACATTTCCTTTCTCTTCACGGCTTTCCCCAATCCTCTTTCTTTCATGGTCTCACTGTTTCTGCACTGCGTTTCATTTCTACCTGCCCCTTCCAAACACTGCAGAGTGGTGCTGAATGGAAAGAAGTTTTTCTCTGAAGGTAGCGTGCGGAGACGTGTCTCCGGTGCTGCTTGTGATGCTCAGGGCAATAGTTTCTCCTGCAACACTCTGATTTCCTTTTTCAGCTCAATTCACCCGAAGTCAATCAAACCATGCCATGGAATTTCTTCGAGCACAAATTATAATCATCATAAATCCAGGTTCCATAAATGATAGAATCCCGACAGTGCAGAAGGAGGCCACTGAGCCCGCAACGACCACATCCCAACCAGGCCCTGTCCCCATAACCCCACGTATTTATCCCCCTGACATTGAGGAGAAATTTACCAGGGCCAATCAGTCTAGCCCACACATCTTTGGAGTGTGGGAGGAAACCAGAGCAGCCGGAGGAAACCCACGCAGACACGGGAAGAATGTGCAAACTCCACACACATGCAGTGGTCGGAATCGAACACGGGTCCCGGGCACTGGTGAGGCAGCATTGCCACCGTGCAGCACCAATTCTTTGCGCTTGTTTGAAAAGCAGTGCATTTAGAATCAGCCCTGCCCACAAGACTGGTCACATCCTTAGACCTAAGTAATCACATTTGTGTCTTTCCCACATCTGCATTCATTTTCAGGCCTTTGTGGAAACTTTTACAATTAAGCTGCTATTCTAGGCACCTGGAGGCTAATAGCATGTTTTCAAAGCTTTTCAATGTAACATCCTCTGACATTGTTTGAGAAACTAACCAAGAGTATGTTTTCCCAAGTCATTTCAATTATTTAATATCAGGATACTCAATAGTTGCTGCATATTTTTATATTAAATTGCAACAGGCTACCACTATGAACCATATCAGGGATTTTTTTAAAAGCCACTAAAATAGGTAATGATAATATGTTCTCAAATGTTGGTGATTGTGATGATTCATGAGAAGTTTTACATTCAGTGATACACCATACATCAGCCTTTTCTAAATGAGCACATTTTGGCCATAATCTCGACCTCAATTGATGTTACACTTAGGGTCAAAACTCCAGCCTCAAGCTCTCCGCATAGATTAGTGTCCTTAGTGGGATTCTCCAGTCCCGCCGGCAGCGCACCTCCACCCATGGATTTCCCATTGGCATGGAGTGACATCAATGGGACAGCGGCGGGACAGGATAACTCCGCCGCTAGTAAACAACGCGTTGCCTCCCACTGGTAGGAAACACACAACTGGGTAGGCTGGAGAATCTCGCTCTCCACTTCCAATTGCTGTCACGGAATTAATGCAGAAACCACTTGCATTATTTTACTGTGGTGACACGAGTAATTACATTGCCGTAGCTTTGCTACACACAAACTCAACTCCTGCGTATTAACACATTGAATTATTTTCTATCATATATCTACAGCTCAACAATGATGACACTTTGCTGATTGGAAAGTGCCTTGGAACATTCTAAGCTTATGAAAGATGCTATTCATCGATTGGGTTCGGGTTGCAGTTAAGGGTGCCAATATCTCACAAGTCTGGAAACAGTCAGGGTGGCTACAAGGCTTGGGGTCTTGCAGCAAGCATTTCTTGCTTCTTTTCTGCTTTGTAATTGGATGTAAATGTGAGAAGTGGATTTTACGATGGAGGAACTCGATAGATATGTTAAATGAGCATTAGTTGGATTTAACAAAACTGGATAAACTTACATTAGACGAACAATGTTGAATACATATAATTACAGTGAAATAAATGGTAAGCGCATCTTGCTTTCACGTTGTGTGTTTTATGAATTATTTTGAGTCATTGCATTCCGGATCATTGCAGAGCAGCATCGCACACTAGGACCAATATTCCTGCAGGAGCTGACTATCCCTCAATTGAGTTTGGCTCATCTTGTCACTTCCTCACGAGTCCAGAAATAGACGTGGTGGAAGGACAGGGGGTATCTACAGAGCTTGGGAGTCTCAAATTTGTTTTGGTGACACTCAAAAAAAAATTGCACATTTTACTGGCTAATGGAAACTGAAGAAGGAATAATCAAGTTTCTGATTTGGCCATCAGACTCCAGTTCTGGAGAAAAACCAGGAAAATGGGGGTAACAACTGATACTGGTCTCCAGTTCTAACCCAGTCCAGGCATTTTTAGGTTTTACTCTTTATTTCTTGCTCCTGAGATGCAAAGCTTGTGTTTTGGGAATTTCCAGTTCCACAACAGAAGAGCCACTGTCCTGTGTAAATCCAGAAATATTCTCACCCTGGCTACGCACCTTAAGAAGTCTCATAACACCAGGTTAAGGTCCAACAGGTTAACTTGAAATCACGAGCTTTCGGAGCACTGCTCCTTCATTCAGTGATGAAGGAACCTGATGAAAGAGCAGTGCTCCAAAAGCTCATGATTCGTAATAAACCTTTTGGGCTTTAACCTGGTGATGTGAGATTTCTTACTGTGCCCACCCCCAGTCCAATGCCGGCATCTCCACCTCATGACTGCGCACAGGAAATGAAAGGCTGTACACGATTCCACAAATCAAAAGGACTTAGATAACCGAGGACTGATAAAAAGCTTTCGCTTGAGATACTTTTAAAAAATCGATCTTGTGGGACATGGCCAGGAGGTCCCGAAGTACAATCCTGGAAATGTGCTGTAAGGAGAGGTGGCGGTGTAGTGTTATTGTCACTGGATTACTAATGCGGAGACCCCAAGTAAGATCTGGGGACACGGGTTCAAATCCACCAAGGCAGGTAGTGAAATTTAAATTCAGTTAAAGAAGCTGGAATTAAAAGTCTAATGATGACCATGAAACCATTGTCGATTGCAGTAAAAGACCATCTGGTTCACTGATGTCCTTTAGCGAAGGAAATCTGCTGTCCTTACCTGCTGTGGCCTACATTTGACACCAGATACACAGCAACGTGGTTGACTCTCAAATGCCCTCTGAAATGGGAGGGCAGTTAGAGATGGTCAATAAATGCTGGGGCGTGCCAGAGATGCCCATATCCCATAAATGTATTTAAAAAAAAATTGTCAGCTGGGATGCAAGAATTGGCCCAAAGTTAACAAGAGGGGAAGGATGAGGGGAGAAAGGAAGTCAATCCCATTCCTATGAGATACCTCACAACACCAGGTTAAAGTCCAACAGGTTTATTTGGAATCACGAGCTTTTGGAGCGCTGCCCCTTCATCGGATGAGTCGCTCTGAAAGCTCATGATTCCACATAAACCTGTTGGACTTTAACCTGGTTTTGTGAGACTTCCTACTGTGCCCACCTCAGTCCAATGCCAGCATCGTCACCTCATAGAAGCTATCTAGTCACCCCCTCAGCAGGGAATACATGGGAATTGGATTGAGGAGGAGATTAGTTGTGATTCTGATGGTTCCTCGTTCGACATTTCAAATGTACTTTGTTGGTTTTAAAACCATGTCACGCTGGCACAAAGGAAGCTATTCAATTGTTCAGCCTTTATCGTCCGATAATTCAGAGAGGGGAAAGCTGCTGGTGCTCAGGCACTTAAAGGAAACAGGGAAAATCCTGTTGATTTGACAGATCAAAAAAAAAGGCAGGCGCACCTTGAGAACTGATTATTTTATTGAACTATTATCAGAGGCTCACAACAGCAGAAAACATACAGTTAAAATAGGACCTCACTACCACAAGCGTGAAGCCCCATTAGTGCATCTGTCGGGTGTGATTGTAGTCTCGCTGAATAGACCAGCCAGATCTCTTAATAAAGCAGTGCACTTTGCAAGTAAAATTATTGTTCCAACAAACAGTAAGCAATTGCACAACTGACACATGATAAATAAAGAGTTTGTGCTCCAGTGCATCAGACCCAAATAACAAAACACTCACTCTACATAGTGATTTTTGTCTGGCTATTTATTTTGTAACTGATACCAGACAAAGAAAAACTATCAAATCTAAAACCAGTCTTAAATCCCTTCTTGCCGTCCACCTTGTACCAAGAACCAACACTGACGATATTGTGATACATATGAGTTATATTGTGATACATATGAGTTATGTGAAGAAATTACCAGGTTTCTCTTTAAAAGACAGTGGCCGGAATTCTCCGTCCATTCGCGTGGGCAGGATTTTCCCCTCCCGCTCCAGTGAACAGACATTTGGCTTGGTACCAAATTCTCCGACTTCTCTGCAGTGGGAGTGTGGCGTGAATGGCTGCTAAGTTCGAACCCCGTGTGTTTGAGTGTGGGGCAGTGGATAAAGGGTAAAGAATTATGGAAAGTAAACAGGTTAAGTACTTTACAGAGAGGAGGTAATTTTAGATGTCCATGCTGCTGAGGAATAGCCTTGTATCTATTAGAAATTTGGCCTCAATTTTTCAAGTATTGTGGGTGGTTGTGGTTCTTGCCTATCTGACTTTATAAATCTAACTTGCAGTACAACAAATTAAGGGGTAATCTAATTGAGGTGTTTAAGATGATCAAAGTGTATTGCTGAAAAAAGACCTTCTTGTTGAATCTTTTCATCTTGAACTCATCAGGAATACCAAACGTAAAGGGAACAACAATTGCTAGTATATGAGCAGAGGGTAATGATTTGTTGTAAGGTGGACTCTGATTGGTGGAGACGCTACAGTACAATGAACAAAGAACAAAAACAGCTCGGGAAACAGGCCCTTCGGCCCAACGAGCCCACGCCGCCATTTTAATATTACCAGTCCCCCCCCTCCAACCATGACCCTTATCTATTGTTTTTATGGCAATCCACATTGAGGGAAACTAATTTAGGGACAATTTATTACTTCCAATCAGCCTAATAGCACATCTTTGGAGTGTGGGAGAAAACCGGAGCACCTGGAGAAAACCCATGCAAGCACGGGGAGAATGCGCTAACTCCCACAGACACTGGCCCAAATCCATGTGTCTGCACCAGTTGACAGTGACAGAATTGTTCTGATGAGTGCAAAGCAAAAAGTTTTCACAAAAGATGACTGCCTTTTCTCAGCAATGCTCAAGTTCTGTACTCCCAAACGAATATGCTCAAAGGTAGAGAGAGAGAGAGAGACAATTTGCTCTGCTGGGCAAGCCCAAAACAAGGGAGGCCTGCAACTGCATTAATGCCAAATCATGTTAGGACACGCTTCTTCATTCAGAGTAGAGGAAATCTGAAACTTTACAGGCTGAGGTACAATTGATCATTTCAAATTGGAGATTGATAAGACTTCTTTTTTGCAGGGCAAGGATGCAGAACCAAGTGGTTAGATGAAGTTAAGAAAATGTTACGGTTGAATGGTCTTAGCATGTTTATATATTCAATTCACACTTACTTAACAGATGATTGAATACAAAGAAAGATGACAGGAATATTGGTTTCTCTGAGACATTTTTATCTCCATTGACTTCTGGATGGAGGTCAGCATCAGTAACTCCCCAAAATGTGTCAGTTTGCTGAATATGTACGAACGCTATCGAGAGACGTTTCGCTTCAACACATGGTCAGGATTTGCCGGGCTTTTCTCAACCTTTTCAGGCGACAGTTGAGAAACTTGCGCTTCTCAAAGACATCTTCCTCTTCCACCAGCAGTTCGTCCGTCTGCTCTTTGCCCTGCAACAGTTGCAGCATGTTGCGTTCCAGTTTGCTCGCGTACTCCTGCAAGAGGTAGAATCGCAGCACCATGGGAACCAGGTCGGCCAGTCGGTTCGAAGCAATCTGCAACAGAAAGATTCACCCACGGTCAGGCAGTCTTCTCTTTGGGATCCCGCAGGCCAGAGACTGAAAGTTTACACTGGATCAAACAGGCCATTTGGCCCGACCAATTTATGCTCTACTCAAACCTCCTCCCATCTTTTTTCATCTAATGGTGTTGGGGGTGTGATAAAATGACAAAGAACAAAGAAAAGTACAGCACAGGAACAGGCCCTTCAGCTTCTAAGCCCGTGTCAATCATGTTGCCCTAACTAAACCAAAGAAAAAACCTTCTGCCTTAACTTGGTCCGTATCCCTCTCTTCCCTCCTTATTCATGCATCCACTCAGATGCCTCTTAAATGTTGCTAATGTGCCAGCTTCCACCACCCCCTCTGGCAACACATTCCAGGCACTCAACACTCTCTGCGTGGAAAACTTCCCCTGCACATGTCCTTTAAGCTTTCTCCCCTCTCACCTTGAACCTGTGCCCCCCTTGTAACTGACACTTGGAAAAAGCACCTGACTCTCCACCCTGTCTATGTATCTTATAATCTTGTAGACCTCTATCGGGTCTCCCCTCAGCCTCCGTCTTTCCAGTGAAAACAATCCTAGTTTATTCACACTCTCCTCATAGCCAACACCCTCGAGGCCAGGCAACATCCCGGTGAACCTTCTTTGTACTCCCTCCAAAGCTTCCACATCCTTCTGGTAATATATTCGCATTGATAGAGAATTGACTAAATAAGAGGAAACAGAGAGGGGATAAATGAGTTATTTACAGGTTGGCTAAATGTAACCAGTGGAGTGCTGCAGAGATCAGTGCTGGGGCCTCAATTACTTGTGAACTGACTTGGATGAAGGGACCAACTGCTTTAGAGCCAGATTTGCTGACAATGCAAAGATAGATAGGAAAGTAAGGACTACTCTGTGCAGCGGAAGGCATTTGATACACAAAGTGCAGCCAAGAGCCCTTTGTAGGTGCCACACGAGACAAGGTAAACAGAATGATCAACTCTCCACACTGATCAGAATAAGATGAAAGATGGACAGGTCCAGCCCCATGGCAGCTCACCATGTAGTAGGTCTCCAAATGAATGGACATTGCGGTGATGTCGGTGTCCATGGAGATCAGCTGCTGGCTTTGATGCTCCTCTGGTACCTCGTACTCGCTCTGGATTTGATTCAGCTTGTTGCAGTAAATGATGTCCTGGCTGTAGACCATTTTCTCCATCTGAAAGAGAGTCTTCAGCATCTGTTCAGCTTCCACTTCCTGCTTCTGACGGATTTCATCAATCTTACTCTGCGGGCAGGGTGGGAGGGAGAGTTTTGATATTTTACAAGGACTGGAAACATAGAAGATAGGAGCAGAAGGAGGCCATTCTGCCCTTCGTGCCTGCTCCGCCATTTATGACAATCATGCTGATTGTCCAATCCAATAGCCTAACCCTGTTTTCTCCCCATAACCTTTGATTCCATTCGCCCCAAGTGCTACATCCAGCTGTCTCTTGAATACATTCAATGTTTTGGCATCGACTATTTCCTGTGGTAATGAATTCCATACGCTCACCACTCTTTGGGTGAAGAAATGTCTCCTCACCTCTGTCCTAAATGGTCTACCCTGATCCTCAGACTGTGACCCCTGGTTCTGGATTCTCCCATCATCGGGAACATCCTTCCTGCATCTACCCTGTCTAGTCCTGTTTGAATTTTATAAGTCTCTAAGAGATCCCCCCCACTGAACTCCAGCAAAAACAATCCTAGTCAGTCAATCTCTCCTCATCCATCTGTCCCGCCATCCCCCAGAATCAAGCTGATAAACCTGGTAAACTGGCCCGGTGGTTTGTGGTGGCTTCTCTCTTTCCCGGACGCTGCTCTCTGTCCCATCTCTTTAAATGTAATGTGTGCTTCCCTTTGCAAGCAACTCCACTCTCACACATCCTTCCCCCTCTCCTTGCCCCTGCAGTGCACAGAAACACGGGGTGGGGAATTCTAACCTTTTTCTCAGGTTCCAATTTTCCGATACCATGGCTGGAACTTCACCGTCCTGCCCGCCATCAGAGCGGGCGAGGGGCGGATTGTGGAAAAGTCCATTGGCCTCGGATGGGATCTTATGGTTCAGAAACAAGCCAGGCCATAAGATCCTGCCCCCATGTCCCAAACCAGAGCCCACCATTTTAGTTTGAGTATATTAACTGTCACTAATGGTCGCCTGAGACAAATGTAACCCTCATCCAGTTCCTGATCCGACTGAAAGTCCAATCCAAATCACTGGCCACGGCATAAACAGGAAGAAGGAAAGTGGTCTTGTCACGTACCTTGATGCTTTTTTGTAGGTTTGGCAACCCTGCAAAGTGCTGCAATGCCAAACCATTAAAGACTGCTTGGACTTGATCTGTAAGCAAAATAGGAAAGGGTTTATTAGAGGAGGGAGATTTGAACAACTTTCAGTTGTGAATGTTCCTTACTGATGCAGTTCTAACAAGCTGATTAAAGGGTGGGGAGGTAGCAATGGAAAGGAATCACTCAGCACAAAATCAAATACAACTGCTCCAACATGAACCCATCCAACACTTTGCTAAGATCATTGTTCTATAAGAATATTAAAGCGGGATGCCCATTTAAGATTAGGGCACAGATCAGTTAAATAGTCAACATCTTTTCCCAAAGGTAGGGGAGTCTAAAACTAGAGGGTATAGGTTTAAGTGAGAGGGGAGAGATACCAAAGGGTCCAGAGGGACATTTGTTTCACACAGAGGGTGGTGAGCGTCTGGAACAAGCTGTAGTAGTAGAGGCGGGTACAATTTTGTCTTTTAAAAATAATTTGGACAATTACATGGGTAAAATGGGTATAGAGGAGTATGGGCCAAACATGGACAATTGTGATTAGTTTAGTGGTTAAAAAAAAAGGTGGCATGGACAGGTTTGGCCAAAGGGCCTGTTTCCATGCTGTAAACCTTGATGACTCAAGGTAGATGGTGGTGGTGGTGGTGGGTGGGGGGGGAAGAAGCAGGGGAGAGGCTGGGGGGGTTCAGGTTCGAGGGTGTTACAGGGTAGGTGCTGAGAGGTTACTTCCCCGTGTGGGAGAGTCTAGGACCAGAGGATATAATCAAAGAGTCAGGGGTTGCCCAATTAAGACAGAGATGAGGAGGAACTTCTTCTTTCAGAGGGCAGTGAATCTGTGGAATTCTTTACAACAGAGAGCTGTAGAGGCTGGGTCATTAGGTTTTTCAAAAGATTATTAGTGTCACAAGAAGAATTACATCAACGCAGCAATGAATTTACTGTGAAAATCCCCTAGTTGCCACACTCCAGCGCCTGTTCGGGTACACTGAGGATGAACTTAGCATGGCCAATGCTCCTAACCAGCACATCTTGCAGACGGTCTCGGGTCACTGTCTGTACAGAGGCTGCACATTCTCCCCGTGTCTGCGTGGGTTTCCTCCGGGTGCTCTGGTTTCCTCCCTCAATTTGAAAAATGTGCTGGTTGGGTGGATTGGCCATGCTCAATTGTCCCTTAGTGTCAGGGGGGATTAGCAGGGCAAATGCATGGGACTATGGGGATAGAGCCTGGTCAGTGCAGGCTCAATGGGCTGAATGGCCTCCTTCTGCACTGTAGGGATTCTATGATGTTCTATTACACCAACACTGTTTATGGGGACCTTGCCCTGTGCAACTGGGTGTCATGTTCCCCACGGTTATGAGCAAGTCGTCGCTTAAAAGTTGTGGTTGCATGTCTGATAATTTTGACTTTAAGTGAAACAGCTTTAAGTGAATCTTGGTCTCCCATAGGAATCAATGTTAAAGTTGGAGTTAGGTCCCTACGGACATTTCTCACCCAGGGCAAAAATGGGCAGGTTAAAATACTGTGCCACACACATGCAACACTGTGCATTCCTAGCATTTAATAACTTGTAAGTTAAAATATTTCACCAAATATAACACGAAACGAAAATCAAATTATTTTTACACAGGGCACAGGACTTTCCGACTGATCTGGCTGCACTCTAGTGGCAGAGGTTGGTCAGTGCAGTTACTAGCTCCCGGCACTGACCACTGTCTGCCATCAGATGGAGGCCAGGACTTAGTGTGGAGTCTAGTGCCAGAATTTTACCACCTCGCCCACCGTGGAAATCACAGTGGAGTGGGCAATGGCGAGGCCCGTTGACATCAGGCTGGACTTTACGGTTTTGGGATGAGCGAGGTCACAAAATCCTGTCTTAGGAGCGAAGAGGACTCGGGTAAGGACACAGGGAAGGTGGGGAGGGTAAGGGTTGGCAAGGCCGGGGATCGGCAAGGCCGGAAGAGGGGCTGAGGGCAAGGGTGAAAGCATTGCGGGAAAATTCGTGTGAGCTGACAGGCCACAGAAAAGGAGGTTTGCAGCAAATGGGGTGAAAGCGAAACTATCATTAAACGGATATATTGATGTTATGTGAACAAAGTTAAAGAGAAGGAATGTAAAGGGAGCTGACGTTACATGAGGACTTTCTGTACTTTATAACAATGGCTGCAAGGCACGATGGCACAGTGATTAGCACTGCTGCCTCACAGCACCAAGGACCCGGATTCAATTCCCGGCTGTGTGTACGGAGTTTGCACGTTCTCCCTGTGTCTGCATGGGTTTCCTCCAGGTGGTCTGGTTTCCTCCCACCGACTGAATGACGTGCTGGTTAGGGTGCATTGATCCAAACAGGTACCAGAATTTCACAGTAGCTTCATTGTAGCATTAATGTAAGCCTTACCTGTGACTAATAAATAAACTTTATTGAAAAGATGTACTGCATGCATTGCGAAATGCTCTGGGATGTCCTGAGGTAACTGCACCATATAAATGCAAATCCCTTCCTTCACAGTGTAGTATCTGTCGTGTTATAGATGGAAGCTTGGATCGTACACATTACCGTACCGTACCTGCTACCACTTTCAGCATACACAGAGAGGGAGCCTCCATTTTCATGATCTGATTCTTGGCGAGCGACTCAAAAATTCTGTAATTGGTGAATCCTGGTAACTCTCTCCCACGGGACTTCTCTGTATACTCTGACACTTTGTCACTCATTATGTCCTTAACTGCAACAACGCCAAACAAAAAAAAAACACACTCATTGCCAGGCCCACATTTCAAAGTCCCGAGATTTATTTAAAGACCTTCTTTATTTAACCAGCTCATCGAATCAGCTACCAGTTTCTATTTACTGATCTTTGCCCCGATGGAAATGCGTGCCTCCCAGCCTCCTCTTGGGAAAGGTAACTCTGGATTCCAGGATTTTACAGCCCCTTCCACCTTGTGCGATATTGGCATCCCACCCA
The DNA here is from genome assembly GCF_965287045.1 of Carcharhinus amblyrhynchos. Taxonomy (NCBI): domain Eukaryota; kingdom Metazoa; phylum Chordata; class Chondrichthyes; order Carcharhiniformes; family Carcharhinidae; genus Carcharhinus; species Carcharhinus amblyrhynchos. The sequence continues at coordinate 12,223,089 of NC_137338.1, read as the reverse complement.
GTTGAATGGAGATTTAAATGGCTTGGCGCATCCACCTCCCCCCACCAGGGGGAAACACACAGCAGGGTGTTGGGGGACGGGGGGGGGGGTAAAATATCCCAGCCAAACAAATAGAGGCCTAATATTTTCAGATTCATCAACAGCCTAGCTGGTTCTAAACTCACGTCCTTGAACATAAAGATAATTCCAAAATCCTTCATGAATGGAAACAGAGGGGGGTTGAGTCTAGAAGGTTTAGAAATGTTAATTGAAACCTTGGTTGAAGAGATGGATTCAGACAGGTTTTAAAATCTGTAGAGATAACTGGAAGTTCGAGGGTGGGGGTGGGGGGGTGTGGAGTTCCAGAAACAATGGGTGGAACGTTCCCGTCCCACCCGCCAGGGGAATCATAGCGGGCGGGTCAGAAAATGTAGCTGGACCGTGCAAAAGTCCACTGACCTCAGGTGGGAACTTCTGGCCTTTGTGGGCCAAAAAAATCCCACCCAATGTTTCTCATTGAGGGGGTGGAGGGTGTTGGGGGGTGGCAAGGAAGCACTATGCATAAAATGTCAGAGTATTTCTGGCTTTGTCTAGTGCCGGCGCTCTGGTGTATGACTCAGGGAGTGGTGGGTTCAAACTCAACTGCTCTGGGAGGAGAATATCACCTTTGCTGACTCGCCAGTGCAGTGCTGAGGGAGTGCCGCACTGTCAGATATAACTCTATGCCAAGGCGCTGATTGCTGACTCAAGTGGAAGTCAAAGATCCCACATGAAGAAGAAGGTTCTTCAGATGTCCTGGTCCATAGTGGTCAGGTCAGGCCAACATCAAATTTGGTCAATCACTGCTAACTATAGGAACTTCCTGCGCATAAATTGGCTGCTGTGCTTTCCTACATAATAACAGTGACTGCACCTAGACTGTAACTCACTGGTGTGTTACACTTGTAACAGACCAGTTAGGAGTCTGTTACTGAGTTATACTGAGGGAGAACTCAGGGTTGGGAAGGTTGGCTAATGGGGAGAGACTGAGTAGACCGGGGCTATACTCAATGGAATTCAGAAGAATGAGGGGAGATGTTATAGGAACGTATAAGATTATGAAGAGAATAGATAAGACAGAAGCAGGGAAGTTATTTCCACTGGTGGGTGAAACTAGAACTAGGGGGTATGGCCTCAAAATAAGGGGGAGCAGATTTAGGACTGAGTTGATGAGGAACTTCTTCACACAAAGGGTTGTGAATCTGTGGAATTCCCTGCCTAGTGAAGCAGTTGAGGCTACCTCTTTGAATGTTTTTAAAGCGAGGATAGATAAATTTTTGATCAGTAAAGGGATTGAGGGTTATGGTGAGCGGGTGGTAAGTGGAGCTGAGTCCACGGAAATATCAGCCATGATCTTATTGAATGGCAGAGCAGGCTCGAGGGGCCAGATGGCCTACTCCTGCTCCTAGTTCTTATGAGAGTTTCTGAAGAAATCAAAAGATGCAGTATCAGTGCAAGTTCGCTGGTAAAGACATTCATGCACGTGGTGTAGCTTAATGCCCAATCGCAATGTTAACGGAGGCCTCTATCAGTGACAAGGTAGAATACTTACACTCTGTTTGATCTGCATCAAGAAGGTCATGCCACTTGCCAAAACTCTTTCGCACCACTGTGTATAATTTCATCTCATCCTCATAATCCCGTGAATATTCTCCAATTGTCAAGCTGAAGATGTCGTCAGTGTAAGCCCGAATTTTCTGCAATTCATTGGAAAGTTTCAGTTAGTCTTTTAACTGCAATTTGACCAACAAATCCATACCAGCATCTTTCCCTTCTTCACCACCTCCTTCACACAGTGGCACAGTGGTTAGCACTGCTGCCTCACAGCGCCAGGGACCCGGGTTCAATTCTCGCCTTGGGTCACGGTCTGGAGTTTGTACGTTCTCCCCATTCTGTGTGGGTTTCCTCCGAGTGCTCTGGTTTCCTCCCATAGTCCGAAAGACATGTAGGTGCATTGGCCGTGCTAAATTCTCTCTCAGTGTAATCGAACAGGAGCCAGAGTGTGGCGACTAGAGGATTTTCACAATAACTTCATTGCAGTGTTAATGTAAAACATTCTTGTGACACCAATAAATAAACTTAATGAAAAACAGGTTGATGTTAGATGTGTCTCTACTTAGTAAAATGCAGATTCCTAGCTCTGAAGATAGCATTTCAATGCATGCACCAAGCGTTAAGGTGTGTATTTCAAAGGGGAGATGGTGGCATTGTGGTAATATCATTGAACTAGTGATCCAGAGGTTCAGACTAATGTCCTCAGGTCAAGGATTCAAATCCTATCAAGGCATCCAGTGAAATCTGAAATAAAGTAACAAATCTTGAGTATATCACTAAACTCAGTGATAAAGCTACCAATTGTTGTAAAAGCCCATCTGGTATACTGATGCCCTTTATGGTAGGAAATCTGCCACCCTTACCTGGTCTCTCTTACATGTGACTCCAGACCAGCAACAATGTGGTTGACTCTCAAGTGCCCTCAGAAATTGCCCTCAGTTCAATTCAAGGGATGACAGAATACCTACAGTGCAGAAGGAGGTCATTTGGCCCAGTGAGTCTGCACCGATTCTCCAACAAGCATCTTACCCAGCCTTTATCCCTGTAACCTGATGTATTTACCCCACTAATCCCTCTAACCTACACATCTTGGGACACTAAAAGCCAATGTACCATGGCCAAACAATCCAACCTGCACATCTTTATGGGAGGAAACCAGAGCACCTGGAGGAAACCCACACAGACACGGGGAGAATGACACAGACAGTGACCCAAGCCAGGAATCGAGCTCGGGTCCTTGGCGCAGTGAAGCAACGGTGCTTATCACTGTGCCACTCAGGGATGTGCAACAAATGCTGGCCTTGCCAACAACATCTCATAGAAGAACAAAGAAAAAGAATTGTACACCTACATGGCAGTGCAATGGTTACGTTACTGGAAAAATAATCCAGACACTGCAAGTTCAACTCAACATACGGCAGCTCTGAGAATCGAATTCACTTCAGATGAAGCCATTTTGTATCACATTAAGCATTTTCCCTCTATAACTCTAAAAACTTACCTTTGTGCCATAATAAGAAATCTCACAACAGGTTTATTTGGTATCATGAGCTTTTGGAGCGCTGCTCTTTCATCCAGTGAGTGATCACATCCGTTTGCCGTTAGTGGGGACTATCTATGATCTTCTCTGGTGAGGACTTCACTGGCCTGGCCTGGACGACCTGGGCTCACCAATAAGATTTAAATTATCTTATAAATATTTAAATCAGCCATGTGCCCCTCCCGAGGCTGCTAACACTAACAAAAATAGCCTTCATCATCAGATGAAGGAACAGCGCTCCGAAAGCTCATGATTCCAAATAAACCTGTTGGACTTTAACCTTGTGTTGTCAGACGTCTTACTGTGCCCACTCCAGTCTAACACTGGCATCTCCACATCATTTGTGCCATACATGTGTGACATATGTGGGCGTCACGGTAGCACAGTGGTTAGCACTGCTGCTTCACAGCGCCAGGGTCCTGGGTTCGATTCCCGGCTCGGGTCACTGTCTGTGTGAAGTTTGCACGTTCTCCTCGTGTCTGTGTGGGTTTCCTCCAGTTTCCTCCCACAGTCCAAAAGATGTGCGGGTTAGGTTGATTGGCCATGCTAAGAAATTGCCCCTTAGTGTCCAGGGATGCGTAGGTTAGAGGGATTAGTGGGTATAGTAAGTTGGGATATGGGGGTAGGGCTTGGGTGGGATTGTGTTCGGTGCAGACTCGATGGGCCGAAGGGCCTCTTTCTGCACTGTCGGGTTCTATGATTGTTCTTAAAATTACCAGCATCTCCGACCCAACGCTAAAGAGATTTATTCCACTGACTGCTAGCGGCAAATTCCCTGAACAACGCTTAATAATTGCTCACTCAAGATGACATCCATCGATCCAAGATTTTCCCAATCCTTTTGTCGCAATGTGAAACCTTTTCTCAGAGAGAGACAGAGAGAGCCCTGAATGAATTCTCTCTTGCACTTACATCGATGAGGAAAGGAACTCTGTCATCATCATCCTCCGGCACACCTGATCCCAACATTTCCAGTTCTTTACTGGTTTCAGCAATCTTGCACCGAACCTCTTTTTCGATTGTTGGCAGGGTTTTCTTTAAAAAGGACAAAATATGCAGAATTCAAACTTTGTCAGCAAACCGCCACACCCCCACCCTACTCACCACCCGCCCCAACTGAATGTGAAATCGCTTTTACCGCTGATTTTAATTTTAAAAATTCATTTTGGTCTCTTCCCAACCTTTGCACTTCCCTTTGTTTTGGGAAAGAAATGGAGTGGGAATATTTTCCACCCCTGGTCGATTCGCATGGCGGGGTGGGAAATTTAAGCAGGAAGCTAAAAACGCGAATTGCGTCCCGCTTTGGGCCACTCGCAATCCTCCCAGCTCATTTTTGTTGGTGTTCGCAGCCTTGGGAGGGGCACGTGGCTGAATTAAATATTTATAAGAGAATTTAAGCATTACTAGTGAGCCCGGGTCATCCAGGCCAGTGGAAGTCCTCACCGGAGAAGATCTTAGATAGTCCCCACCAACGGTGACCAGATGTGATGGCCTCACCGGGGGGAACTGAATGCCATTGAAGGTGATCAGGGGGCAGGGGTGGGCAGCGCCAAGGAGACGGGGTGGCCGGTAGGAGTGGAGCTGGTGGTGGGGCCAGCAATCAGGGCTGGGAGTATTGGTCTGGGGTGGCAATCAGGAGTCAGCAATGTTTGGGGTGGAGAGAGTAGGAAGGCAGCCACTTCCATAGGGAGGAAAGCTACGTCTATGATGGTGGTGGTGGTTCGGGGTGGGGCGGGGCGAGGCGGGGTGGGGACAGGATCTCCCAATATACTGGGAGATCGGTGCGCATGCGCACTGGCACCCTGAGCTGTCCTCTGCCAGCCTCTCTGGCAGGATTAAGCTCCGCCTCTCCCCTCCTCTTCCCACACTCCTCCCCTCCACTGATATGACATTCCCAGCTGCCAAAAAAAATTGACAAGAGTGGTAAAATTGTGAGGGGTAGCTCTCTGAAAAAACATGGAATGAAACAGTTTTCATTCGCTATTGATACTTGGAATTTTTTTGGGAGGATCTGCAGCAGGTGGGGGGGGGGGGGAGGAGGGAATGGGGGGGCAGCTGGTGGTGTCGTCTCCCCGAGCTATAGAACTCTGTCATATTCCTGACATGGGAGCGGGCAAATACAAAGAGCAAAGAAAATTACAGCACAGGAACAGACCCTTCGGCCCTTGAAGCCTGCACAGAAACTCAGTTTGAAATGAGGGAAATATTGCACTGGCTTCTCCCTCAGTGCTACTTTGAAAACATATTTGATCTTCTCCCTCCTTCTTGACCTCCCTCGACCAAACGGACAAGTGCTTACACTTTTAGCCCTGGGGGATGATGGAACCCCTTTGCGATTCCAATTTGATTTCGCTCTGCACTTAGACTTCCTCCAACTCGATTTTAGAATCATAGCATCCTACAGTGCAGAAGGAGGCCATTCAGCCCATCGAGTCTGCACTGACCACAATCCCACCCAGGCCCTATCCCCGCAACCCCATGCATTACCTTAGCTACACCCCCTGACACCAAGGGATAATTTGGCATGGCCAATCCACCTAAGTCGCACATCTTTGGACTGTGGGATGAAACCCTGGTGCTGTGAGGCAGCAGTGCTAACCACTGTGCCATCATGCTGCCCACTTCCGTGGGCTATATATTTCAATGATCTAAGGTGAAAGCAAATGACATTCCTCATTATGCAGGAAACTCGTGTAACTTCCTTCTGCGAATAGTGTCATGGAATCTTATATAGCCAATTGTGTCAATCCTCAGTTGAACATCATATGGTGAGGTGATGGCCTAGTGGTATTATCTCTAGGCTACTAATCCAGAAACTGTATTAATGTTCTGGGAACCTGAGTTCAAATCCCGTCCCAGCATCTGATTAAATTTAAATTTTTTAAGAAGCGGGTTGATGGGTTCTTGATAAGAGAGGGGATTAAGGGTTATGGGGAGAGGGCGGGAAAGTGGAACTGAGCCACGACAGATCAGCCATGATCTTATTGAATGGCGGGGCAGGCTCGAAGGGCTAGATGGCCTACTCCTGCTCCTATTTCTTATGTTCTTATGTTCTTATGTTATCAATAAAAAATGTCTGGAATTAAGAATCTACTGATGACCATGAAACCATTGTTGGAAAAACCCATCTGGTTTATTAATATTCTTTAGAGAAGAAAATCTGCCATCTTTACCTGGTCTGGCCTACATGTGACAGCTATGGGGGTTTGACACTCAACTGCCCCCGGGCAACTAGGGATGGGCAAAAAACGCTGGCCAGCCAGCGATGCCCCAGGTCCCATGAATGAATAAAGAAAATTGTGATCATAGGGTGCTTCAGATAACGTGGCACTCTCTCATTAATCAATTAGTGTGATCACAATCTAAAGAGGGGCTTTAGCTCGGAGGAGAGACTACTAGCAACAGAGACAAGCTAACAAACAGAGGATTGGTGAGAGAGAGAGCAAAAAAACCGAAGAAGCTTTTTATCACATAAAATGAGAGAGAATAGGTTGAGGTTTTTTCTTCCTGAAGAAATGACTCAATAAATGTCTTTAAAATTATGAAAGGTTTAGATAGGGTAAGGTTTCTATGAATCCAGATCAGTACCAACCTGTCTGGTCCCCCTATACTGATGCTGTAGTTAAGAAAGCTCATCAATACCTCTACTTTTTCAGGATGCAAAGGAAATTTGGCCTGTCCACTACAACTTTCACCCAACTTCGACAGATACACCACAGAAAGCATTCTTTCCTGTTATATCACAGCTTGGTTTGACTCCTGCTCTGCCCAAGACCGCAAGACACTACAAAAGGTCATGAATGTAGCCCAGTCCATCACTCAAACCAGCCTCCCATCCATCGACTCTGTCTACACTTCCCGCTGCCTTGAAAAAGCAGTCAGCATAATTAAGGACCCCACGCACCCCGGACATTCTCTCCTCCACCTTCTTTCATCGGGAAAAAGTCTGAGAATATGTACCAAGCGACGCAAGAGAAGCTGTTCCCTGCTGCCATCAGACTTTTGAATGGACCTACATCATATTAAGTTGATCTTTCTCTACGCCTTAGCTATGACAGTAACACTACATTCTCCACTCTCTCCTTTCCTTTCCTATGTATAGCTTTGTCTGTATAGCACACAAAAAACAATATTTTTGATTGCATATTAATACAGGTGACAATAATAAACCAAATTAGTTCAATAGAGAAGATGCTTCCACTTATCCGGGTAATTCAAAGCTAGCATTATCAACACAAGCTTGTCATCCAACACTGTATCTGCCGCTAAACCAAGCTGGCCACCCATACCAGTCTCTACACATGAACTGGTCCCCGCATGCACAAAAATACAATGTTGGGATTCCGCCTGGTCCTGATATGTTCCTGTCATCCATGGTATAAATTCATCCAATCACCTCATTCCTCACATTATACTGTAATGGTAATTGTTTGCTCTCTATTTACAGTCCCACAAATGACAGGGTAACACAGTTAAAGCTTTTTTTTTGCTGATGTACTCTCTGCTTAACAGAACTCAACATCTGCACAACTGTTCCATTCTTTTTTTTCGAAACCCAGGGTGAAAATGTTGGAAAATCCAACATTTCCAGCATTTTTGTCTTGGTTGCCAGACCTGTTGAGATTTCCTAGTATTTTCTCTTTTGGTTGGCAGAGCTACTGAGATTTTCCAGCAATTTCTCTTCTGGGTTGCCAGATCTGCTGAGATTATCCAACATTTTTTCTGTTAGGTTGTCAGACCTGCTGAGATTTTCCAGCAATTTCTCTTTTGGGTTGCCAGATCTGCTGAGATTTTCCAGCATTTTTTTCTTTTGGGTTGCCAGACCTGCTGAGATTTTTCCAGCATTTTTTCTTTTGGGTTGCCAGATCTGCTGAGGTTTTCCAGCATTTTCCCTTTTGGTTGCCAGACCTGCTGAGATTTTCCAGCATTTTTTTCTTTTGGTTGCCAGACCTGCTGAGATTTTCCAGCATCTTCTCTTTTGGTTTCAGATTCCAGCATCCATAGTAATCTGCTTTTAATTTTTTCAAAGTCATTTCTCCAGAGGGAAAAAAAGATGGCAATCAATATTGTTATTTTCCCCTTTTTGAGAATTTTCTTCCACAAACAAAAATACTTGTAAATATGGGCATGTTTAGGCCATTACTTTCTCACTCAGAATGACATATTGGAGTGAAACACGAGAGTTATGCTTGCATAGCGCTAGCAACAACTGCAGTCCAAATCCAATAGGGAAATCAGGAGAGCCTTCTTTACTCATGGGAGTGATCAGAGAGTGGAACGCGCTATCACCTGGAGCTGCTGAGGTGAATAGCTTGGATACGTTTAAGGGGAAGTTGGATAAGCAGCATGGGTGGCACAGCGGTTAGCACTGCTGCCTCACAGGGACCTGGGTTCGATTCCCGGCTTGGGTCACTGCCTGTGCGGAGTTAGCACATTCTTCCTGTGTCTGTGCGGGTTTCCCCCGGGTGCTCCGGTTTCCTCCCACACTCCAAAGATGTGCGGCATAGGTGGATTGGCCATGCCCTTAGTGTCAGGAGATAGCAAGGTAAATATGTGGGGTTATGGGGAAGAGGGCCTGGTTGGGATTATGGTTGGTGCAGACTCGATAGACCAAATGTAGGGATTCTATTCTATAAAGCACGAGGGACAAAGGAATAAAAATGGTATTTTGATACGTTGGTGAAGAAATGTGGGACTAGGCGCCCATGGTGTATAAACACCAGTTAGGCCCAGTGATCCATTTCCGTGCAGTAAAGTTCTATGTATTTTGGACACAGACTGCTTCATCAGCGGTGGTGACTGAGGTGTAGTTAATAACACACGGTAAAGCGAAGAGAGTTACTGACCCGGATCTGATTGACAAGTTCCGTTGTCAGTCTGGCAGCCACGCACTGAACTGTTGCCACTTTTTCTTCCAAGAGGGTTCTGCATTACAGAATGAACAAAGCACAATGAACAAAGACATCACATTGAGGTTCTCACCGTGATGAGGAAGATCACCTGAGCTCGGACAGCATCAGGAAAAATAATCAGGCTGCTGGGAGCTCGAGCCCCAATGGAAATAGGGTTTACGAGGAGCAGCAGTTAAACTGGGTCCTGCCTCAGGGTCAGTGAGTTTGAAACTCCGTCCTGTCAACTCCACACTCACTCCAGAGTTAGAATCGTGGCTCTGAAATTCCTAGGTTGTATAAAGCACACGGCTTAAGATTTGTACCTTTTAAGTAGTCTGGTTTTAGAATCTTAGAATCCTAACAGAGCAGGATGAGGCCATTCAGCCCATCGGGTCCCAGCTCTCCCTCAGAGAATCCCACCCAGGCCCTATCACGCCCAATTCCCCCAAATCCAAACATCCCGCAACACTGGATCAAAATGATGAAGTAAACTGGGAGTAGGCTCCTGTGGTGTATAAACACCAGTTAGGCCAAATGGTTCATTTCTGTGCTGTAATCCAGCGTTGCTGGGTCAAAATCCTGGCATTCCCTCCCTAACAGCATGTGGGATAACCCATAGAATATGGGTGGCTGCGGTTCAAGAATCATAGAATTCCTACAGTGCAGCAGGAGACCACTCAGCCCATCAAAGACTGCACCAACAACAATCCCACCCAAGCCCAATCTCCTTAACCCCATGTATTTACTCTGCTAATCCCCCTGACACTATGGGCAATTTAATATGGCCAATCAACCTAACCCACACATCTTTGGACACTGGGAGAAAACTGGAGCACACAGGGGGAAACCCATGCATTCACGGGGAGTGTGTGTAAACTCCACACAGATAGTGATCCAAGGCCAGAATTGAACCTAAGTCCCTGGCGCTGGGAGACAGCAGTATTAACCACCACGCTGCCTGGAACAGAATTCCCAATTGGCTACAGGGCAGTTCTTTACGGTGTCAGCAACATGCAAATGTCAAAACTTAGGACAGACTGAAGTCATGTCAATGTTATGTGACTTCCATCTGCTCAATTATCCCCCAGAATAAACAGGCAAAGTGCATTTCACCAGGGCTATTCATTGTGGTTTATGGAGATTGATTATGGAGCGTTTTGGCTACATTCACCACAAACACTGCACTAAAGCTCTCTCACTGTTATGTTCAAAACCTTGCCCTCAATGTTTACATTCGGTCTTCATCAGGAGAATTACCGAGAATGAGTATTGCATGATGGAAATCCCACCAAGATAACCTGGAGGAAGGGGCCATGAGGGGGGCCAGATTGACAAGGCAGCACAAGAGCAGAGATGGACCATCTCAGAACCACCCATGCTGTGGAACTGGCTCGCTTAACATTCATCTCCTCAGCCCTTGGATGTGAAGAGTGACCATTGAGGTGAGGTCCCTGATAAAAATGACCAGCTTTATTTTGTTATCGATTGAAATTAACTGGCTTTGTGTAGCCTGACGCTGTCCAACAGTGGCTATTAGGCATCAAAAGTCTTTACAAAGTATTTGTGAGGGAAATTGGTGAACTTTGAACAAATATGTCAAGAGATATTTGTGCATTTTGTCAACTACGCAGCAGGAATCTAAATTTCCATGTCACAAGTATCTTACTGTAAATTTTAAACAAGGCCAAGGTTGAATGTAAGAAACAAAATGGCTGACTGGCATACAGCTTCTGGAATCTCCCGGGACTACAAAATGGCTGCCCCAGGTTATCATCAGGACTCACCAGATCAGGGGGACAGGGATTACTTTCCTATTTAATTATCCACCTCACCGGGTTTCTATCAGGCCTGGAGAAATAAAATTGGGCCCAACTGGGTTAATCAGGTTAAAACTGCCTTAAAACCTGACTTTCACACCCTACCATTTTCATTCACACACAAAATTCTAAGGCACAGAAACACAAAGTCAACAAAATAACAAATGTTATATTTAACCTTACCGGAAAAACTCATTCTGTTTGAAGAAAGCTTTCTCCCTTTCCAATGCCTCAGCCAAGGTCAGTTGTTCATTAATGTCTTGCTGTCCACGGCATTTCACAACCATGTAGCCTTTATTCAATGCAACAACCTCGTTCCTGATGATTTTAAGGATGCTTTCTTCTGTCCCCTTGTCAACCAGGTCTGGCTTTGTCAATATACCTGGTAAACAAAACGTCAATGATAAGGCTTCGGTGATGGACGAAAGAGTCACAGAATCATTGGGCCCATCTCCTCTGTCCAAATGTATTCACTGCACAGCTGCCATCTGGGATAATCTCACTCCCTGGAGCTCTCCCCACACTCATGTCACTCTTTTAGAGCTGGGAAATGGAATGCTCCTCACACTGGAGATCCAGCTTCCAACAAAACATTACTAGGCCAGGTACAATGTGAGTCACACTCAGAAGGACATGGGCAATAGGTAAATGGGAACACCATTACCCCTAGTCACACATCTTCTGGAAAAATATTGACTGTTGAGGTTTGGGGAAGGAACATGAGTGACTGAATTGCTCTTTAAAAAGAACCCACACTAACATGATGGACTTTCAGAGTTGAGATCCAAGCCACAACTCTGGTCGAATCTTCGATTTGGTTAAAAAAATCACTGATACATATAGGCTTCCCGACGAAGGGGAGTTACCACTGGAAGGTGAGGAAGTTGTTTCCAAGGAGGGAGTCAAACCTTCCCACCCCCTCTCCCTCTGGAAGCCCAGTCTGCCACCAAACATTGCAATGTCCTCAGCTGCACCCCTGGTGTATGTGTGCGCCTTCCGTTGCCATTGCAAAGCAGGTAACCCCCACGAACACTAGACCCAAATTGGTACATCCCAGAATGGTGCCTGCAACACGCACTCTGGCCCACTCCCCTTCAGGAGAGGCAGTGGCACAGTGGAAATTTCACTGGGTTAGTCATCCAGAGACCCAGGTGTAATGCTACAAGGACGTGGGTCCCAATCCCACCACGGCAGTTGCTGGAATTCAAATTCAATTAATAAAAAAAATTCTGGAACACAAGGGTAATACCCACAAACTAATAACCTTCCCCTTACCTGGTTTGGCCTCCACACAACTCATGACTCACAGCAACCGTGGTTGGCTCTTAACTGCCCTCTGCAATGGCCACCGAGCAAGCTACTCAGTTCAAGGGCAATTAGGAGTGGGCAACAATTGCAGGACTTGTCAGTGACACCCACATCCCATGAAAGAAAAAAGACTCTGGATTTTCATCATTGTATTCTTTATAAGCGAAGTAAAATCTGAAGTAATATTAATCGCAATATTCCGAGGAATGTAATATGACTGAATGTATGGGCAATGTACGAGCAGTTAGGGTTCTGGAAGCATGTTCCTTGCTGCCATTTTCTCAGCCATGAAGCAGAGTCGTCAGCCATCTTGTAAAGTCTGGAGCTGGGAGGGGAAGGTGTGGCGGGCAGTGGATGTTGTTGGACTGAGCTCAGTTGTTTGTCAAAGAAAATTAACATTAAAATCTTCATCAACTTTAATGTCTCCACATCAAAATAAATGATTTTCTTATTAAAAAAAACTGAACTTCTGGGGCCAGATTTTCAGCCTCTTCCCCCCAGTGGGACATTCCACTATCCCCAACTCCCCTCCCCCGCCACCCAGCCTCCAGAATTCCCTTCCTAAATTTCCCTGTTCCTCCTCCCTCAATTCAACTTTATTATCATTGTACAGTGCACAAGAACAACTACAATATAAAGTGAGCTTACAGCCTCCCAAGATACAAAGATTAGTCACTATCGATTAGTGCCAGTAGTCTTTCAGTGTATACATGCATACTGCACAATGCCTGCTGCCTGGGTTTATGTCAAAGGTCAGAATTCAGCTGGGTAACATCTATGGGGGAAGAAGGTCTTCCTGAACCTGGTCATACAGGCTCAGATATGTCTGTAGCGCCTCCCTCTTGGCAGGGGAGGCAAACAGTGTGTGGCTGGGATGGGTGGGATCTCCTGTAATGCTGAGAGACCTCCGCAGACAGCATTTCCGAGTGCCCCTCAAGACGCTCCTTAAAGCCTAACTCTCACCTCGCACTTGGTGACCTGTCCTGGCATCGCCTCACGTGGGCTCAATGTCAAAGTTCGCTCAATGACATGTTTTAGGCACTAGGCAAAGGTGGGCTGTTTTTGTATAATCAGAGCCAATCACGCTTGCGCATTTTTACAAGCGCCAAAAAGAAACGAGAAGCTTTCTTCCTACCTAATGTTCTCCCTCCTGACGGATCTGCTTCCTGAGCCATTTTCAAGGCCTCTGTGGTGGCGATGTCAACATTACATGGGATGACGACAAGGTTAATGGTTTTATCTTCCCTAATGTACATACTGATCAACTCCTTGATCTGAAGAAATGGGGAAGAAAATTGATTCATTAGTGAAAAATTCAGGTTTTCAAAAATGCCTTTCGTGCCCTCAGGATATTCCAAAATGGTTTCCAACAAATGAAGTAACTTTAAAATGTTGCAATGCAACAGCCAATCTATGCACAGAAAATGATTAAAAATGCTAAAGGAATGCTGGCCTTTATACCCCGTAGACCATAGTACCGTGGGTGGCACGGTGGCACAGTGGTTAGCACTGCTGTCTCACAGTATCAGGGGCCCGGGTTCAATTCCAGCTCGGGTCACCGTCTGCGAGGAGTTTGCACACTCTCCCCATGTCTGCTTGGGTTTCCTCAGGATGCTCCGGTTTCCTCCCACACTCCAAAGATGTGTGGATCAGGTGGATTGGACACGCTAAATTTACCCTAGTGTCGGGGGATTAGCAGGGTAAATATGTGGGGTTGTGGGAATAGAGCCTGGGTAGCATTGTGGTTGGTGCAGACACAATAGGCCAAATGGCCTCTTTCTGCACTGTACGGATGTCAATTGTATATTGATTGGTGATTGTTGGTTTGGGAAGGTGGAGAGCATTAACTTGCCCCAAAAAACCCTGTTGAGGCCACAGCTAGAGTACTGAGTGCCGTTTTGGTCACCGCATTATAGAATGGATGGGAATGCACTGGAGAGGGCGCAGAGGAGATTTACCAGGATGCTGCCTGGGATGGAAGGTCTGAGGAGAAATTGAATAGGCTGGGGCTGTTTTCCTTGGAGCAGTGAGGCTTGAGATGGAACTGATAGAGGTTTAGAGGATTATGAGGGGTATAGATAGGATGAATCATTTCCATTAACAGAGGGGTCAATAACCAGGGGGCAGAGATTTAAGGTAAGAGGTAAGCGGCTAAGAGGAGAGTTGAGGAGAAACTACTTCACTCAGGAGGGTGGTGGGAGTCTGGAAGAAACTCTCGTAACAATTAAGAAGTATTTAGATATTCAATTGAGCTGCGGTAGTCTCCAGGGATATGGGCCGTGCACTGGAAAATGAGATTAGTACAGTCAGATCTTTCTTCACCAGCATGGACATGATGGGCCAAATGGTCTCCTCTGCTGTAAACATCTCTCAATCTGTGAAAACACACCTAGACTGAAACAGTGGTGCTTGGCTCAGGAGCTGCTTGCTTGTACTCTGTGTCAGTAAGTATTTATAAAATGTATAAAGATTGGCTTCGGTTATATAGTTTTTATTCATTCGTGGGACATGGGCGTCGCTGACTGGACCCGCATTTCGTAGCGAGGGGGATTGAATATAAAAGTAGGGAGGTCTTGCTGCAGCTGTATAGGGCATTGGTGAGGCCGCAGCTGGAGTACTGTGTGCAGTTTTGGGCGCCGCACCTGCGCAAGGATATTTTGGCCCTGGAGGGAGTGCAGAGGAGGTTTACTAGGCTGATACCGGAGTTGAGGGGATTGAGCTATGAGGAGAGGCTGAATAAACTAGGCTTGTACTCGTTAGAGTTTAGAAGAATGAGGGGAGATCTCATTGAGACGTATAAGATGATGAATGGGATGGATAGGATAGAGGTGGAGAGACTCTTCCCGCTCAAAAAAGACAGTAGGACTAGGGGGCACAGCCTCAAGATAAAGGGGAGGCGGTTTAGAACGGAGTTGAGGAGGAACTTCTTCACTCAAAGGGTGGTGAATCTCTGGAATTCTCTGCCCGTTGAAGTGGTGGAGGCTGCCTCGCTAAATATTTTTAAGAAGCGGGTTGATGGGTTCTTGATAAGAGAGGGGATTAAGGGTTATGGGGAGAGGGCGGGAAAGTGGAACTGAGCCACGACAGATCAGCCATGATCTTATTGAATGGCGGGGCAGGCTCGAAGGGCTAGATGGCCTACTCCTGCTCCTATTTCTTATGTTCTTATGCATTTGTTGCCCATCCCTGAGGGCGTTTAAGAATCAACTACACTGCTGCGGCTCTGGAGTCATATGTAGGCCAGACCAGGAAACGACGGCAGATTTCCTTCCCTAAAGGACATTAGTGGACCTGGTGGGTGCTTCCAACAATTAGCAATTCCTTCATGGTTATCAGTAGATTCTTAATTCCAGATATTTTCTACTGAATTCAAATTTCACCATCTGCCGCGACAGGATTCGAATACGCAACAATAGCTGAGTTTCTGGATTATCAGTCCAGCGGTATTACACCACCAACTGGGTTGTAAAATAAGGGGTGGAAGTTGTTGGATTATTGACTCCTTTGAAAGGTGGCGTACGCTTGAGGAAGTAAAGGGCCAGTTCCTTGTATTATCTTCCTCAGCAATAGAGATCAAATAATTTGATTTTATTGAAAAGATGTTCATCAGGACGCTGGCGGATCATTCCTGCTTGTCTTCTAAATAATGGGATCTACTGTGTCTCCCTCAGACATCAGCTGGAGCCTAGGTTTAAAGACTTATCTGGAAGAGTGGGCCTCCAACAGTGCTGAAGGTGTGGCTGCTACCACTGTGAGGAGAGAGTAGAATTCAAATATTAACTTGATCTTCAGTTAAGAACCAGGAGTGTGCGAGCAAGGGCTGGATATCATAGAATCCCTACAGTCCAGAAGCAGGCCACTCAGCCCATCAGGTCTGCACTAACTCTCCGACAGAGTATTCTACCCAGGCCCATCCCCCTGCGCTGTCACCATAACCCTATGCATTTGCCTCACTAATCCGTCTAACCAACAGATCTTGAGACACGAAGGGGCAACTTAGCTCTGCCAGTCCACCTAAACTGCACCTTTGGAGTGTGGGAAGAAGCAGGAGGAAACCCACGCAGACACGGGGTGAATGTGCAACTCCACACAGACAGTCACCCGCTGCCAGATGCCTGGGTCCCTGGCGCTGTGAGGCAGCAGGGCTAACCACTGCACCACTCTGACCAAGCAGTGAGCAAGGGTTGGGTTTAAGGGAGCGGGTGAACAAGACAAACCAGTGAAAATAAATGCGTAAGGGAAAGAAATGGGAATGAGACAGCCAAGTGGAATAATGAGGTTGATGGACAGGTAAACCTAAAGCAAGAGGGAAAAGTTAGAGATGAGAGAGGAGGATCTAGAAGGTGGAACATTAAATGTGAAAAGCACACACACACATATACAGATGTGTATACACATAGACGCGTGCACACACACAGGCATACAACATGTGCACACATACACGCATGCATACATACACATACACACACAGGCGCATACACACAGGCGCATACACACATGCGCACATACACACACAGGCGCATACACACATGCGCACCTACACACACAGGCGCATACACACATGCGCACCTACACACACAGGCACATACACACATGCGCACCTACACACACAGGCGCATACACACATGCGCACCTACACACACAGGCGCATACACACATGCGCACCTACACACACAGGCGCATACACACATGCGCACCTACACACACAGGCGCATACACACACGCACACCTACACACACAGGCGCATACACACACGCGCACCTACACACACAGGCGCATACACACACGTACACACACACACAGGCGCAAACACACACGTACACACACACAGGCGCAAACACACACGTACACACACAGGCGCAAACACACACGTACACACACAGGCGCAAACACACACGTACACACACACAGGCGCAAACACACACGTACACACACACAGGCGCAAACACACACGTACACACACACAGGCGCAAACACACACGTACACACACACACAGGCGCAAACACACACATACACACACACAGGCGCACACACGTACACACACACATGTGTACGCCCACACATTATTTACTACTGTTTCCTAATTAAAATGTTCAGGTATTCAGCTGGATAAGGTGTTTGCTGTGATTGTTTTGCCACTCTGCTGCTGCTGGCATCTACGTTACCTGCTCGCCAATGTCCTGCGGCTGATTACCGACTGCCACTCTCGCTATTCCCGGTAGATCGATTAACGTTAGGTCGGGAGAAATGTCCGACTCCACTTCCAGACTGATCAGCTCTGAGCTGATTCCCAGGTCCTTCCCAGCCATGGTGTTCTGAGCTGGAAACCAGAGCAAACTCGGCATTAATCACATGGTGCAACATAGAACATAGAACATAGAACATAGAACATTACAGCGCAGAACAGGCCCTTCGGCCCACGATGTTGCGCCGACCAGTTACAAAAACAATGACCCACTAGCCTATACCAATCCCTTTTCGTCCATAAACCTATCCAGAGATCTCTTAAACGCCCCCAAACTAGACGCATCTACAACTGCAGCAGGCAGGGCATTCCAATCCCTCACCACCCGCTGGGTAAAGAACCTACCCCTGACATCCGTCCTGTAGCTACCCCCCCTTAATTTAAAGTCATGCCCCCTCGTGCTAGCTTTCTCCATCCGAGGAAAAAGGCTATCACTATCCACCCTATCTAAACCTCTAATCATCTTATATGTTTCAATAAGATCCCCTCTTAGCCGCCTTCTTCCCAACGAAAACAACCCTAGATCCCTCAGTCTCTCCTCATAGGACCTCCCCACCATACCAGGCAACATCCTAGTAAACCTCCTCTGCACCCTCTCCAACGCCTCCACATCCTTCTTGTAATGCGGGGACCAGAACTGCACACAGTACTCCAAGTGCGGCCGCACTAGAGTAGTGTACAGTTGCAACATTACACTGCGACTCCTAAATTCAATCCCCCTACCAATAAACGCCAAGACACCGTACGCCTTCTTGACAACCTTATCTACTTGATTCCCAACTTTCAGGGATCTATGTACACACACACCTAGATCCCTCTGTTCATCCACACTATTCAAAGTCCTCCCGTTAGCCCTATACTCGACACATCTGTTGCTCCTACCAAAGTGAATTACCTCACACTTCTCCGCATTAAATTCCATCCGCCACCTCTCGGCCCAGCTCTGCAACCTATCTAAGTCTCCCTGCAGACTATGACACCCTTCCTCACAATCTACCACACCTCCAACTTTGGTGTCATCAGCAAATTTACTAATCCACCCAACTATACCCTCATCCAGATCATTAATAAAAATTACAAACAACAGTGGCCCCAAAACAGATCCCTGAGGCACACCACTCGTAACTGCACTCCATGATGAATATTTACCATCCACCACCACCCTCTGTCTCCTATCTGATAGCCAATTCCTGATCCAACTTCCTAGATTACCCACAATCCCATACATCTGCATTTTCTGCAGAAGCCTACCATGGTGAACCTTATCGAACGCCTTACTAAAATCCATGTATACCACGTCAACTGCCTTACCCCCATCCACCTCTTTGGTCACCTTCTCAAAAAACTCAATAAGGTTAGTAAGGCACGACCTACCTGCTACAAAACCATGCTGACTATTTCTAATCAATTCATTACACTCCAAATAACTATAAATCCTATCCCTAATAATTTTTTCTAAAACCTTGCCCACAACAGAAGTAAGACTCACCGGTCTATAATTCCCGGCAAAGTCTCTGTTCCCCTTCTTAAACAATGGGACAACATTCGCTATCCTCCAATCCTCCGGGACTACACCAGAGACCAATGACGACCTGAAGATCTGAGCCAGAGGCTCTGCAATCACCTCTCTAGCCTCCCAGAGAATCCTAGGGTAGATCCCATCCGGACCAGGGGACTTATCTATTTTCAGCCCCTCAAGAATTTCCAGCACATCCTCTTTATCAACCGTAATACTGTCTATTTTACACCCCTGCAACCCAATGTCCTCCTCAGCTATATTCATGTCCCCCTGCGTGAACACCGAAGAGAAATATTGGTTCAATACTTCTCCAATCTCCTCCGGTTCCACACACAACTTCCCCCTGCTGTCTGTAACTGGCCCTAATCTTGCCCTGACCAACCTTCTGTTCTTGACATACTTATAGAACGCCTTAGGATTCTCCTTAATCCTATCAGCCAAAGTCTTCTCATGTCCTCTTTTAGCCCTTCTCAACTCACTCTTCAACTCCCTCCTAGCCAATCTAAAGCTTTCTAGTGCACTATCTGAGCCCTCCAATCTCATCCGAACATAAGCCTCCTTTTTCTTTTTAACCATCGACTCAACTCTTTTAGTGCACCACGGTTCCCTAGATCTACCAAATCCACCATGCCTGACAGGGACATACCTATCAAGGACTCGCAGTAGCTGCTCCTTGAAAAAATTCCACATTTCAGATGTTCCCAGTCCCTGTAATCCCCTAATCCAATCCATGCTTCCTAATTCACTCCTGATAGCCTCATAATCGCCCTTACCCCAGCTAAAATTGCTGACCCGAGGTTCACGCCTATCTCTTCCCATCACTAAGGTGAACGTAACCGAATTGTGGTCAAACTTCCGGATAGAAATCCACGGGGCATACAGGGATGAAATGATTCCTTCCCCCACCCCCATATCATCAATCCAGTCACCATCGGTTACCCTTCGCTGCCTGACACTGATCCAGACTCCTGTGCTGACCTCAATGTGGCAACTCAGTTCCATTCTCCTAGTCTTTACCTGTCTCTGCCTTTCCTGCAAACCTCAAAGTGTTTCATGGGGTTGAGGAGGAAGCAGAAGGGGGTGGTGGTGTGCGAGTTTGGGGCAGTCAGGTGGTTTGAATAGAGCTGACTCTTGAGAGAAGTGTCCTCCTGATTCAAAGTGTCAGCTCTATTCAAACCACCTGACTGCCCCAAACTCGCACACCACCACCCCCTTCTGCTTCCTCCTCAACCTCATGAAACACTTTGAGGTTTGCAGGAAAGGCAGAGGCAGGTAAAGACTAGGAGAATGGAACTGAGTTGCCACATTGAGGTCAGCGCAGGAGTCTGGATCAGCGTCAGGCGGCGGAGGGTAATCGATAGTCCATTGTGTCTGCACCAACTCTCCGGCAGAGTATCTTGCCGAGTCTCCCTACCCTATCCCCATAAGACAGCACATTTAGCGTGGCCAATCCACCTAACCTGCACATCTTCGGACTATGGGAGGAAACCAGAGCACCTAGAGGAAGCCCACAGGGAGAACTTGCAGACTCCACATAGACAGTGACCCAAGCAGGGAATCAAACCCAGGTCGCTGTACTGTGAGGCAGCAGTGCCAACCACTGTGCCATTGGAAGATGAAGAGAAAACCCAGGCACATTAATGAAAAGATCTGAAGTGCTTCAGACACTCAGGCTTGAAGGGCTGAATGGCCTCCTCCAACTTCTATTTTCTGTGTATTTCGATCAAAACCAAAAAGCGGTAAGCAGATAACACCATGTTTTGCGCAGAGGGAGCAAACCTTTGACAATTTCTTTCTCCACCTCAGATGGGTCTGACAGTTCTTTCAAGTAATTCTTGTAACTGATTTGTCCTTTCCATTTTGCTGCCGTTTTGTTTTTCTTCAGCTTCAGTTCGAGAGGACATCTTGTCACAATGCCTGTCAAAGAGAGAGAAGTGGTGACCTTCAAGCTTGCAATAAATCAGAAAGAGGACCACACATGGGGGTTGTTTCAAACCTGTGACTAAGTTAGGCGGCTCCTCCATTCTGCACTGAGACAGGATTGATACAAACCCAACTTTAAAGCTCCCACTGAAATGCCGACCATTTAATTTTACATTTACCTCCAGGAAAATAGAAACAAGAGTAGGCCATTCAGCCCCTCACAACTGTTCTATAGTTCAATTTAGATTAACGTGATCCATATCTTATGTCTACCTAGGATTGGCACATAGAACAGTACAGCACAGGAGCAGGCCCTTCGGCCTACAATATTGGGCCGAACATGATGCCAAATTAATCATAGACCTTACCTGACCAAACTCTCCCGATTGCAGTCTAGAATTTTCCAATGGACCTCAAGCCTCAACAGTTCTTAAATGGGGTGAGTTCCAAATTCCCATTGACTTTGTGTGAGGAGTTACTACCTGACATCACCCTAAGGCCAAGTGTTCATTTTAAGGATATGACCCATTGTACTGGACTCCCTCACTGGGAAATAACTTCTATCAACAACTTGTTTAATCATTTTTAAAATGTATTTGTGGGGGCATCGCTGGCTAATCCAGTATTTATTGTCCATCCCAAACTGCCCCTCAGGAACTGATGGTGGGCTGTTTGAACGACACACAGTACTGTTAGGATGTTCCAGGATTTTGACCCAACGACAGGGCAGGATCGACTGATTTCATTCCAAGTCAGTATGGTGTGTGACTTGGAGGGGAACCTGCATGAGATGCTGGTGTTCCCATGAATCTGCTACACTTCTCCTTCTAGGTGCTAAAGGTCACAGATTTGGAAGGTGCTGTCAAAGGAGCTTTTGTGAATTGCTGCGGTGCATCTTGTAGAGGGTGCACGCTGCTACCACTGTGTGTCAGTGGTGAATTGGTGAGTGTTTAACCTGGTGGAAGGAGATGGCCATCAAGTGGGCTTCTTTATCCTATGTGATGTGGACCTTCTTGAGTTGCACTCATCCAGGCAAGTTCCATCACACTCCTGACTTGTACCCTATGAAAGGTGGATAGACCTTGGGAGAGACATCTGGGTATAAATTGTTCCATTGCTAAGATGCAGCATGGGTTCATGAAGGAAAGGTCATGTTTGAATAATTTGGTGGAATTCTTTGAGAACATTACTTGTGCAGTGGACAGTGGGGAACCTGAGGATGTGGTGTATCTGGATTTCCAGAAGGCGTTTGACAAGGTGCCAAAGACTGCTACATAAAATAAAGATGCACAGTATTACGGATAATGTATGAGCATGGATAGAGGATTGGTCAACTAACAGAAAGCAAACAGCGGGGGGTAAATGGATATTTTCTGGTTGGCAGTGACCAGTGGTGTATCTCAAGCATCAGTGTTGGAACCACAATTATTTACAATTTACCTAGATGATTTGGAGTTGGGGACTAAATGTAGTGTGCCAAAATTCACAGATGACACTAAGATGAGTGGCAGAGCAAAGTGTACAGATGAGGCTGAAAGTCTGCAAAGGGATATAGATAGTTTAAGTGAGTGGGCAAGAGTCTGGCAGAGTCTGGTACAATATTGGTAAATGTGAGGTCATCCATTTTGGGAGAAATCACAGCAAAATGGACTATTATTTAAATGGAAAAAGTTGCAGCATGCTGCTGTGCAGAGGGACCTGGGTGACCTTGTGCAGGAATTTCAAGGAGTTGGTTTGCAGGTGCAGCAGGTAATTAAGAAGGCAAATGGAATTTTGTCCTTCACTGCTAGAGGGATGGAGTTTAAAAACAACAAGATTATGTTGCAGCTGTATAAGGTGCTGGTGAGGCCACACCTGGAGTACTGTGTACAGTTTTGGTCTCCTTACTTGAGAAAGGATATACTGGCACTGGAGGGGGTGCAGAGGAGATTCACTAGGTTGATTCCGGAGTTGAGAGGGTTGGATTATGAGGAGAGGCTGAGTAGACTGGGGCTATACTCAGTGGAATTCAGAAGAATGAGGCGAGATCTTATAGAAACAAAGGATTATAAAGGGAATAGATAAGATAGAAGCAGGGAAGTTGCTTCCACTGGCGGGTGAAACTAGAACTAGGGGGCATGGCCTCAAAATAAGGGGGACGAGATTTAGGACTGAGTTGAGGAGGAACTTCTTCACACAAAGGGTTGTGAATCTGTGGAATTCCCTGCCCAGTGAAACAGTTGAGGCTACCTCATTGAATGTTTTTAAGGCAAAGATAGATAAATTTTTGAACAGTAAAGGAATTAAGGATTATGATGAGTGGGTGGGTAAGTGGAGCTGAGCCCATGAAAAGATCAGCGATGATCTTATTGAGTGGCGGAGCAGGCTCGAGGGGCCAGATGGCCCACTCCTGCTTCTAGTTCTTACGTTCTTATGACTCAGGTGAATTACTCATTGCAGGATTCCCAGCCTCTGACCTGCTCTTGTAGTCACAGTATTTATATCCAGTTCAGTTTCTGGTCAACGGTAACCCTCAGGATGTTGTTCTTTTCACATTTCAATCATTTCACTTTTTAATGGTCTGTATTCAAGGGAAAACCAGCCTAGTTTATGAAGACTACCCTCATAATTGACCTCTTCTAAATTTAGATCCTGGTAAATCTGCACTGCACCTCCAGCTAATGCCAGTGCATTGCCCCCTGGAACTCAACAGGAAGCTGTCAATGGAATCTAACCAAAGCTGAAATTTCCGCCTATTGTGGTCCAGCCCTTCTGGTAGAGGGCTCCATCCCATTAACCATTTCAATTATTTTTGTACTTTTATATTGTGGTGTTTGAGAGCATTCCTTGGTGAACTTTTGAGGTCCTTTGAGGCAAGGCATTCAGAGATAGATAGATTATTGATAAGCAAGGGAGTGAAAGGTAAACAGGGAGGTTTGTGTGGGGCTGAAATTACAATCAAGTTCAGCCATAATCTTATTGAATAGCAAAGCAGGCTTGTTTGTGTGATGTGGGCATCACTAGCATTTATTGCCCAACTCTGTGGGCCTTTTCCTTGAGAAACAGGATTAAATCATGTAAGTTTCCAATATTTTAATAAATTCACCCTGCCCTCGACTTGAAGCCAGGCCCCAGAAGATATCCCTCCATCCCCATCCACTCCTTTTCAAAGGAACATCAGTTTCCTCCAATGCCTCATTCCTGATGCAAAGGATCAAATTCTGTACGCATTCATGGGGTTTAACAAATCTGGTGATTGCTGCATGAGACTGGACTTGTAATGATGGAAGCTAACTGACCGAGGTAACTCCAGTAAGGAAATAAGGGGACGGGGGTAGGAGAGTGGAGATAGAAAGAGACTTGGGTAGTTAATATTGGGAACTTTCTTACCGCTACCCCGAGGAAGAGCTACTCCAGACAATGCCTCAAGGACAGAGCTCTTCCCAGAGCTCTGGTCTCCAATTACAGCGATGGCCGGCAGAGATAGGTCCTGATCCACACCCAAGGCTCTCAGCGAGTCTATCAGATCAATACAGGGACGAACCTTCTCTTCATAGTGATTGTACAGTACTGCATCCATGGCCTGAAAAATCAAAAGCAAAGTTTACACTACAGTGATAGGTTTTGCATAATTGCCACATTACTTACTGGGCATTGCTGCAGTGTGATTATATTAAAATATAATCTCGAGGCCTGGATAAATGGTCTATAAGATCCTCAGTGGGAGTTTAAATATTTTAATAAGACCCTAATAAGAAATAGGAACAAGGAAAGGCCATTTGGCCCCTCAAGTCTGTTCCGCCATTCAACAGGATCATGGTGATCAGACATTCATCATGTCCACTTTCCTGTCCTTTCCCCACAACCCTTGATTCCTTTACTGATCAAAAATCTATCTACTTCAGCCTTAAATATATACAAGGATTCTGCCCTCACAGCTCTCTGTGGCAAGGACCTATAAGACAAAATACTAACATCATTAATGGAACTATGAAAACTCCTGCTTGTCATTAAAAACCCATCAGGCTCACTAACATCCTTTAGGGATTGGAATCTGCCAGTCTGAACCACTTAGAACTCCAGACCTAAGTGTGATGGACTCTTAATTGTCCTCTGAAATGGCCTAGCAAGACACTCAGTTGCCAAGAAGGGAGCTCACTGCCAGCTTCTCATGGACAGCGCTGTATTTGGCTTTTCCAATGATGCCCACATCTCATTAATACATTTTAAAAAATATTCTCTGGCAACATTGTTCCAAGCTGAATCTGGACATAGTCCAATCACCAAGCTAGGGATGGACAGGTTCTGATGGTAGAGTCATAGAGGTTTACAACATGGAAACAGGCCCTTTGACCCAACTTGTCCATGCTGCCCTTTTTTTTTAAAATCCCTAAACTCATCCCAATTGCCCTCATTTGGTCCATATCCCTCTATTCCCGTTTTACCTATGTAATTGTCTAAATGTTTTTTAAAAGTCAAAATTGTATCCGCCTCTACTACTACCTCTGGCAGCTTGTTCCAAGCACTGACCACCCTGGACATTTTGTACTTCTCCTCTCTCACCTTAAACTATGCCCTCTAGTTTTAGACTCCCCAACCTGACTATCTAGATGCTCTACGTCCCTCATTATTTTATAGACCTCCATAAGATCACCCCTCATCCTTCTACGCTCCAGAGAAAAAGGTCCCAGTCTATCCAACCTTTCCTTATAACTCAAGCCATCAATTAGTCAAGTCCCAAAGTTGCCAAACTAGGGATGGACATGTCCCAGTAGTACAGTTGCCAAGTTGGGAATGGGCATGGCCTGATGGTAGTGTTGCCAAGCTTCTGGGATGAATGTAGAGGCTCTACAAATTGAAAAATTAACATCCTGGATATTTTTGTGAGCAGTATCATCAGAAAGTTAAAATAGGTGTTTGTGTTATTTGTTGTAAAAATGCTAGAAATGGAAGGAAAAAAAAAGAACGAAGCTTTGGATTGGGTGAAGCTGTAATGTGATGAAAACTTTAGGATTATGTTTTGCAATATTGCTCCGTCAGCAGATTGGAGAAGAGGTGTCTTTAGGGAGTTGGATCAGGAACAAATGAAACACTAAAAAGATGAGCTCTGATCTAATGATGCTGCTTGTCAAGAACACTATAGGAAGACACTTCCGATAGTGATTTGGGGGTGTGAGGGGGAGGGGGGGATGTGGGTGGTGGGGGGGTTGTTGTGGTGGTGGTGGAAGGATGATTTTACCAGTTAAGAATAGATGGGTTGGAGGTCATGGAAGTTACTAAAAATGAAGCATGACTGGAACCTGGTATCAGCATGCCATCATCAGATCTAGCAAGGTGCAAGTCAGCAACTGGCTCACTAGGCAGGTGGATGGGGAATTAGCAGAGAATTTAACCTCAGTTACAGGAAAACGAGGGAGTTTGTAACTTTCCTTTGCATTTAATGCCACTGGCATCAGCTCCCCAGGACAACTACCCAGCGATAATCCTAAGCTTTGCCATCTCTAGCTCAGAGAGAACAGCATCTCCACCCCACCGTCTTCCACCTGCTGGCAGTGGTGTAGTGGTATTGTCACTGGACTAATAATCCAGAGACACAGGGTAACGCTCTGGGGACCTGTGTTCAAATCCCACCATAGCAGATGGTGACTTCTGAATTCAATGAAAACGTGGAATTGAAAGTCTAATGGTGGCCAGAAAACCATTGTGGATTGTTGAAAAAATCCATCTGGTTCACTAATGTCCTTTTGGGAAGGAAATCTGTGGTCCTATACATGATTCATTGTTTGCTGGAGCAAACGAGTGAAGGAGCAGAGAGAGAGCTAAGATTTTACCTGTTAAAAACCTGTTTAAAATAAGTTTAAAGCACTTTGTTCTTTGTAGAACTGTTTAAAGCATTTATTTATTGTATTTACTGCTTTAAGAATTCTGAGGGAGTGGTTAGCAGGCAGTTGTGGGACATCAGCTTTAAATCAGCGCCAGGTTTAAAAGGAGGCCTGGTGTAGACAGCGGGCAGCGTCTGAGCGGGAAGCAGAGTGAGCTACTAGGGCTTAATATCAAAAAGGGCTGGAAGGAAAAAAGGACAGGTGAGTTCGTTTGAAAAACAAAAAATAAAACAAAAAAAACAAAAAAACAAAAAAAATTTTTTCAAAACTACTACAGTGAATAATGGAGGGGCATGTGATGTGTGGTTTCTGTATGATGTGGGAACTGGTAGACCCCAGGGTTCATCCCAGTGACCATGTCTGCAGTAAGTGCAGGTTGCTGGAGGAGCTCCAGCTCAGGGTAAATGAGCTGGCCTCTGAGCTACAGACACTGAGGCTCATCAGGGGGAGAGAGGGTGCCATTGTCAATGGGGTGCAAGTGACATCCACCCCCCTTAGACTGGCTAACTCTAAGGGTCAGGGACAAGAGGGGGCTGCTGGGAGGAGGAAGGGGGGTGAGGAGCGGAGGCCTCAGCCTCTTAATCTGCATAACAGGTTTGAGGTTCTTGCTTCCAGGCTGGACGAGAACGAAGCAGGTGAGGTTGGTGAGCAAGCTGCACACGGTACAGTGATGCAGCAGGACATAGGCAAAGAGAAAGGGAAAAGGAACGTAGTAGTGATTGGGGATAGTGGGGTGAAGGGTATTGACACTGTCCTTTGTCACAATGACAAAGTGCACAGAAGGGTGTGTTGTCTGCCTGGTGCTCGCGTACGGGATGTCGCAGCTGGGCTGCAGAGGAACCTGGAGTGGGAGGGTGAGAATCCGGTCGTTGTGGTTCATGTGGGTGCCGGCGACGTAAGCAAAATGCAGACTGAGGATCTGGGGAGGGAGTATGAAAAGCTGGGAATGGAATTAAAAAGTAGAACCGACAAGGTGGTTATCTCTGGGCTACTGCCTGAACCGTGTGCAGATGGGCGTAGGGTTGATAAGATTAAGGAAGTGAATGGGTGGCTCAGGGATTGGTGTGGGAGGAATGGGTTTGAATTTATGGGGCATTGGCACCAGTATTGGGGTAGGTGGGACCTGTTCGGGCGGGATGGGGTTGGTCTGAACCGTGCTGGGACCAGAGTGCTGGCGAATCGAGTAAAGAGGACTGTAGACAGGGCTTTAAACTAATTAGGGCGGGGGGGAGGGTGCGAGGGTAGGTGACCTTACGAGGACTAAAGTTAAGGAGAGTGTACATGTAAGGGAAGAGGCCGAGGATGTCCCAATAATAGAGGGAGTAGGGGGTGTGGGTATAGTTGGTGGCGTTGCGGCAAATAGGGTCCAGGTGAAGGCTGGGGTGAAAGCACTTTATCTGAATGCACGAAGCATTCGGAATAAAGTGGATGAGCTGGTGGCGCAGATCGACACAAATGGATACGATCTGGTGGCCATTACAGAGACGTGGCTTCAGGGTGACAGGGACTGGGAACTGAATGTACAGGGCTATCAAGTGTTTAGGAAGGATAGGCAGGAGGGAAAAGCGGGGGGCGTAGCTCTGCTGATTAAGGATAGCATCACGGTGGTAGCAAGGGATGATATTGGAGCCAAGGAGCAGAGGGTGGAATCGTTGTGGGTGGAGATTAGGAACAGCAAAGGGAGGAAGACGCTGGTGGGTGTCGTCTATAGGCCCCCGAATAATGATCTGGAGATGGGGCGGGCTGTTAACGCGCAAATAAGTGCGGCGTGCAGGAATGGGACGGCCGTAGTTATGGGGGATTTCAATCTGCATATTGATTGGTCGACCCATGTTGGACGTGGGGGGCTCGAGGAAGAGTTCTTGGAATGCTGCCGGGATAGTTTCCTCGAACAGTGTGTGTTGGAGCCGACGAGGGAGCGAGCTATCTTGGATCTGGTGCTATGTAATGAAGCGGGTAGAATTAGGGACCTTGTGGTGAAGGATCCTCTTGGGGAGAGTGATCATTGTATGGTGGAGTTTCTGGTGCAGATGGAGGAGGAGAAAGTGGGTTCCCGGACACGCGTCCTTTGTTTGAACAGAGGGGAGTACGGTAGGATGAGAGAAGAATTGGCGAATGTGGACTGGGAGAGCACGTTGGAGGGAGGGTCTGTTGAGGAGCAGTGGAGGATTTTTAAGGAGATCTTTCTTGGTGCTCAACGGAAATTTATTCCGATGGTCAAAAAGGATAGTAGGAGGAGAGGTAATAAGCCGTGGATAACGAAGGAGGTGAAGGAAAGTGTTAAACTAAAAGCGGAGGAATTTAGAGTAGCTAAGAGTAGTGGGCGAGAAGAGGATTGGGAGAGGTTTAAATGTCAACAAAGATTGACAAAGAAGTTGATAAGGAAGGGTAGGAGAAACTATGAAGCTGGGCTAGCGCTTAATATAAAAAAGGATAGCAAGAGTTTTTATAAATGTATAAAAAGGAAGAGGCTGGCTAGGGTGAATGTTGGTCCTTTAAAGGATGAGAAAGGGGACCTAGTGGTAGGGGATGGGGATATGGCTAAGGTATTGAATAACTTTTTTGTTTCTGTCTTCACGGAGGAGGACGTGAATAATTTGCCAGGTGTTAGCGATGGAAAGGTGGTAGGACTGGAGGGTCTTAATTACATTACTGTTACTAGAAAGGCGGTGCTCGACAGACTGGAGGGGCTGATTGTGGACAAGTCCCCAGGACCGGATGGAATGCATCCAAGGGTTCTGAAAGAAATGGCGGAGGTGATAGTGGATGCCTTGGTGGTTATTTTCCAAACGTCGCTGGATTCCGGGGAAGTGCCGGATGATTGGAAAACGGCTAATGTTACGCCGTTGTTTAAGAAGGGTGCCAGGCAAAAGGCGGGGAATTATAGGCCGGTTAGTTTAACGTCTGTGGTAGGTAAAATGTTAGAATCTGTCATTAAGGAGGAAATTGCGAGGCATCTTGAAGGGAATTGCTTGATAGAGCAGACGCAGCACGGTTTCATTAAAGGGAAGTCGTGTCTGACAAATTTATTGGAGTTCTATGAGGATGTGTCTAGGGCGGTGGATAGAGGAGAGCCGGTAGATGTGGTCTTTCTAGATTTTCAGAAGGCGTTTGACAAAGTGCCTCACAAGAGGTTATTGCAGAAGGTCGAGGGACATGGAGTTGCGGGTAGGGTGTTAGCGTGGATAGAGGATTGGTTGTCAAATAGGAGGCAGAGAGTGGGGGTCAACGGGTGCTATTCGGATTGGCGGATGGTGACTAGTGGAGTGCCCCAGGGGTCGGTGCTGGGGCCTCAGCTTTTTACCATTTATATAGATGATCTGGAGGAGGGAACCGAGTGTATGGTGTCGAAATTTGCTGATGACACCAAGATTGGGGGAACGGCAAATTGTGCGGAGGGTGTGAGAGTCTGCAGAAGGATCTAGATAGGCTGGGCGAATGGGCCAGGAAATGGCAAATGGAATTTAATGTTGGCAAATGTGAGGTGGTCCACTTTGGTAGGAATAATGGTAGGAAGGACTATTACTTACGGGGCGAAAAACTGCAGCAGGCGACGGTGCAGAGGGACCTCGGGGTCCTTGTGCATGAGTCGCAAAAACCCAGCTTGCAGGTGCAGCAGGTGGTCAGGAAGGCAAATGGGATGCTGGCCTTCATAGCGAGGGGGATTGAATATAAAAGTAGGGAGGTCTTGCTGCAGCTGTATAGGGCATTGGTGAGGCCGCAACTGGAGTACTGTGTGCATTTTTGGGCGCCACACCTGCGCAAAGATATTTTGGCCTTGGAGGGAGTGCAGAGGAGGTTTACTAGGCTGATACCGGAGTTGAGGGGGTTGAGCTATGAGGAGAGGCTGAATAAACTGGGCTTGTACTCGTTAGAGTTTAGAAGAATGAGAGGAGATCTCACTGAGACGTATAAGATGATGAATGGGATGGATAGGATAGAGGTGGAAAGACTCTTCCCGCTCAAAAAAGACAACAGGATTAGGGGGCACAGCCTCAAGATAAAAGGGGAGCGGTTTAGAACGGAGTTGAGGAGGAACTTTTTCACTCAAAGGGTGGTGAATCTCTGGAATTCTCTGCCCGTTGAAGTGGTGGAGGCTGCCTCGCTAAATATTTTTAAGACGCGGGTTGATGGGTTTTTGATAGGAGAGGGGATTAAGGGTTATGGGGAGAGGGCGGGAAAGTGGAACTGAGCAGCGACAGATCAGCCATGATCTTATTGAATGGCGGGGCAGGCTCGAAGGGCTGGATGGCCTACTCCTGCTCCTATTTCTTATGTTCTTATGTTCTATTCCAAATCTATACACAGATAGCAATATAGTTGACTCTTAAATGCCCTGGGGAAGGGCAATAAATGCTGGCCCATCCAGCAATACCCACATCCCACCAATGAATAAAAATAAACATAATGTAGAAGTTCATATAGCTGTCCCTGTTCCCAGTGTCTGCTCACAGAATCCCTACAGTGCAGAAAGAAGCCATTCAGTTCCTTGAGTCTGCACTGACCACAATCCCACCCACAGCCTATTCCTGCAACCCCAAAGATCTACCCCGTTAATCCCCTGATGCTAGGACCAGTTTAGCTTGGCCAATCAACCTAACCCACACATCTTTGGGCTGGGAGAGGAAACTGGAGCACCTGGAGGAAACCCACGCAGACACGGGGAGAATGTACAAACGCCACACAAGCAGTGGCCCCAGCCGGGAATCGAACCCAGGTCCCTGGCGATGTGAGACAGCAGTGCTAACCACTGTGCCACCATGCCGCCCATGGGCAATAAATGCAGGCCCAACCAGCAACGCCCACATCCCACAATTAATGAAACCCAATGTAGTTGTTCCTACAGCTCATGCTCAGTGTGATTAGCCAGATGTGGACTTACTGCAGTGTGAGTCTCCATGTTGGTGTGTGGCTGAGAACGTGCACCCGTGGACGCAATAAAGTCCCCTCGGAAATCAGCCATTTCCTCTAACATCATTCAAGGCTCTTCGTCTACATACAAAGGGTCTGGTAAACAAATTGGCTATGAGTTATTTGTGGTGAGGTATCAATCTTGACAAGTACAATCTTACCAATAATTGGTGAAACACAATCAGCTTGCTTACGCCAGAAATATCTGTCATTGTGTCACCAGCTATCTGTGAGTTCCCTATCTCTCCACCTCCAAGCGAGGGGGACTCTGGTGGGCCACCCAACTTCAGGTACTCCTCTGCGCCTGTCAGCTGGACTGTTAGTGGCAGCCTGTCCTCTCCCTCGCCTGTGCTCTCTTCTACTACAAGGCACAAAATATAGCGATTGGGCATTGGCCAATCATGCTTGCTGTGATTTTGCACCCGAGTTTGCCAGGAGCGCAAATGGTGAGCCGGACACAAAATAGAGAAGTACTCAAAAAAAAAGCGAATCTTGTTTTCCAATTCTTCCCACCCCAAGCCGTTGACATAGCCAAAAAGGTCGAGTGCCTAATTTCCATGATTTGGCAAATAATGTCAGCCAGGTTTACAAGTGCTTTTTAAAAGGTGGGAATGATGGAAAGGGAACCTGCTGGGGGTAAAAGGAGGGGGGGGGGAGGTAGTGGAGAGAACGTGGCCAAGCAGTACCCTGGCACTGCCTCCTGGAACTGCTCCCTGGCACTGCCCGAAGGCACTACTGCAGCACAATGCCAGAGATAGCGCGGGGAAGGAGGGGGTGGTGGTGGTGGTGGAATCCACTGGGGAGCTTCTTTTGTGGGGTGGGTGCAGTTCACTTATCCAGGGTGGGGGGAGGATTCCTGTTTTAAAAAATTGAATGCTGCTCCTTCATCAGGTGAGTAGAGAGTTGGGTTCACAAACGGCATATATAGACACAGACTCAATTGCAAGGTGTGTCTATATAGGTCACGTTTGTGAACCCAACTCTCCACTCACCTGATGAAGAAGCAGTGCTCCGAAAGCTCGAGCTACCAAATAAATCTATTGAACTTTAACCTGGTGTTGCGAGACTTCTTAGTGTGCCCACCCCAGTCCAACACTGGCATCTCCACACCTCAAAAAATTGATGGATGGGACACCCCACCCCTTTAGAAACAACTCCATGATCTCGTCATCTCCTGTGTTGCTGTTTTTTTTTTCCAGCCTCGCCCCACCAGCGCGATGGCGTGGGCCACCCCACCCGCGTTCGTTTGGGTGTGTTTGAAAATGTGGCAGGAAAAGCCAGCAGTGCAGCCGAACGAGCCATCATAGAAATTTTCTTTTCTCACCCGAGTCAATGCTTTTGGGGGAAAAAGACAAAGAGAAAACTCCCAGGCTGCAGTGTACTGCACGAGGATCAGGGTGAGAGGCAGTGGTGGGTGAAAAAAGAGAGGGGTTAGGAAGTGTACTAGTTGTGAAGGAAGGGTGCAGCTGCAGAAACTTAATGGGCAAAAGAAGTGATGGAGTCACTTGAGAGAGAGTTATTGGGGGAGGGCTTGGGGTGTGAATGGAGGAAGGGGGCAGCACCACGATGGGCGAGAGAGGTGATACAGATAGGGAGATAACTGCACCACAAGCATAGATGACTCTGTAACTGTACTCATTTATTCCTGACCTGATTGCTCCTGAATTTGATCAAGATTGGGGAACAGCATCCACCATCAAGCATAGCATGGTTCTCCTCTTCTTTTTGACTGGAGGGAGGGGGGTGGGGGATTGGTGGTAGAGGGGCGGGGAGCATCCTGACTACACTTAGCAGTAAATCCAGGGAAACATCATTGATTCTGGATACTTCTGTCCTTGAACTTCACACAGCTATTTTGAACTCACTTTCTACAATGGCTTTTTAAGTAGTGAGCTTCAGCCAAGGCTCACTATGCAGCTCAGAAACACAGAGGTCAAAATTGAATGCCTTAGGCTGGAATGGGAGAATCCGACCCACGGACTTTACTTCTAGGTATTGGGGTACAAATTCTCTGTAACCAGCCCATCCCCAACCCACCTTTACATTACCATCAGCATCATAATCACCTAGTCGGAATTCCCACTCTGGCAAAACACGTTGTTAACAGGTTGGGGCAACACGGTGGCACAGTGGTTAGCACTGCTGCCTCACAGCACCAGGAACATGGGTTCGATTCCCGGCTTGGGTGACTGTGTGGAGTTTGCACATTCTCCCTGTTTCCTCCAGATGCTCCAGTCTCCTCCCACAGTCCAAAGACGTGCAGGTTAAATTGCCATGTTAAACTGCCCCTTAGGGTCCAGAAACGTGTGGCTCAGGGGATGAGTGGGTTAAATACATGGGGTTACGGGGCTAAGAGCTGGGTGGGATGCCCTCTGTCAGAGAGTCGGTGCAGACCCAATGGGGCAAAGCGCCCCTCCCTGCTCGGTAGAATTCTATGTTTACAGGAATTACCACTTGTTGTGCTGGACTAACTGGATCAGCAAAGCGATATTTATCACAGCAGGTGACAGCCATGACAACTGGTGCCATGGAGACATTCGCAAACAGCACGACTGGGACATGGGTAAGCTCTGGGCGGGTCCAGGAAGGGGATTTTAGCATTGTTTGCCAGAACAAGGTGGCAACAATTCCAAAGAGTCAGACCTTGCTATAAATAAGGTAAAAGAGAATTGCTGCAGCAATATGATTCAGATTATTTTTCTAATTTCCTGTGAAGTACATTTTACCCTGAGGAACCTGTTCCTTTGGTGCTTCAGCGCATCACAATTATAAGAACATAAGAAATAGAAGCAGGAGTAGGCCATCTGGCCCTTCGAGCCTGTCCCGCCATTCAATAAGATCATGGCTGATCTGTCGTGTCTCAGTTCCACATTCCCGCCCTCTCCCCATAACCCTTAATCCCCTTGCTTATCAAAAACCCATCAACCCACGTCTTAAATATATTTAGCGAGGCAGCCTCCACCACTTCAACAGGCAGAGAATTCCAGAGATTCACCACCCTTTGAGTGAAGAAGTTCCTCCTCAACTCCGTTCTAAACCGCCCCCCCTTTATCTTGAGGCTGTGCCCCCTAGTCCTACTGTCCTTTCTGAGTGGGAAGAGTCTCTCCACCTCTTCACACACACAGATTGCTCCATCCGCTAATTTACTGGAGCTGCGAAACTATTTAAAACCAAGTGTTTTTTTTAAGATGCAGTTCAATCTGTGACATTAGGTGCCAGGGGAACCCTATTTCTAATGGATGGGTTAATCACCGGATGTAGACATGATATGAATGCTTCGTTTGCCAGTTGGAGAGAGGGTGCCATTGCCAATGGGATGCAAGAGACATCCACCCCCCCTAGACTGGCTAACTCTAAGGGTCAGGAACAAGAGGGGGCTGCTGAGAGGAGGAAGGAGGGTGGGGGCCGGAGGAAAGAGGGTGGGGACCGGATGCCTCAGCCTCTCAATCTGCATAACAGGTTTGAGGTTCTTGCTTCCAGTGTGGACAAGAATGAGGGAGGTGAGGTTGGTGAGCAAACTGCACACAGTACAGTGATGCAGACGCAGGATATAGGCGAAGAGAAGGTGAAAAGGAACGTAGTCGTAATTGGGGACAGTGGGGTTAAGGGTATTGACAATGTCCTTTGTCACAATGACAAAGTGCACAGAAGGGTGTGTTGTCTGCCTGGTGCTCGGGTCTGGGATGTCGCATCTGGGCTGCAGAGGAACCTGGAGTGGGAGGGTGAGAATCCGGTCGTTGTGGTACATGTGGGTGCCAACGACGTAGGCAAAGTGCAAACTGAGGATCTGGGGAGGGAGTATGAAAAGCTGGGAATGGAATTAAAAAGTAGAACCGACAAGGTGGTTATCTCTGGACTACTGCCTGAACTGAGTGCAGACGGGCGTAAGGTTGATAAGATTAAGGAAGTGAATGGGTGGCTCAGGGATTGGTGTGGGAGGAATGGGTTTGAATTTATGGGGCATTGGCACCAGTATTGGGGTAGGTGGGACCTGTTCAGGTGGGATGAGGTTAGTCTGAACCGTGCTGGGACCAGAGTCCTGGCGAATCGTGTAAATAGGACTGTAGATAGGGCTTTAAACTAATTGGGGGGGAGGGGAGGGGGGCGAGGGTAGGTGACATTACGGGGTCTAAAGTTAAGGAGAGGGTACAAATAAGGGAAGAGGCCGAGGATGTCCCAATAATAAAGGGAGTAGGGGGCGTGAGTATGGTTGGTGGCGTTCTGGCAAATAGGGTCCAGGTGAAGGCTGGGATGAAGGCACTTTATCTAAATGCACGAAGCATTCGGAATAAAATGGATGAGCTGGTGGCGCAGATCAGCACAAATGGATATGATCTGGTGGCCATTACAGAGACGTGGCTGCAAGGTGATAGGGACTGGGAGCTGAATGTACAGGGGTATCAAGTGTTTAGGAAGGATAGGCGGGAGGAAAAAGGGGGGGGCGTAGCTCTGCTGATTAAGGATAGCATCAGGGTGGTAGCAAGGGATGATATAGGAACCAAAGAGGAGAAAGTGGAATTGTTGTGGGTGGAGATTAGGAACAGCAAAGGGAGGAAGATGCTGGTGGGTATCGTCTATAGGCTCCCGAATAATGATCTGGAGGTGGGGTGGGCTGTTAACGCGCAAATAAGTGTGGTGTGCAGGAATGGAACGGCGATAATTATGGGGGATTTCAATCTACATATTGATTGGCCAACCCATGTTGGACGCGGTGGGCTCGAGGAGGAGTTCTTGGAATGCTGCCGGGATAGTTTCCTTGAACAGTGTGTGTTGGAGCTGACGAGGGAGCGAGCTATCTTGGATCTGGTGTTATGTAACAAGGAGGGTAGAATTAGGGACTCTTGGGGAGAGTGATCATTGTATGGTGGAGTTTCTGGTGCGGATGGAGGAGAAGAAAGTGGGTTCCCGGACATGCGTCCTTTGTTTGAACAGAGGGGAGTACGGAAGGATGAGAGAAGAATTGGCGAATGTTGACTGGGGGAGCACGTTGGAAGGTAGCTCTGCTGAGGAGCAGTGGAGGATCTTTAAGGAGATCTTTCTTGGTGCTCAACAGAAATTTATTCCGATAGTTAAAAAGGACCGTAGGAGGAGAGGTAATAAGCCGTGGATAACGAAGGAGGTGAAGGAAAGTGTTAAATTAAAAGCGGAGGCGTTTAGAGTAGCCAAGAGTAGTGGGCGAGAAGAGGATTGGGAGAGGTTTAAAAGTCAACAAAGATTGACAAAGAAGTTGATAAAGAAGGGTAGGATAAACTATGAAGCTGGGCTAGCGCTTAATATAAAAAAGGATAGCAAGAGTTTTTATAAATATATAAAAAGGAAGAGGCTGGCTAGGGTTAACGTTGGACCCTTAGAGGATGAGAGGGGGGACTTAGTGGTAAGGGATGGGGAAATGGCTGAGGTCTTGAATAACTTTTTTGTTTCGGTCTTCACGGAGGAGGACGTGAATAATTTGCCAGGTGTTAGCGATGGAAAGATGGTAGGACAGGAGGGTCTCAATAACATTATTTTTACTAGAGAGGCGGTGCTCGACAGACTGGAGGGACTGATTGTGGACAAGTCCCCAGAACCGGATGGAATGCATCCAAGGGTTCTGAAAGAAATGACGGAGGTGATAGTGGATGCCTTGGTGGTTATTTTCCAAACGTCGCTGGATTCCGGGGAAGTGCCGGAAGATTGGAAAACGGCTAATGTTACGCCGTTCTTTAAGAAGTGTGCCAGGCAACAGGCAGGGAATTATAGGCCGGTTAGTTTAACGTCTGTTGTAGGTAAAATGTTAGAATCCGTCATCAAGGAGGAATTAGCGAGGCATCTTGAGGGGAATTGCTTGATAGAGCAGACGCAGCACGGTTTCGTTAAGGGGAAGTTGTGTCTGACAAATTTATTGAGTTCTATGAGGATGTGTCTAGGGCGGTGGATAGAGGAGAGCCGGTGGATGTGGTCTTTCTTGATTTTCAGAAGGCGTTTGACAAGATACCTCACAAGAGGTTATTGCAGAAGGTCAGGGGACATGGAGTTGGGGATGGGGTGTTAGCGTGGATAGAGGATTGGCTGTCAAATAGGAGGCAGAGAGTGGGGGTCAATGGGTGCTATTCGGATTGGTGGTTGGTGACTAGTGGAGTGCCCCAGGGGTCGGTGCTGGGGCCTCAGCTATTTACCATTTATATAGATGATCTGGAGGAGGGAACCGAGTGTATGGTGTCAAAATTTGCTGATGACACCAAGATTGGTGGAACGGCAAATTGCGCGGAGGGTGTGGAGAGTCTGCAGAAGGATCTAGATAGGCTGGGCGAATGGGCCAGGAACTGGCAAATGGAATTTAATGTTGGCAAGTGCGAGGTGGTCCACTTTGGTAGGAATAATGGTAGGAAGGACTATTACTTAAGTGGCGAAAAACTGCAGCAGGCGACGGTGCAGAGGGACCTCGGGGTCCTTGTGCATGAGTCGCAAAAACCCAGCCTGCAGGTGCAGCAGGTGGTCAGGAAGGCGAATGGGATGCTGGCCTTCATAGCGAGGGGGATTGAATATAAAAGTAGGGAGGTCTTGCTGCGGCTGTATAGGGCATTGGTGAGGCCGCAGCTGGAGTAGTGTGTGCAGTTTTGGTTGCCGCACTTACGCAAGGATATTTTGGCCTTGGAGGGAGTGCAGGGGAGGTTTACTAGGCTGATGCCGGAGTTGAGGGGGTTGAGCTATGAGGAGAGGCTGAATAAACTAGGCTTGTGCTCGTTAGAGTTTAGAAGAATGAGGGGAGATCTCATTGAGACGTATAAGATGATGAATGGGATGGATAGGATAGAGGTTATTATGGCAATAACAACCGGCAAACGAAGCATTCATATCATGTCTACATCTGGTGATTAACCCATCCATTAGAAATAGGGTTCCCCCGGCACCTCAT
This sequence comes from Carcharhinus amblyrhynchos, assembly GCF_965287045.1. Lineage (NCBI taxonomy): Eukaryota > Metazoa > Chordata > Chondrichthyes > Carcharhiniformes > Carcharhinidae > Carcharhinus > Carcharhinus amblyrhynchos. The sequence goes on along the minus strand of NC_137338.1, from coordinate 12,184,606 downwards.
GTCACAGATTGAACTGCATCTTAAAAAAAACACTTGGTTTTAAATAGTTTCGCAGCTCCAGTAAATTAGTAGACGGAGCAATCTGTGTGTGTGTGAAAACAATTACAGTTTCCGTGCCCGTTGGGCACTGCAGGGGCTGAGATGCCTTATAGACCCCGACAATTACATTTTGATTTGACTCGTCTTACGTTTCCTTTGTACTTTTTGTTTCTGTTCGGGCCGTTCCCCCTCCTTTTGGGGAGCCGCCCCCTTTTTCTTTGTCCGAACGTAATTTAAGTTTGTTTCCTTGGTTCTGCCCACCCAAAAGAACGAAAACAATTACAGTACCTCCCAATTTCCTATCAGAGAGAGAGAGAGAAAATAAAGATGCCCAAATACATTGAACTTCAGCAGAAAAGTGTGGGGGGGATTGCCAACAACATGGGAATATGCCACATGTAACCTGCTAATGGTTAACAATCCTAGTCTCATTGATTGTAATCACAACGCTGCTGATGACAATAATAAATCAAGTCAAATCAAATCAGTTATACTCACGGGTCTAAAGCGGCGAGGAGAGGGGTGGATTGCAGAGGATCTGTAATCTTGCTTTTCCTACCGGAGTCTTGAGATAGCTTCGGGCTTTGATGATTTTCCTTTGGATGCTGAGATTAGCAACAGGGGCGGAAGATCTGGTCTTCCAGGGAAATTTAGCAAGAACTCCGACCGCAGAAATTGACTTGTCGGTATTTGCGTAGCTCTGAAGACTGCACCAGTAATTCTCTCGTACGTTTCGATTTCTTTTCTCAGGAATCACATGACTTGTCGGTACAGTTTCGTTTCCTAGTATGTTCTGATTTTCCGACCCACATTTCTGCATTCAATTCAGCTTGATGGACAAATCATTATCTGGAAACGAATGTGAAACTAGCGTTAAATCAAACAACAATTAATAGAGCAATGAAATAATTATAGAATGTAATTTTTTTTTCAAAAAGCTTCAAAAGATGATGGTTTTTAATTCGACCACTAATAGTGATGGAATAATATATTGATAAGGGCTCGGGGAAGACTGGGACAGGGGTATCTACGGGATTACGCAGGTTAAAATCTAGTCTAGCATGTGGGTCACGATACAACTAACCGCCTCAAAAACGCCCAGCTACTCCCTGGCCCAACTATCAGCAAATCATATGAGTTCCCCCACCAACACAACCCTACTTTAAAGTTTATTTATTAGTGCTACAAGTAGGCTTATATTAACACTGCAATGAAGTTACAATGAAAATTCCTCCAGGGGCACACCTGCCCCCCTTCCCCCTCACCAAACTACCTCTAACCTGATTGCCCCGACCACTTGGCTAACCCCCGAATACCCCACTTTTTGTGATATATACCAACCATAGTAATTTTTTGTTAATATATTAACAATATCGCTGAGCATGAGGCAGTGATAAATTTCTGTTCAATTGTCAAATTCTTGTCTAGATGCAAGAATTACTTCAAGGCGTTTGATAAGGTCCCCCATGCAAGACTTCTTGAGAAGGTGAGAGGGCATGGGATCCAAGGGGCTTTGGCCTGGTGGATTCAGAACTGGCTCACCTGCAGAAGGCAGAGAGTGGTTGTGGATGGGTCTTTTTCTGCATGGAGGTCGGTCACCAGTGGAGTGCCCCAGGGATCTGTTCTAGGACCCTTGCTGTTTGTCATTTTCATAAATGACCTAGGTGAGGAAGTGGAGGGATGGGTTAGTAAGTTTGCCAATGACACAAAGGTCGGTGGTGTTGTGGATGGTCTGGGGGGATGTCAGAAGTTGCAGCAGGACATAAATAGGATGCAAGACTGGGCAGAGAAATGGCAGATGGACTTCAACGCGGATAAATGTGTAGTGGTCCATTTTGGCAGGACCAATGGGATGAATGAGTACACTACCAAGGGCAGGAGTCTTAGCAGTGTTGAAGAACAGAAGGATCTTGGGGTCCGGGTCCACAGGACTCTTAAATCGGCCTTGCAGGTGCAGGATGTGGTCAAGAAGGCGTATGGTGTACTGGCCTTCATTAATCGAGGGATTGAGTTTAGGAGTTGGGAGGTAATGCTGCAACTTTATAAGTCCCCTGTCAGGCCCCACTTGGAGTACTGTGCGCAGTTCTGGTCGCCTCACTATAGGAAGGACGTAGAAGCTATTGAAAGGGTGCAGAGGAGATTTACAAGGATGTTGCCTGGATTGGGAGGCATGCCTTATGAAGATAGGTTGAGGGAGCTGGGACTCTTCTCCCTGGAGAGGCGTAGGTTGAGAGGCGACCTGATAGAGTTTTATAAAATGTGGAGAGGAATAAATAGGGTGGATTCTCAGAGGCTATTTCCCCGGGTTGAAATGGTCGCTATGAGAGGACACAGATTTAAGGTGCAGGGATGCTAGTTTTTCACTCAGAGGGTGGTGAGTGATTGGAATCGGCTGCCGTCAGTGGTGGTGGAGGTGAACTCGCTGGGGTCTTTTAAAAGACTTCTGGATGAGTATATGGGATTTAATGGGATTGGGGGTTATAGATAGGTCTATGGATTGGTAGGTATTGATGTGATCGGCGCAACTTGTGGGCCGAAGGGCCTGTTTGTGCTGAGGTGTTCTATGTTCTATGCACAAAATTTGCATGTCACCATTCTGAAGGAAAACACCCGAATGATCTCCAAGTGCTCTGACCAGTTATCCATCCACCAACATCTACCAAAGTGCTGTTGTGGTGGCAAAGTGGTTAGCACTGCTGCGTCACAGTGCCAGGGACGCAGGTTCGATTCCCAGCTTGGGTCACTGTCTGTGCGGAGTCTGCATGTTACATAAAACCCTACAGTGCAGAAACAGGCCCTTCAGCCCATCGAGTCTGCACTGACCACAATCCTACCCTCCATATCCCTATACATTTTACCTGCTAATTCCTCTAACCTACACATCCCAGGACACTAAGGGGCAATTTTAGCACGGCCAATCAACCTAACCCACACATCTTTGGACTGTGGGAGGAAACCAGAGCACCCAGAGGAAACCCATGCAGACATGAGGAGAATGTGCAAACTCCACACAGACAGTGACCCAAGCCGGGAATCAAACCCAGGTCGATGGAGCGGTGAAACAGCAGTGCTAACCACTGTGCCACCGTACCGTGTTCTCCCTGTGTCTGCGTGGGTTTCCTCCGGGTGCTCTGGTTTCCGCCCCCAGTCCGAAAGATGTGCTGGTTAGGTGCATTGCCCATTCTAAATTCTCCCTCAATGTACCCTAGAGAGATGTAGAAGTAACAGAGTTGTTGTGATGGGAGACTTTAATTTCCCAAACATTGACTGGAATATCCCAAGGGTAAGGGGTTTGGATGGGGAGGAGTTCGTTAGGTGTCTTCAGGAGGGTTTCCTGACACAGTATGTGGATAAGCCTACGAGAGGAGAGGCTGTACTTGACCTGGTACTGGCTAATGAACCAGGACAGGTGTCGGATCTCTCAGTAGGAGAGCATCTTGGGGATGGAGATCATAATTCTATTTTCTTCACGATAGCATTGGAAAGAGATAGGATCAGGCAGGCTAGAAAGGTGTTTGTCTGGAGTAAGGGGAAATATGAAGACATCAGGCAGATAATTGGACAAATAAACTGGAAGGAGGCGTTCTTGGGGAAAAGTACCGAAGGAAGGTGGCGGATATTCAAGGAATGTTTGACTGAAGCTCTGCACGATAACGTTCCGATGAGACAAGGAGGTTTTGGTAGGGCGCGGGGACCATGGTGCACAAAGGTTGTGGTGAACCTGGTCAGGAAGAAAAGAAAGGTGTATAAAAGGTTCAGAGAGCTAGGAGATGTTAAGGATCTAGAGGAGTATAAGGCTTGTAGAAAGGAGCTTAAAAAGGAAATTAGGAGAGCCAGAAGGGGTCATGAGAAGGCTTGGCAGGTAAGATTAAGGAGAATCCCAAGGCGTTCTACAAATATGTGAGGAGTAAAAGGATGAGAAGAGAAGGGAAAGGACCTATAAAAGGTGAAGGGGGAAAAGTCTGTGTGGAACCGGAAGAAATGGCAGAGGTGCTTAATAAGTACTTTGCCTCAGTATTCACGGTGGAAAGTGATCTGGGAGGTTGTACTACAGGTTTGCGGCAGACTGAAAAGATTGAGTATGTGGGCGTTAAGGAAGAGGATGTGTCAGAATTTTTAAACTCTATCAAGATAGACAAGTCGCTGGGACCAGATGGGATGTACCCCAGGTTACTGTGGGAGGTGAGGGAAGTGATTGCAGTGCCCCTGGCAACGATCTTTGCATCGTCGATGGAGACGGAAAAGGTTCCGGAGGATTGGAGGATTGCGGATGTGGTTTCTATTTTCAAGAAAGGGAACAGGGATAGCCTGGGAAATTACCAACCAGTGAGTCTGACCTCAGTGGTTGGTAAGCTGATGGAGAGGCTTCTGAGGGACAAGATTTATGAGCATTTGGAGAAGTTTAGAATGATCAGAAATAGTCAACATGGTTTTGTCAAGGGCAGATCGTGCCTTACGAGCCTAGTTGAGTTCTTTGAGAATGTGACTGAACACATTGACGAAGGAAGAGCAGTAGACGTGGTTTACATGGACTTCAGCCAGGCGTTTGATAAGGTCCCCCATGCAAGACTTCTTGAGAAGGTGAGAGGGCATGGGATCCAGGGGGTTTGGCCTTGTGGATCCTGAACTGGCTTGCCTGCAGAAGGCAGAGAGTGGTTGTGGATGGGTCTTTTTCTGCATGGAGGTCAGTCACCAGTGGAGTGCCCCAGGGATCTGTTCTAGGACCCTTGCTGTTTGTCATTTTCATAAATGACCTGGATGAGGAAGTGGAGGGATGGGTTAGTAAGTTTGCAGATGATACGAAGGTTGGTGGTGTTGTGGATAGTCTGGGGGGATGTCAGAAGTTGCAGCGGAACATAGATAGGTTGCCAGACTGGGCGGAGAAGTGGCAGATGGACTTCAATGCAGGTAAATGTGTAGTGGTCCATTTTGGCAGGACCAATGGGATGAAGGAATACAATATCAAGGGTAGGAGTCTTAGCTGTGTTGAAGAGCAGAAGGATCTTGGGGTCCGGGTCCACAGGACTCTTAAATCGGCCTCGCAGGTGGAGGATGTGGTCAAGAAGGCGTATGGTGTACTGGCCTTCATTAATCGAGGGATTGAGTTTAGGAATCAGGAGGTAATGCTGCAACTTTATAGGACCCTTGTCAGACCCCACTTGGAGTACTGTGCGCAGTTCTGGTCGCCTCACTATAGGAAGGACGTGGAGGCTATTGAAAGGGTGCAGAGGAGATTTACAAGGATGTTGCCTGGATTGGGAGGCATGCCTTATGAAGATAGGTTGAGGGTTGGGTCACTGAGGGAGCTGGGACTCTTCTCCCTGGAGAGACGAAGGTTGAGAGGCGACCTGATAGAGGTTTATAAAATGTTGAGAGGAATAGATAGGGTGGATTCTCAGAAGCTATTTCCCCGGGCTGAAATGGTCGCTACGAGAGGACACAGATTTAAGGTGCAGGGAAGCAAGTACAGAGGAGATGTTAGGGGTAAGTTTTTCACTCAGAGGGTGGTGAGTGAATGGAATCGGCTGCCATCGGTGGTGGTAGAGGTGAACTCGCTGGGGTCTTTTAAAAGACTTCTGGATGAGTATATGGGATCTAATGGGATTGGCGGTTATAGATAGGTCTATGGATTGGTAGGTATAGATGTGATCGGCGCAACTTGTGGGCCGAAGGGCCTGTTTGTGCTGTAGTGTTCTATGTTCTACCCGAACAGGTGCCGGAGAGTGGCACTAGGGGATTTTCACAGTAACTTCACTGGGCGGCACGATGGCACAGTGGTTAGCACTGCTGCCTCACAGCGCTAGGGACCCGGGTTTGATTCCCGGCTTGGGTCGCTGTCTGTGAGGAGTCTGCACGTTCTCCTTGTGTCTGCGTGGGTTTCCTCCGGGCGCTCCAGTTTCCACCCCCAGTCCGAAAGACATGCTGGTTAGGTGCGTTGGCCATCCTAATTTCTCCCTCAGTGTACCCAAGCAAGCGCTGGAGTGTGGCGGCGAGGGGATTTTCACAGTAACTTCATTGCAACGTTAATGTAAGCCTACTTGTGACACTAATAAATAAATTGTCCTGTTTGTGTGAGATTAGTATTCGCCACAATACATTGGTGAACACACAGAAAAAAACTTCTTCACTGGTCCTAAAGGGTGCCCTGATAAGTGGAAAGGGTGACATAAAAGCAAAGGTTTTGGTTTACATCGACAGTAAGTTGCATTTTTTAAACGACAGTGCACCTTGTGCAGAATAGAAACTTATGCAAATCAGATTGGTAACATGTTAATGGGTGGAGACAAGTCCGTGACTTCACATGAGTTCTGTTAGATCGCTATTCTGTGGATCAAGCATCATTGGTACACAGGTATGTAGCTCACACTGAACTAGATTTTGTCAGGGATTTTCAGCTAGAAATGTTTCAGTGAATCTGTCAGATGTGTTGCATTTTTTTTCTTTCCTCTTTATGTGTTTTGCAGGATCAAGGAGACGTATCTTGCCAGTAGTGCCTGGGTTAAAGGGATGGTAGCGATGTAAGGGAGGCAGCAGGGAGAGATGCCAGGCGCTGGTGTTGGAGACTCAGTGAAGTTACTGATCTGGGAGATGTGTGTGTGAAACAGCGGTAGCTTTTCTCCCTGTCCCCGCCGCTCTCTCCTGTCAATCTCTGGCTCTGAAGCTGTTGCTTCTGCTCCCGCTGTGAAAGTCAAACTCACAGCAAACTCCAGTTCATTTCCCAAAGCCTTTTCACTGACACCGCCAGCTCGCTGCGACTGGGGGAGGGGGCTCACTCTCATTGCAAACCAGTCTGTCGCTCCCCTCCCGGGAACTCCCCCTCCCCCGCGTCCCCCGATCTCCCCCCTCCGCCACCCCGGATCTTGCGGCCCCCCGGGAACTCCCCTCTCCCCCCACCCTGTCTCGCTCTCCCCCCCGCCACCCTGTTTCTCTCTTTTCCACCCCCCCCGACCCTGTCTCTCTCTCTCTCTCCCCCACCCTGTCTCTCTCTCTCTCTCCCCCCTACCCTATCACTCTCTCTCTCACCCTGTCTCTCTCTTCCCCCACCCTGTCTCTCTCTCTCTCCCCCCCACCCTGTCTGTCTCTCTCTCTCTCTCTCTTCCCCATCCTCTCTTTCTCCCCCCCCGCCCCCCACCCTGCCTCCCAGAAATTTGGGCACAGGCTTCATGGTCAGTATAGACAGAGACACTTGGCCTCTTGTCCCTGCACCAAGACTTGGACAATCCTGATGTGGAGGCAGCACGGTGGCACAGTGGTTAGCACTGCTGCCTCACAGCGCCGGGGACCCGGGTTCGATTCCAACCTCAGATCACTATTTGTGCAGAGTCTGCACATTCTCCCTGTGTACATGTGGGTTTCCTCTAGGTGCCTTGGTTTCCTGCCACAGTCCAAAGGTGTGCAACTTAGGTGGATCGCCCATGATAAATTGCCCCTAATATCAGGGGAACTCGCTAGGTTCAATGCATGAGGGTATGGCCTGGGTGAAATTGTGGTCAGTCCTGACGTGATGGGCTGAATGGCCTCCTCATGCACTGCAGGATTCTAAAGCTTTGTGTTGAGTCTATGTTGTAAATGCTTTTAATGAAAGAGGACCTCCTGTGTTATCTGTAAGTCTAGACCCATAACCACCATGTCTAAACACAGAGCGAAGGCCTGGGCATCATGTGCCACTATCAGCCTGGAATGGTGCTCAATCCCAAGCAAGAATATTTATCATTGACCCTGGAGGAAGTCTCGCTGAGGGATTTAGTTACTCTCTGGTGAGAACTACAGTTCCATCTTCATGTAGTGGCACTATGACTGATTGCATTGTTCATTACTCGGAATTTCCAATATGACGCTGAAATTCTATCATCCCCAAGGAACTCCACAACCAGCCAACCAAGAAACAAACAGCATAACACGAAAAATACTTTAAAAATGTTAATTTGCGGAAATTGAAGTTTGGAATGTAGCCATCGGGTAAAGGTAGAATCTGAAATATTCTGAAAACACTTCTTGAAACCAAAATTCTAAAATTATTAGCTTAAAATATCTACTAATTGATTATTTAATGGCATTCCACAAATACAGTTTTTTCCCTTTGGCTTTGCAGCCTATCAAATTTTATTTATTTCAAAGTTTATTTATTCATGTTACAAGCAGGCTTACATTAACACTGCAACGAAGTTACAATGAAAATCTCCTAATCACCACACTCCGGTGCCTGGTTGGGTACACTGAGGGCAAATTTAGCATAGCCAATGCACCGAACCAGCATGTCTTTCGGACTGTGGGAAGAAACCTGAGCTCCAGGAGGAAACCCACGCAGACACGGGTGGGGAATGTGCAGACCCCCTCACAGGCAGTGACCCAAGCCGGGAATTGACCCCGGGTCCTCGGCACTGTGAGGTAGCAGTGCTAACTACCGGACCACCGTGTTGCCCTTGTTAAATTGCATCACTATTAAAACTGGTGAAGCTGATTTAACAGGGTGTAACTTGCATGGAGATTTGAACAGTGATGCAGGGGAGGAAAAGTTGGTATTTTCGCTGATTTCAATGATTGCCAGATCTAGTGGGTTCACATTGCAGCAGGTCTGAGGGAGTCCTGAGTGAGAGACTGCAACATCAAGATTCCACACTACTTTGCTGTCATATTTCCATCAATCCCTCACCCACCCTTCATCCACAAAACCAGGGTCATGATCTAAAATTATATAAGCCCAACCCATTAAGCCCTTACCTGTTCCTTGAAAAACATATATATTTGCAAAGGTTGTGAATGTATTCCAGTCCATCATGCAAACCAGCCTCCCAACCATTGATTCTGTCTACACTTCCCATTATCTCAGCAAAGCAGCCAGCATAATCAAGGACCCCACACACCCCGGACATTCTCTCTTCCACCTTCTTCCGTCGGAAAAAGATACAAAAGCCTGAGATCACGTTCCAACTGACTCAAGAACAGCTCCTGCCCTGCTGTCATCAGACTTTTGAATAGTCCTATCTCACATTAAGTTGATCTTTCTCTACACCCCAGCTATGCCTGTAACACTACACTCTGCACTCCCTTCTTTCCTTTTCCCCAATGTACTCTATGAAAGGTATGCTTTGTATATGGTGCAAGAAGGGTAGTACAGTGGCACAGTGGTTAGCACTGCTGCCTTGCAGCACCAGGAACCTGGGTTTGATTCCTGGCTTGGGTCACTTGTGGAATTTGCATGTTCTCCCTGTGTCTGCATGGGTTTCCTCCATGTGCTCCAGTTTACTCCCACAGTCTGTAAGACGTGCTGGTTAGGTGTATTGACCCGAACAGGCGCCAGAGCAACTAGGGGAATTTCAAAGTAATTTCATTGCAGTATTAATGTCAGCCTTACTTACGATTAATAAATAAACTATACTTTAATGTTAAAAGAAACAATACTTTTCACTGTATGCCAATACATGTGACAATAATAAATCAAATCAAATCAAAACTTGTGCCTTCTTCAGGCCTATCAATCCTTCCTTTTCCAATCTCCTTCCCAGGGACATTAGTGAGAAATAGGGTCCTTTTTGGATGGATAAGGGTGGCCTGGTGGCACTGTGGATAGCACTGCTGCCTCACAGTGCCAGGGACCTGGGTTCAATTCCAGCCTTGGTTCACTGTCTGTGCAGAGTTTGCACATTCTCCCCATGCCTGCATGGGTTTCCTCCAGTTTTCTCCCAAAATCCAAAGATGTGTGGTTAGGTGGATTGACCATGCTAAATTGCCCCTTAGTGTCAGGGGAACCAGCTAAAGTAAATGCGAGGGGTTATGGGGATAGGGCCTGTCTGGGATTGTGGTTGGTGCAGACTCAATGGACTGAATGGCCGCCTTCTGCACTGTAGGATTCTATGAATGAAGATGGGCCCAATGATCTTTCTCATTTGGAGGCGTCTATTTGAGACAATGGTTTCTACATTTGAGAGTGACAGAGAGGTGAGGTGCATTAACACTTGTGGGAAAGTCCCTTACAGCATGATAACAATGAGGAACTGAACGTTATTTAGTCTACTACACCCAGTAACATAATAGCCAATTATATCACACCTACTGCCACCCTCACTGCTGTTAGCTAACTCAGTTCAGGTCTTTTTTTCCAACGTGGTGATGTCCATCTCTGACCCTATGTCTTTCTTTAGCCCGTTTAAACAGCTGAATCCTATGTTCTTCTGGAAGATTGTGTGTTCAGGAACTAAACCAGGACCAACAAGGTAGTAGAATATGCATAATACTTGACCACCAGGCAAAAGGAGGTAGAGAGGTAGAAATGCTTAGAGAAGAAATTCCAGAGGCTTTGCAATGACACAAAGCAGTCAGATAGGAAATAGCGATGCTCAAATTATTTAGTTCCAACTCAGAAATGTTCCAGTGCTCATGTGATCTTTGTTGAAGGATTACCCTTGGGTTTATTTACAGACAATGGATGCCAGGTTTCACGATAGTTATGAGGAGAAGATCCGTCCTTGCATTGATCTCGTCGATTCGCTGAGGAAGTTGGGTGTAGACAAGGACCTGGCTCTTCCGGCCATCGCGGTGATTGGAGACCAGAGCTCCGGGAAAAGTTCTGTACTGGAGGCACTGTCTGGGGTGTCACTTCCCAGAGGGAGTGGTAAGATAGCAACTAACAACAACAACAACATGTACAGTGTCTGTAGTGTGGCAAATATGTCGAGGAATATTGTCAAAAGTAATTTGACACAGACTATCATTACAGAATATTAGAAATGAGCAAAATTTTAGTTTTCAAGGAGGCTCGGGTGGGATTTTCCCAGTCCTGACTACCCACCTCAAGTCAACTGAACTTTTGTTGATCCGTTAAATTTCTACGATGATTCCCACAGTGAGCAGGACTGGAAAATCTCACCTGTCATAAAGGGGGAACGAGAAGGAGACAGAGACACTTAGAGAAGGAATTCTGGATTTAGGGAACAACAGCTGAAGAGATGGTTGATGTGGTGAAGCAATAATTGGAAGCTCATCTTGGCATCAAACATGTTAAGTTTGTGAACAGTCAGTTGCCAGGGAGAGGGATAGTGCTGATGTCTCGGGGACACAGGGACCAATTACAGTGACTTCAGTGATCGTGTGGGGAAAGAAATTCTGCTTAATCAGTACTGGATGCTGGATAAACAATCATTGAACATAGAACATTACAGCACAGTACAGGCCCTTCAGCCCTCGACCTGTGAAACCAATCTAAAGCCTATCTAACCTACACTATTCCAATATCATCCATATGTTTATCCGATGACCATTTAAATACCCTTAATGTTGGCGAATCCACTACTGTTGCAGGCAGGGCATTCCACGCTCTTACTACTCTCTGAGTAAAGAACCTTTCTCTGACATCTGTCCTATATCTATCACCCCTCAATTTAAAGCTATGTCCGCTCGTGCTACCCATCTCCATCCAAGGAAAAAGGCTCTCACTGTCCACCCTGTCTAATCCTCTAATCACCTTATATGCCACCTCTTAACCTTCTTCTCTCTAACGAAAACAGCCTCAAGTCCCTCAGCCTTTCCTCACAAGACCTTCAAATCTGACAAGGAAGGAATTTTATTGGTATGTACTCATAATTCCTCCTTCAACCAACACCTCAAGTTGCACATTAACTTGTTTCCTCTTTCACCACAAGCCTTCTGGAATGTTGCAATGCAAGAATGAATTTTAATACAGCACCAGCCACAGGCTTCCAAGTAACTTGATTATATGTGAACCACCATGAGAGACTTCTGAGTGATGTAATAAATTGCTAATGTTCGTGTTCCAGACCAGGACCCCAAGATATATTATGAAGAAAGACTAATATTTTATTTTTGGCATAAGTGTGAGGATAGGACACTTCACTCAGAGCAAATTCACTGGCAAATTAGGGATGTTTTATTTAATAATCCAGCTTTAAATATAACTAATAAAGGAAGCAGCTTAAGCATCAAAGAGGAAAGTAGACAACTTCAATTTCTAGTTTATGACTTTAAATAAGCACCATTCAAGCACAGATGAATCCCACTTTTCAACAAATAGTTAGCAAACCCAGGCACACTTGCCTCTAGAGGGAGATAGAGTTCAAGAAGCCTACAAAATCTTTCTCACTTCAACAAGGCTTCAACTGCAACTTTAAATTCAGTTAGCAACCATCAGCGTACTTGCTATAATGAGTAGACAGGCTAAAAGCTGTCAGAGAGACTTTGTGGAGAGAGAGAGCAATCTGCAGACCTCTGCCTTCAAACCAATCCCAGAGCAGCACGATGGCACAGTGGTTAGCACAGCTGCCTCACAGCGCCAGGGACCTGGGTTAGATTTCTGGCTTAGGTCACTGTCTGTGTGGAATTTGCACGTTCTGCCTGTGTCTGCATGGGTTTCCTCCCACGGTCCAAGGATGTGTTTATTAGGTGATTAGCCATGCTAAATTGCCCTTTAGTCAGGAGGACTAGCTAGGGTAAATGCATGGGGTTATGTGGGATACAGCCTGGGTGAGATGGCCTCCTTCTGCATTGTAGGAATTCTATGATTCTGATTCTAAGCCAGAAATGGAAGCTGTTTTTTCACTAGCTCCTCTAATTTGCCACATCATCACTTGACCCTGCATACATCAACCCACATTCCATTCCTTTAATAGCCCCAGGAAAAATCTTCATCTGTAAATAAAGATCCATTAGCTCTATCCTCAGTATACACTACAGGGCCAAAATGACCAATTATCCTGCTTTTCCAGCATCTGAGCTGCATTCCTTCCAGACATACTTATAGGATAAAGCTGAATTTTAACCATTGTACAGAAACATTGAAAAAATCAATGTCTATAGCATTTGCCTGCTATCCTCCCGTGTCTCTCTCTAGATTTTATTCCTAGCCATTAGTTGGGGTACAATGAACTCTGGGACAGAGACAGTAGCTGGCCAGTTAGTCCCTGGAGCCCTGTTCTGCCATTCTGTTAAATTCCAATTAATCTACATCACAAACCCAGCTCCCTTCCTTGGTTTATTCTCATTTCGAAACCTCAGCTGTCTTTTTGGGGGAGAGAGGTTCAAATTTTCACCACACATTGTTGGACCAAGTACTTCCTGACAATCAAGCTCAAATTTTAAGTTTATGCCTTTTTTCCCAACTTGGGGAAATAGTTTTTTCTCTATCTACCTTATCAACTATCTTGATCATATTGAACAGGCCAGTTAGATCACCCTCAACCTTCTCCACAAAGATATTGGAAGACATTTCCAATCCTTCTCTTATCTCTCTGAGCAATGAGCTCACCTTTGCGTGGCCTTTCTGCACCACATCTACAAACATTCAATCCTTCCACCACCAATGCTCAGTAGCAGCAGTGTGTACTACCTACAAGATGCACTGCAGCAATTCACCAAAGATCCTTAGACAGCACCTTCCAAACCCATGACCCCATCCATCTAGAAGGACAGATCATGGGAACACCACCACCTGCAAGTTCCCCACTATCCTGACTTGGAAATATATCACCGTTCCTTCACAGTTGCTAGATCAAAATCCTGGAATTCCCTCCCTAATGGCATTGTGGGTCAACCCACAGCAGAACATGGACTGCAGCAATGCAAGAAGACAACTCACCTTCTCAAGGGCAACTAGGGACAGGCAATAAATGCTGGCCAGCCAGCAATGCCCATGTCCCACAAATGAATAAAACAAACCCAGAAACCTAGATGGGAGGTCTGCTCTGGGACATCAGAGGACCAGCACATTGACTGACCTCAATACCCTGTTCTATTGTGGATGCCATACCATTCATAGTCTGTAATTACCATCGCACTCAACCAATTGAGACTCAACAAATCTTCTTTCGCTCATTTAAGTGTGGTCTGTAATCTGATGCACTTACTCGGCAGTAATTGTAAATCACTTGAAACAATGTCATCCTTTTTAATATTCCACGGCAGGTATTGTTACCAGGTGTCCCCTTGAATTGAAGCTGAAGAAAGCCAAGGAGGCCAATGTTTGGAAGGGCAAACTCACGTATGGACTTTGGGAATCGGACCTTACCGATCCATCGGAAGTGGAGGGAGAAATTCGGAAAGGTACTGCTAGCTGTACTACACTGATCCCGTATTTGTGTGGCTTTTGCTTTCTTTCACACTTCATGTTGGAGAATAATGATGAAAGCCATTGGGATGGAATCTTTGCTAACATCAAGAAATAAGCATTGAACAGGCTCTCAATGATGAGAGTGAATGTGGTACGAACATACATGCCAGGAATATCTCCAATTTTATCTTCCAGTTATGCTCTGTTAAATAACCTCAACCAAGTGGTGTTTGGATGTCAAAACTGAGATTTGAAATCATCCAGGGTTCCCAGTCCTGATTGCTGGGCACTGCTCTTTAAAGCCCCAAGTAGGGACTATTTTGTGGCCTTGCCAGCATTTTACCCCCAGCAATATGACCCCCGCTATGTGTGGAGACTGCCAGCTGAATGGCAGCAGTCTTTCTGCAAAAGACCAGAGACTCTATGCTCCAATTATTATGCCATAAGCAAGGATGGCTGCAGTCATTGCCCAGACGATTACTTTAGAAGAGGTTTGCTCTCTGCTCCGAGAATCCTACAGGCTTCAGCCCTCACTGTTTTTCATTTACATCTACACCTCAGACAATGGCCGCATCTTCTCCAGAAAGTCTCACCAGTGTCGCCATTCTCAATGGGACTACAGAGGCTCCAAAGATGTCCTCTATCACCTTCCAAACCTGAGACCTCTATCACCTAGAAGATGCAAGTTCCCCTCAAAGTCACACACCGTCCTGACTTGGAACAATATCACCATTCCCTCACTGTCACTGGGTCAAAATCCTGGAAACATCTTTCCTTAAGGGGATGGTGGCACAGTAGTGTTGTCACTAGACTAGTGATCCAGAGACCCAGAGTAATGTTCTGGGAAGCCAGGTTCAAATCCCACCCAGAGATCTGGAGTTAAAAGTCAAATGATGACCAGGAAACCGTTCCTACACACATGAATATTTACCTCATGTCAAAGAACATCATCACATCATCTGGGCTCATTAGTCTTCATTGCAGTGAAAATAGCCCATCATTCTCTCTTTTTCTCCCTCCCTTAAGGGAAGCTCAGATTTGCCCATCATATTTTCATGCCACATGCTACATTGTCGCTGAGCAGACCTCACATGGGCAGAGTGACTTCCTTGTGTGTGGGAAATATCTCTGACTCTCTGCTTACATCTCTCCAGCCCAGAACATGATGGCGGGTGAAGGAGTCGGAATCAGTAATGAACTGATCAGTCTCCAGATTGAATCCAGCACTGTTCCTGACCTGACACTGATCGATCTACCAGGGATTGCCAGAGTTGCTGTTGGTAACCAGCCAGCAGACATTGGTGATCAGGTATGTAAGCATGGCTGTTAAAATAATAAATAACTCTTTTTATACGCAACATGTTTATGTCCTTTCTTTAACAATCACACCCTCATTGCAGTGTCTCTGTGTCAGCTATAGGAAAGGTCAGATGTCCATAGTGGGACAACTCCAGTGCTGCCCTGACTGGTGCCTGTCTTCTAACCTCTAGAAGCTTAAACTCCTCCAACATTCGGCTGCCAGTGTTCTAATTTACACCAAGTCATATTCACCAATCACTCTTTTCTCATTCAGCCACACTGGCTCCCAGCTTACCAATTTACTAAATTCCTACCACGATCCCACCTTTCCCAAGCTACATGACCTCCTGCAGCTCTTACCCTGAGCAGATCTCTGTATTTCTCCAACTCTGGTGTCTATATATCCTCCAGCTTTCATTGCCCCACTATTGGTGACTGTGCCTTCAGCTCCCAGGCTATGAGTTCTGGAATACCCTACCTAAACCTCTCTGCCTACCCACACCTCTCTCCACTTTTAGGATGCATCTTGAAACCTATCTTTTTGGGCAGTCTTTCGCCACCTGATCACATGTGCCTATTGGTGTCAAGAGTGTGATGGAATACCCTTCGCTTGTCTAGATGAGTGAAGCTGCAACTACACTCAAGAAGATTGACGCCATTCAGGATAAAGCAGTCTGTTTGATTGGCACCCCACCCATCACCTTCAGAATTCACTCCCTTCAACACTAATGCACAATGCCAGCCGTATATTTTGACAGCCCCTTCATAACCCGAAACCCCTATCACCCAGGACAAGGGCAGCAGAATGGGAACACCACACATTGTAAGTTCCCCTCCAGATCTCTCAACATTCTGAACTAGAAATATATTGCCATTCATTCACTGCCATTGGGTTAAGAGCCTGGAATTCCTTCCTAACAGCACTGTGGGTGTACCTACAGTGAGAAGTATTGTTTCTTGCAGGCTATACAGACAAAGCATACCATTCATAGAGAAGGAAAGGAGAGAGTGCAGGATGTCGTGTCACAGTGATAGCTAGGGCGTGGAGAAAGATCAATGCAAGGTGGATCCATTCAAAAGGGCAGGAGCTGTTTATAAGAACATAAGAACATAAGAAATAGGAGCAGGAGTAGGCCATCTAGCCCTTCGAGCCTGCCCCGCCATTCAATAAGATCATGGCTGATCTGTTGTGGCCCAGTTCCACTTTCCCGCCCTCTCCCCATAACCCTTAATCCCCTCTCTTATCAAGAACCCATCAACCCACTTCTTAAAAATATTTAGCGAGGCAGCCTCCACGTGTCCTCAGGCTTTTATATTCTTTTCCCAATGGAAGAAGGTGGAAGAGAGTTTGTCCGGAATGCATTGGGTTCTTGATTATGCTGACTGCTTTTCCGAGGCAGTGGGAAGTGAGACAGTGTCAATGGATGGGAGGCTGGTTTGCGTGATGGACTGAGCTTCATTCATCACCTTTTGCAGTTCAATGCGGTCTTGGGCAAAGCAGGAGCCATACAAAGCTGAGATACAACCGGAAAGAATGCTTCCTATGGTGCATCTGTAAAAGTTGGTGAGAGTCGTAGCAGACATACCAAATTTCCTTAGCCTCCTGAGAAAGTAGAGGCATTGGTATAATTTATTCAGTTTGTTGAATGTAAACCTTTTGATGTTCCATTTTTTTGAATGCAGGATAATTTACTGCTAGTCACAAGTTTCATGGAATACATATCCTGAACAACTGCCCTCCTCTTCCTGTGTCGTACATCTTTCACTAGTTTGACAAACAACTTCATGTTGTAGTTAGGTACCCACAATTAGTGACAGTCAAGTCCATCTTATATAAATAGTTGTTCATTTATTCTTCATCCAGTGATTACTCTTTATGAATTCTCTGACTCCTTCCTCTTTTTCCCCCTCACTGTGCCCCCCCCACCCCAAACGCATCCCAATTTTGTTTTGGTTACTTACAAACTGACTTTGCAGCTAATGGTTGGACGTTTTATTTCAGATTAAGCGGCTCATTAAATCATTTATTCAACGCCAAGAGACCATTAACCTCGTGGTTGTGCCGTGCAATGTTGACATCGCGACGACAGAAGCTCTGAAGATGGCCCAGGAAGTGGACCCCACTGGAGAGAGAACTCTGGGTAATTGAACTGAAAAATATCTTTTCTGACTATTTTTAAAAAATGCCATTCCATTTGCTCAACCCTAACAGCTAGAAGTGAATAGACTGTTGAACACAAAGCGAGTGAAAGGATATGGAGATATTGAGGGAAGGTGGAATTCGGATAAAATATCGACTATGATGATGTAGAATTAGCCTAAATGTCCATAGCCTAAATTGACCATATCTTGTGTTCGTGTATAGATGGGTATCACCGAGAATAAAATAGGTTCTTGCCAACAAATGAGACTTGAGAGTTACTCACAGTATGGCATAAAATGTATCCAGATAGGTAAGTCAAATGTTTTCTGTTGCAAACTATTATTTTTTTTTATCTTTATTGTGCATCATTTTGCTAGTAAAAGCTGTACAGCATCCAGTTGGGAACAGTGTGTACATTATATGAATGGAAGATTGCCCTCAATGGGAGGTATGTGGCGAGATTCTCCAGTCTCTCAGCCCCATGTTTGCCACCGGCAGGAGGTGGCGTGTTGTTTGCTGGCGGCAGGATTCTCTGGTGGCGCCACTGTCAATGGGAATTCCCACTGACGTCGCCCCTCACTGGTGAGAGCACCGCGGGGCAGGGATGTGCTGCTGGCGGGGCTGGAGAATCCCGCTGGCATGGACAGCCGGAGAATCCCAGCCGTGATCTTACAGCCTTAAAAACCATGTGCTGTGCCCTGGGAATGTTCATATGAAACTTCTGCAATAGGTAATTTAAGAAAGAAGCTGACCTCTTTGAATAGTGTTCTAAGCAACTTCACCTGTTTGTATGTAAATTTCACATAATACAGGTATGAAAGCATAATGGTGCCTGATATTGGATTAGTAGCACAGAGATTGTGAGTTTAAACCCCAGCCTGGAAAATTCTGGCATCGAAAGCACTAAAAATGAAATCATTTTTATCTACACCTTAGATGAGTAGAGGTTGCATACGTACGTGGGCTTATCTACTGGGATTTCAGGTGTAAAAGTGTAAAAGGTGTAAAAATTAAAAAGCAGGCAGCACAGTTTAGCCCTGCTGCCTCACAACACCAGGGGCCCGGGTTCAATTCCAGCCTCAGGCCACCGTCTGTGTGGAGTTCACACACTCTGCCCGTGTCTGCATGACTTTCCTCCGGCTGCTCCGGATTCCTCCCACAGTCCAAAGAGGTACGGGTTAAGTTAATGGGCCATACTAAATTGCCCCTTAGTGTCAGAGAATTAGCGGGGTAAATATGTGGGGTTATGGGAGTAGGGTCTGGGTGAGATTGTTGTCGGTGCAGACTCAATGGGCCATGGCCTCCTTCCGCACTGCAGGGATTCAATGATTCTATGAAAAGTCTGCGAGATCTGTGGGATTTTATATTTGGTTAGTTCTAACAGCTGGAAAATCCCCTTGGGCCTATTTCAAGGGAAGGCGCAATGAGTGCAGTTAATGGTCATATTAATTTTTTAAAAATTAAATAGATTTTCCTCAAATGAATGCTTGACGAGCATGAAGGTTGGTAACTGTTTGTGGAAAATCAAGATTGACCCAATGAGCTCGATACTGAATTTTTGCACATTTGCTCCTGTGAAACACCTTTGCAGGAAAAATAAAGTTGACACCCTCACTGGTCTGTAGGTGCACACAGCAGGGCAGGACAGAGGAGAACTGCAGATTTGAAAGCAAATAAGAAGATATTTGTCACACAGCGCAGTGGACAGTGGGGCGGCATGGTGCCACGGTGGTTAGCACTGCTGCCTCACAGCTCCAGGGATCCGGGTTCAATTCCTGGCTTGGGTCACTGTCTCCGTGGAGTTTGCACATTCTCCCCGTGCCCGTACAGGTTTCCTCCGGGTGCTCTGCTTTCCTTCCACAGTCTGAAAGACGTGTGAGTCAGGTACAATGGCCATGCTAAATCCGCCCCTTAGTGATTCGGGTTGTGTAGGTTAGTGGGGTGAATATGTGGAGTGACGAGGATAGGGCCTGGGTGTGATTGTAAGACTCAATGGGCCGAATGGCCTCCTTCTGCACTGTAGGTTTTTCTATGATTTTGTGACACTGTTATCTCGCCAACAAGGTGTGTTGAAATTGCAGGCATCTTAACCAAACCAGACCTGGTTGACAAAGGAACAGAAGGCAGTGTGGTAGATATCATTCAGAACCTAGTCGTGGAGCTGAAGAAAGGGTACATGATTGTCAAGTGCCGCGGGCAAAAGGAGATCAATGACAATCTGACGTTGACTGAAGCAATCGAGAACGAGAAAAGGTTTTTCGAAGACCATGAGGACTATAGGTAAAACCAAATACCATTTTTCAACATCTTGAGTTGAAGTTCCTCTCTGGCACAAAGTTGCATTTAAACATCAACACTGTGTTCACTGGTCTACACAGGCTGGCACTGCTGCCTCACAGCGCCAGGTTCAATTCCGGCCTCGGGTCACTGTCTGTGTGGAGTTTGTACATTCTCCCCGTGTCTGCGTGGGTTTCCTCCGGGGGGCTCTGATTTCCTCCCACAGTCCGAAGATGTGCAGGTTAAGTCGGTTGGCTATGATAAATTGACCCTCGTGACAAGGGGATTCACATGGTAAATGTGTGGGGTTACGGGAATAAGGCCTGAGTGGGATTGTGGTCGGTGCAGACTCAATGGGTCGAATGGCCTCCTTCTGTACTGTAGGGATTCTCTGTTCCCAATCTGGCAACGCCTGGATTTTAAAATTCTAATTCTTATTTTCAGATATCCCACCAGCCTTACCTTCCCCTATTTCTGTCACCTCCTCCAGTCCTCCCAAGATCTCTGTGCTTCTCCAAACCCATCCTCCTGATATTTCTTTCCTCTAACGTTGGCAGCTGTGCCTTCAGTCTCCGGCTTCATGAACTCTGGAATTCCCTCTCTAAACTTCTCCCCTTTGCCCCTTCTTAAGGCCTACCACTTTGACTAAATCTTTGGCCATAGGTTCTAATACTTCCCGATATGATCAATGTCAAAATTTATATTAGTTTAAGTTTATTTTTTTGATCAGATGTGGGTGTCACTGGCGAGGTCAACATTTGCTGCCCATCCCTAATTGCCTTTGAACTGAGTGGACTTGCTCGGCCATTTCAGAGAGCAGTTAAAAGTCAACCACATTGCAGTGGGTATGGAGTCACATGTGGGCCAGATTTGGATAAAGATGACAGATTTCCTTCCCTGAAGGACATTAGCAAACCAAATTGGTTTTGATAATCAATGGTCATCATAATGGTCACCATTACAGAGACTAGGGCCGGAATTGTCCATTCTCACATGCCCAGCTACCGCTGCCAGCAAGAACAGAGAGGACAGCACCTCGGCTGTCATAATGCAAGACCATAAGACATAGGCGCTGAAGTAGGCCATTCAGCCCATCAAGTTTGGTCCACCATTCAATGCGATCATGACAGATTTGAAATGATAATCCTCAACTCCACTTCTCTGCCTTAATTCTTAGAATCTTTGATTTTCTTACTGATCAAGAATCTGTCTATCTCAGTCTTGAGCATACTTAACAAAGTTAAAGTTTATTTATAAGTCACAAGTAGGCTTACATTAACAATGCAATGAAGTTACTGTCGTCACACTTTGGTGCCTGTTCGGATACACTGAGCGAGAATTTAGCAACTAACCAGCACATCTTTTGCACTGTGGGAGGAAATCGGAGCACCAGGAGGAAGCCAACACAGACACAGGGAGGATGTGTGGACTCTGCACAGACAGCAACCCAAGTTGGGAATTGAACTCAGGTCTCTGGCGCTGCAAGACAGCAATGCTAACCACTGAGCCATTGTGCTGACAACCAAACCTCCACAGCCCTCTGCAACATAGAATTCCACAGATTCATTACCCTGATTGATATGTAGCAGGGTAGTGGTAGTCATAGTACCAACCTCCAGAACCCTACTGTATACCTTCTTCTAGTCTGACTGTCAGTGGTTCACCCTGTCTCTCTTTTCTGGATAGGAAAGATTTAGAGGGATATGGGCGAAATGCAGGCAAATAGGGCTGGTTCAGTTGGCATGGACGAGTTGGGCCAAAGGAATTGTTTCTGGGCCGTATGTCTCTACGACTCAGTGTCACTCATGACCAGTTACATATCCATGTCCAGGATGTTCATAGAGAATACTTGCCATGTGACTAAGATGGTGTGCAATTTCTTTGCTCCCCAGGTCTCTTTTGGATGATAAGAAGGCCACCATTCCATGCTTGGCTGATAGACTCACAACTGAACTCGTTGAGCACATTCTAGTAAGTTTTTGCCAAATGCTTTATGGTTCAGCATGATTCACATTTCCAGAGGTTAAAATCAATCACTTTTAAAACCAATTTTTTGATTTTTTTTAAATCAATGAGATTTTGCACGTTCGTAGTTTTAGACAAAAATCATCTCCTTTCACTTTTTTTTTAAAAGAAATCCTTGCCTGATTTAGAAAAGGAAATTGGAGACAAAGTCTGTGCAACGTCCAAAGAATTGGAAATATATGGTGAAGGAGTTCCAGAAACAAGTCATGAGAAAGTAACTTTCATGATTCAGGTTGGTATCTCATACTCGACATAAGTAAAAAAAAAGCGTCAAACCTAACAACAAGACAAATATGACTCCGTTGGCTCTGGATCCTAAATTAGGCCAGAATTCTGACTTATTTTTAGTCATTTGTGGAACATGGGTGTCACTGGCTGGCCGGCATTTATTGCCCATCCCAAGTTGCCCTTGGAGGGCAGTTGAGAGTCAACCACATTGCTGTTGCTCTGGAGTCACATCTAGGCCAGACCAGGTAAGGACGGCAGATTTCCTTTCCTAAAGGACATTAGTGAATCAGATGGGTTTTTCTGACAATTGACAATGGTTTCATGGTCATTAGTAACGTAGAAACATAGAAGCTAGAAGCAGGAGGAGGCCATTTGACGCTTCTAGCATGCTTCACCAAATCATCGCGATCATAGATGATTGGCCAACTCAAAAGCCTAATCTGCTTTCTCCCCGTAACCTTTGGTCCCATTTGCCCCAACTGCTATATCCAGCCGCCACTTGAATACATTTCATGTTTTGGCATCAACTACTTCCTGTGGTAATGAATTCCACAGGCTCACCTCTCTTTGGGTGAAGAAATGTCTCCTCATCTCCATCCCAAATGGTCATAGATTCTTAATTCCAGATATTTTTTATTGAATTCAAATTCCACCATCTGCTGTGGTGGGTTTTGAATCTGGGTCCCCATAACATTAGCGATAATACCACTGGGCCATCGCCTCCCCATGACATGCTGTTCCTGGCATGCTATCTGGCACTCTTCACTGAACCAGGTTTACTCCCCTGGATTGGTGTTAATGGTAGAATGGGGGATAAGTCAGGGATATGCCTGACTTCCAATGTCTATCAACGCTACATCTGGGCCTTTTAATGACAGAAATGAAGGAACCCTTTCTCGAAGGAGTTTCTACTCTTGGCTTAACCCTGTCTTACATTGTGGGCTTTATGTGGAATGGATGAAGATTTTGTCTGATGGAATCACTGCTGATTTCAGTGTACTTTGCATCATGGGGAGGCAGTGGCCTACCCCACCCAGGACATTGGAGCTCCAAGACCCTTGCCTGATGGCCTAACCACCAATGCCACAATTGCTTCCCTCCCAAACCAACCGGCAATACCCTACCATCCTACCCCGAACACCTGGGACTTGGCGTTGGACCCCAACTCTCAGGTTGCCATTCTTAAAATTCTACCCTCAAGAGTTTTGGAGAATTCCAGATGCAGGATCTTTGTGTGGGGACTTCCAAGAGATCTCCCAGGCATTTTCCAGGGTAATTCCATGGTACAACCATATAGAGACTGGAAGATCCAACTAGGTCAAAGTTTCTTTACTATGTGTTGACATTACAACATTTAAAAATTAGCACCTTCTCCATCATATGTAGTAACTCAAATTAAAAAAAACTTGCTGGAAAAATGCAGCTGGTCAGGCAGCGTCTGTGGAGAGGGAAACAGTTTTAAGTCCAACGTGATTCTTCTGTGTAAACACGAGGTGCAATTTTGCGTTTGTGTTCATCATCAACGTGAATGGCGACATGGGTACAATATCTCGCCGGTGAGATCTTGCTTCCCAATTTTCCATGCCCCCCCCTCAACTCCCCACCAGTGATGTAATGAGGTTCCTGCCCCTAAAAGGCAAGAACCTCATTGCAATGCAATTTAGGGGAGCCACGGCCTATATCATCTGTGGTATTATGGCTGAACTAATAATCCAGAAACTCAGCAAACATTCTGGGGACCTGGATTCGAATCCCACCACAGCAGATGGTGGAATTTGAATTCAATAAAAAAAGTCTGAAATTACAAATCTACTGATGACCATTGTCGATTGTGGGGAAAACGCATCGAGTTCACTAATGTCCTTGAGGGAAGAAAACCTGCTATCCTTACCCGGTCTGGCCTACACGTGACTCCAGATCCGTGGTAAGGTGGTTGACACAGTAAAAAGTCCCTGACGAAGGGACTAACCCCGAAAGCTAGTGAGTTTACTACCAAATAAATTGGTTGGACTTAAACCTGGCGTTGTCAGAATTCTTACTGTGTTTACCCCAGTCCAACACCGGCATATCCACAAGGTGGTTGACTCTCAACTGCCCTCGGGCAACTCGGGATGGACAATAAATGTTGGCCAGCCAGCGACGCCCATGTCCCACGAATGAAAGTAAATAGATAAATGATAATATAGTGAGCGAGTCCCGAGTCACATGATATCCCTCCCCTTCTCCCAGTGAATATTCACTGGCAAGTTTTATCGCAGGTTTATAAAGGCCCCCCTGTCGAGGGGATTGCCCTGGGGGGTGGGGCGGGGGGGCAGGGGGAGGCGGTGGGGGCGGGGGGGCAGGTGGGGGTGGGGGGGTTGGGGGCGGGAGCGGGGGGTGGTGTGCGGGGGGGTGTGGGTGGAGGCAGCGGGGTGTGGGTGGGGGGCGGGGGGGTGTGGGTGGAGGCAGGGGGGTGTGGGTGGGGGGCGCAGGGGGGGCGGGGGTGGGGGGGGCGGGCAGGAGCGGGGGGGTGGTGGGGGGACGGGGTGGGGGGGGCGGGCAGGAGCAGGGGGGGTGGGTGGCGGGGGGGTGGGGGGTGGGGTGTGGGGGGGGCGGGGTGGGGGGTCGGGTGCGGGGGGGTGGGTGGGCAGGTGCGGGGGGGTGGGTGGGTGGGGTGCGGGGGGGGGGTGGGGGGGTGCGGGGGCGCTGGGGGGGTGGGGGCGGGGAGTGGGGGCGGGGGGGTGGGTGTGGGGGGGGGCAGGGGGGAGGCACAAAGGTAATATAATTCACGGTGGTGGGGGGTGTGGGTGGGGGCTGGGGGGGCATGGCCAGGCAGTGTCCTACGCTGGGGCTTGTGAGAGAGATTTTCGTGTCCTAATATCTGTGGAGCAGTTCTTACTGTCTTTTATCAGCCCCTGCTCTGGCAGAGTGACATTGTAAGCCCCACCCAGTGATTAAGTTTTCACAGTGCCAGAAAATTGGGTCTAAAAACTCAGCTGTACCACTGGAGAGCCAGTTTTCAATCAGGGCCTGATACTCTGAAAGATTACGGCAAAATTCCTGTTTCTCTCCCCACAGGTGCTGCCAGACCTGCTGAGATTTCCCAGAGTTTTCTGTATTTATTTCAGATCTCTAGTATCCGCAGAACCTTGCTTTTATAGAGTAAATCAAAGTGATTCACTAATTTAAGTACTTCATTGAGATTACCTGACTCCGAAAGCCTATCCACCATCCAGAAGGCACAAGTTAGGAGTGTGATGGAATATGCTCCACTGGCCTAGATGGGAGCAGCTCCAACAACACTCAAGAAGCTTGACACCATCCAGGACAAAGCAGCCCGCTTGATTGGCACCACATCGACAAACATCTGTTCCCTCCACCACCGATGCTCAGTAGCAGCAGTGTGAACTATCTACAAGATGCACTGCAGCAATTCACCAAAGATCCTTAGACAGCACCTTCCAAACCCATGACCGCTTCCATCTAGAAGGAGTAGGACAGCAGATAAATGGGGACATCACCACCTGCAAGTTCCCCTCCAAGCCACTCACCATTCTGACTTGGAAATATACCTCCATTCCTTCACGGTCGCCGGGTCAAAATCCTGGAATTCCCTCCCTAATGGCATTGTGGGTGAAACCGCAGCACGTGGACTGCAGCGATTCAAGAAGGCAGCTCACCACCACCTTCTCAAGGGCAACTAGGAGTGGGCAATAAATGCTGGCCAGCCGGCAGAGCCTATGCCCCACAAATGAATAATTACCACTTCCCCAAAGCAATCACTCATTCCAACAGAGCGTTTCCCCAAGCAACCATAGTTCAAGACCATGAGGAGCAACAAGTGATCACCATTTTCACTGTGTCTGGTTTTGTCCACAGAAACTCAGTAGCTTTGGTGAAAACCTCAGGAGTTTATCTACAGGGGAGGAGCCTGAAGATTGCATCAAGGAGGAGAGGTGCTTCACAAAAGTACGCATGGAGTTTGAAAACTGGAAAATTCAGCTGGATAAAGTTAAAAAACTATGTGAGTGCAAAACAAAATAGAGGCAACAGTCAGGTTATTTTGAAAGCTTGTTCTTTTAGTCCCGTCAGAGCCAAGCAAGGATTTCTGATCGAAAATTAGAGAAATTATATTTATATCTAATTAAACCAGGCTGGAGAATCTTTTATCTTTTACTGTATTCCATCAGGATTGTCCAAGTGTCCATCAGTCACAGATATTCTTAAACCTCCCCATGTTCATTCTCCCATTCTTGAGGCAGCTTATTTATTTATCTATTTATATAAATAAATTTATCTATTCGTATAAAAACAAAACAGTATATTTATTTATTAGTCACAAGTAACGCTTACATTAACACTGCAATGAAGTTACTGTGAAATTCCCCTAGTCGCCACACTCCAGCGCCTGTTCAGGTCAATGCATCTGACCAGCACATCTTTCAAACTGTGGGAGGAAACCATAGCACCCAGAGGAAACCCACACAGACGCATGGAGAAGGTTCAAACCCCACGCACACAGTGACCCAAGCCGCAATCTCCGTTAAGACTCATAGAATCCCTACAGTGCAGAAGGAGGCCATTTGGCCCATCTAGTCTGCACCGTCCCACTTTTTTTTTGATCCTACCCAGGCCACGTCCCCGTAACTCCACAGACTATGGCCCAAGTGAGGAATCAAACCTGGCTCCCTGGGGCTGTGAGGCAGCAGTGCTAATCACTGAGCCACCGTGCCACCCTTTGGTACTGTACCCAGTCCCACATTAACTTTGCATTATATCAGACCCTTCTACTACACATAGTATGCCTCTAGACCCTTGGCTTCTGAGTTGAGAGAAGGAAGAGAAGTACAAATGATGTCAGCTCTGGCTCAGGTGCTCTGCATAAGCTGGCTGTGGGATTTGAACACTAAAATCTAGATGGTGCTCTAAAGTGGCACTGATGATGAGTGCTCTTTGATGTCCCATCCTTCATATGAGATGTCTAACCTTTCAGATAGTTTCCACAATCAACATCATTAAAATAGATGGCCCCTTGTTGCTTATGGGATCTTACTGTTCATTTCAGCTTTTCATACATTACAACATGACTACACTGCAATACTTTCCTTCTCCCCTATGTACTCTATTAATGGTATATTTTGACGGTGTAGCACGCAAGAAACAATACTTTTCATTGTATCCCAATATGTAGTTGGTGGCACAGTGGTTAGCACTGCTGCCTCACAGCGCCAGGGACCCGGGTTCAATTCTCGGCTTGGGTCACTCTCTGTGCAGAGTCTGCATATTCTCCTCATGTTTGCGTGGGTTTGCTCCGGTTCCTTCCCACAGTCCAAAAAAACGTGCCAGTTAGGTGCATTGGCCATGCTGAATTCTCCCTCAGTGTACCTGAACAGATGCCGGAGTGTGGTGACTAGGAGATTTTCACAGTAACTTAATTACAATGTTAATGTAAGCGTACTTGCGACACTAATAAATAAACAAATATGACAATAAGAAATCAAATCAAAAATATTTAATTAGCTGTAAAGCACTGTATATACTGTGACTGCCACGATACCGTCCTCCTAGGCCTTTTGCAATGTTCTAGTAAACCCTAATGCAAACTGGAGGAACAGCACCCGATCTTCCGACTTGACCTTCCGGACTGAACATTGAGTTCAACAAGTTCAGAGCATGAGCTGTCTCCTCCGTCTTCACCCCATTTCCATTTATTTTATTTCATTTCTTCTCTTCATCTCATTCATCCATTTTTATCACCCTTTATTCTCATTTCCATTTTTCCACTTCTCCATTCTCGCTCTCCATCATGCCACCATCCCATCACCACCCCCCCCCCCTCCCTGCCCCCACCCCCCCCCTCCTTTCAGGGCAAGTGCCGCATTCCTCAGGCAGTCCCTTTATCAGTCTGTACCTCTGTTCTGCCATTCATACGTTCTGATCACTTAATAGACGCTCTCAGCCTTCTTCATCCTCACTTACATATCCTTTGTCCTCACACACCACACCCCCCCCCATACCCACACCTTAAATCCCCTCTGATTTTCTTTGCTCTTAGCTCTGCTGAAGGACCATCCAGACTCAAAACGTTGGCTCAGCTCTCTCTCCATGAGAGAGATGCTGTCAGACCTGCTGAGATTTTCCAGCATTTTCTGTTTTTGTTTCAGATTCCAGCATCCGCAGTATTTTGATTTTTTTTTAACCACACAATTAATCACCATGTGGACCTGAAAATGCGACAATTTCCCATGTATTTATTTTGACCAATAGTCTATGAAATGATGCATGATAAAGTGCGGGAGTATGAGAAGTCTTACCGTGGGCGTGAGTTACCCGGGTTTGTCAACTACAAGACGTTTGAAACAATAGTAAAGAAACAGATTGTGAAGCTGCAACATCCTGCTACTCTCACACTAAAGAAAGTTACAGGTAAGTCAACTAAAGCTTCATTGTTTCATCAAAGAACCATAGCCATTCTTCACTAAATGTTGAAAGATGGTAAACCTCAAAAGAATTTACTTCACTTCTTTTCTTTGTTGTCCTGTCCTGACCTAGAATATATTTGCATCCTACCTCACTCCTCCTAACAATGCAGATTTGTAAGATGCTCTCTGGCATCAGTTGAAACTTCAACTAGGCTGGCCACAAGAAGAGAGAGTGATGATACTGATGAATCTTCTTCCCAGACCTCTGCAGGGGAGTAATAGCCATGGCCTAAAATTGTTCTTCTCTCGTTCCACACGGAAAGATGATTTCCTCGACCCTTCCGGTGCTGTTCCGGCAGCAGGACAGAAGTATATCTGTAGTAATTTCAGGCCATCATGGGGGCAGCATGGTGGCACAGTGGTTAGCACTGCCGCCTCACAGCGCCAGGGACCTGGGTTCGATTCCCGGCTTGGGTCATTGTCTGTGTGGAGTCTGCACATTCTCCCTGTGTCTGCATGGATTTCCTCCAGGGGTTCCGGTTTCCTCCCACATTCTGAAAGATGTGCTGGTTAGGTGCATTGAACTGAACAGGTGCCGGACTGTGGCGATTAGGGTAATTTCACAGTAACTTCATTGCAGTGTTAATGTAAATAATGTTGGGGGAGTTTTTCCATCTCATCCGCCAGAGGGATTGTAATGGTGTGGGGCGGGGACAGGGGGGAAACCATGCAAAGTTCCATTGGTCTTGGATGGGATTTTATGCTTTTGGGGTGAATGCAGGCAGTAAATCCCGTGCAGAATATCTCCTTGCCCGAGGAGGCAACTTGGTCCAGTTGTCCTTGTAGACACTTCATTTCTGCCAGTCCACCAGCCCACAGCAAACATCAATTAATGCCACTCACAGTCATAAAGTCATAGTACCTGTTACTAATAAATAAACTTTATAAATTGGTAAGTTGAAAGTCACATTTTGCCATTGAAGAGGTGTTGCCAATCTGTGGCAAGAACAGCACTGTGTGAGTATAGTGTCTGAAACATGAGGAACGGGGAAGTGGTCCTCTCAATTTGGCAATGTCAACTGGCACAAACAAGTGCTTTCCTGTTAGTGTTAATCACAAGAACAAGGGGTGGCACAATGGTTAGCACTACTGCCTCGCAGTGCCAGGGTCCCAGGTTCAACTCCGGCCTCAGGTCACTGTCTGTGTGAAGCCTGCACGTTCTCCCCATATCTGCGTGGGTTTCCTCCAGTTGCTCCAGTTTCCTCCCACAGTCCAAAGATGTGTGGGTTAGGTTGATTGGCCATGCTAAATTAACCCTAGTGCAAATATGAAGGGTTATGGGAATAGGGCCTGAATGGAATTGTGGTCAGTGCAGACTCGATGAGCCGAATGGCCTCCTTCTGCGCTGTAAGGATTCTATGATATTATTAAACTAGAAAAAGTGCAGAAAAAGTTTATTAGGATGCTACTGAGATTTGTTGGTTTGAATTATAAGGAGAGGCTGGATAGACTGGGATTTTTTTTCTCTAGATCATAGGAGGCTTCGGGGTGATCTTATAGAGGTCTATAAAATAATGAGGGGCCTAGATCAGTTAGATAGTCAATACCTTTTCCCAAAGGTAGGGGTGTCTAACACTGAAGATGAGAGGGGAGAGATATAAAAGAGTCCAGAGGGGCAATTTTTTAACACAGAGGGTGGTGAGTGGCTGGAACAAGCTGTCAGAGGTAGTAGTAGAGGTGGGTACAATTTTGTCTTTTAAAAAGCAGTTAGACAGTTACATGTGTAAGATGGGTATAGAGGGATATGGGCCAAGTGCGGGCAACTGGCACTAGCTTAGTGATTAAAAAAGGGTGGCATGGACATGTTGGGCCAAAGGGCCTGTTTCCATGCTGTAAACCTCTCTGACTTTATGACTGTGAGTGGCATCGATTGATGTTTGCTGTGGGCTGGTGGACTGGCAGAAATGGTGTGTCTACAAGGACAACTGGACCAAGTTGCCTCCTTGGGCAAGGAGATATTCTGGACAGGGTTTAACACCTGCATTTGCCCCAAAGGCAGAAAATCCTGCCCAAAGATCAATGGACCTTTGCATGGTTCTCCCCGCACCCCCCCCCAACACCCATTATGATTCCCCTGGCGGACGGGATGGAAAAACTTCCCCAATCTTACTATCCAGAGAGTTTCAGTGCAGGAAACTAATGATCATTAATAGAGAGGCAAAAGTGTGGGTCATGCACAGTAGCTGTGATGGTTTGGATCAGTGGTAACTCCCATGCTCTCAAATACAATCAGCTAAACATAATGTAATATGCAGAGGAATTGAGTGCAGTTTATCCAAACCCAGCTGGTTTCTGAAGATAGCGCCTGAGACTTTACATCTGGTTTAGCCTAAATGTAAAATTCGGTCCCAGGATTGGGCACCAAGGAAATTGATTATCCAATCTTTTCACTGGGATGTAGCATTGCTGGCTGGGCCAGTGTTTATTGCCCATCCCTAAAAGCTCTTGAGAAGGTGAGTGCGAGTCACCTTCGTGAACCACTGCAGCCCATCGTGGTGTAGATACACCCACAGTGCTGTTAGGAAGGGAATTCCCACTGTAATATAATTCCACATCAGGATGTGTGCCTCTTGATGGGGAACTTGAAAGTGTTAATGCTCTCTGCCTTTGTTGTCCTTGTCCACTTAGATGGTGGAGTGGGGAGGCACTGTAGACGGAGCCTTGGTATGTTGCCACAGTGCATCTTGAAGATGATGCATACTGTTGCCACTATGCATCAGTGGTGAAGGGGATATTGGGCTTGAACTTGATCAGAGTGGCAATCGGCGTCAGATTGCCATTCAGCCCCTCAGCCGGAACCTTATCATTGTTCATGTTGGCGGAATTGTTCCATCCTGCTGTAGTGAAGGGAGATTTGGCTGGTTGCCAAACTCTCCGTCCTTACTGCAGTGAGAGTGTGGCATGAACAGCAAGTAAGATTGTACCCCTAGCCGTTTATCTTAACTTTTTCCCCTGCTATCTCACCCAACCTTCCAGCTCAGGGTGGGGGAGATCCGAGTAGTGTAGTCCATCCCTGTGCTGTCATTGAAAAATAGATCTGTCGAAGAGGACGTGGCCACTTTTTTACAGCACTAGATTGGAGTGGGAGGGGAACCTTTGTCAAGAAGGGTTAACAGGCCTTCCAATTAAGTCCAAATTTGATGTGAATTATCCAATGGAAGTCACAGATATATGAAGGGGGTTACATATGGCACTGGGTGTTGGGGAGAATTGTATGTGAAGTTGATTCAAAGAAATAAAGGTAGTTTTTGAAGAAGTAGAACTCATGCCTCCTTTACTGAACTGCGACCAAGAGGTTCAAACAATCTTATGGTTCCGTACAGTGATTACCCAGGAGTTAGAAGAGGTTTTAATTCTTTGAGCTTTCTCTGAGTAACTATTGATGTAACCCAGTCGGAACCATCCACGGTTTCTGATTTCAGATGGCTTCCAGTGCAGGGCAATCAGCCAGGAGAAGTTTGCACTTTGGGCCGTTGCCATGCAAACCAGGATTTTGCAGCAGAATATTTCCACTTCCACCCCTCCCGTCCCTGGCTCCACTCCTGACCCTCCCTCTCTTCCGCTCCTCCCCACTCTTCTGCCCCTCCCCCCTCTTCCACCCCTCCTCTTTCTGCCCCTCTCCCCTCTCACTGCCCCCCTCCCTCGCAAATACAACACCTTGGAGGATGCGACCCAATGTTTAAGGTGGTGAACAGCATGGCGATCAGCCAAGCTGCTTTGTTTTTGGCTGGTGATTAGTTTTTTAAGTGTTGTTGGAACAAGAAAGAAAAGAAGTGAATTCTTTTGAGGTTTACAAGTGGAGAGTTTTCCATCACCATCCTGGCTTGTACCCTGTCGGTGATGGACAGGCTTTGGAGAATCAGGCGGTGAGATGTTCTCTGCAGAACTCCGAGCCTGCTCTTGCAGCTACAGTGTTTATAAGGCTGATTTAGTTCAGTTTCTGAGGTGGCACAGTGGTTAACACGGCTGCCTCACAGCTCTGAGGTCTTGGGTTCGATTCCCAGCTTGGGTCACTGGCTGTGTGGAGTTTGCACATTCTCCCCGTGTCTGCGTGGGTTTCCTCCGGATGATCCGGTTTCCCCCCACAGTCCAAAGATGTGCGGGTTGAGTGCATTGGCCATGCTGAAATGTCTCTTAGCGGCTGGGGATGCTTGGGTCAGAGAGATTAGCGGCGTAAATACGCCGGGTTATGGGGGTAAGGCATGGGTGGGATTGTTGTCGCTGCAAACTCGATAGGCCAAATGACCTCCTTCTGCACTGTAGGGATTCTATGAACAGTAACCCCCAAGATGTTGATAGTGGGGGATTCAGTAACGGTCATGTCAATGAGGGCAATGGTTAGTTCTCTCTTGGTTGATGTCATCGGCTAGCATTTGTTGTTGCGAATGTAATTTGTCAGCCTAGGCTCGGGTATTGTCCAGGTCTAGCTCACCAATATGTCATTGTTTGTTCCCACTTTCTACTGTAGAAATTGTGCGAGAGGCTTTTAACGACATTGCTGTCTACAATTTCCAAGGAACCCCAAATCTCTTGAGAGCTGCCAAGGTATCGTGTAGAGACAAACTCACAGATTTAAAATGATCATCACTTTCACCCACAGAACTGATTTACAGGATTATTTGGAATGGAGTCTAGCTGATAGAGTATCAGTGAACACCACGGCCCTGGGTAGGGACAGAGGGAGCTCATTGTTGAACGTATAATTGAAAAGAAATTGCTGAAAAGGCAGACACGTTGCCAAAGGTTTGTGTCCATTCTCAGTGGACCCGACCCACCCCGGCCTGGTTGAGTATTGCCTGTACACAGTCGATTACAAACAGAAGGAATATGTTGTCTGATTTGACAACTAATTTTTGGGACATACAAACCTGGCATTTTACCAGCACTAAATTCACTGTGTTGCCCAAGTGTGAGAGAGACAGAACATTTTGGGTGTAAGTTTACTTAACGCAGAATCAACTGCTCAACAAGTAGCACAGTAGCAGAGTGGTTCGCACTGCTGCTTTGCAGCTCCAGGGACCCAGGTTTGATTCCTGGCTTGGCTCACCGTCTATGTGGAGTTAGCACATTCTCCTTGTGTCTGCGTGTGTTTCCTCCGGGTGCTCCGGTTCCCTCTGACATTCTGAAAGACACGCTGGTTAGGTGCATTGATCCAAACAGGTGCCGGACTAGGGGAATTTCACAGTAACGCCTTTGCAGTGTTAATGAAGCCTTACTTATGACTAGTAAAATGAACTTTTCCTGACTTAAGGGCCTCATGGAAACATTGAGAAACAGAAAGTAGGAGTAGGCCATCTGGCCCTTCGAGCTTTCTGCACCATTCACTATGATCATGGCTGATCTTTTATCTCAGCGCCATTCTCCAGCACTCTCCCCATACCCAGTGACACCTTTACAGTCTAGACATCTATCTATTTCCTTCTTCAATATGCTCAGTTGGAGTGCGGGCTGTTGGGTAACCCCAATAGTCGCTCACCCCCTACTCTCCATAAACTAAGGGCAGATCCATGTCGGACAGGAGGATGGTGGGAAAGCCACCTGGGCAGTTTTCCTTAAGAGCAGGTGTAATTCATCCAGTCCTTTGAACCATGTCCATCATCCAATTAGACAACAGACAATATTTGAACTCCATTTAATCTTACAATTATGCCCTCTTGCTCTGGACTGCCTCGCGAGACCAAATAGTTTTTCTCTATCAAACCTTTTACCAGCTGAAACACTTCAATCAAATTGCTCCTTCAGTCATACTCAAATAAATAAAAATCTAGTCTACACGTTGTAGGCGACACGATGACACAGTGGTTAGCGCTGTTCCCTTACAGTACAAAGGGATCTACGTTCAATTCCAGTCTTGGGTTCATTCTCCCCGTGTCCGCGTGGATTTCCTCACGGTGCTCTGGTTTCTTCCCACAGTGTGGGTTAGGTTGATAGGCCATGCTAAATTGACCCTAGTGTCAGGGAGATTGACAGGGTAAATATGTGAGGTTACAGGAATAGGACCTGGGTGGGATTGTGGTTGGTGCAGGCCCGATGGGCCAAATGGCCTCCTTCTGCACTATAGGGATACTTCAATGATTACAGCCTCGTAATTTAATCCTTGGCACTGTTCTGTTATCCAGATAAATTGTCCATCCCAATCACAAAGACAAAATTGAGAAAACTGCATATCTAAAATCAGAGCAGTCCAGTATTGGCAGTACGGTGGCACAATGGTTAGCACTGCTGCTTCACAGTACCAGGGACCTGGATTTGATTCCCAGCTTGGATCACTGTGTGGGGTTTGCACATTCTCCCCGCGTCCGTGTGGGTTTTCTCTGGTTTCCTCCTGCCGTCTGAAAGACGTGCTGGTTAGGTGCATTGATCCAGAGTGTGGCGACCAGGGCAATTTCACGGCAACTTCATTGCAGTGTTAATTTAAACCTTGCTTGTGACACCTATAATAAATTAACTTTAACCAATTGATGACATCTTTCTGTATTACCAGGTAAGAACTGAAGACCTAAGGAAACAGCTGGAAAGTCAGGCAGAAGCACAGCTGCAAATACAATTCAAGATTGAAAATATGGTGTATTCGCAGGACAGTATCTACAGCCAGAAGTTCACCAAAGCAAAGTCTAAAAACGATGAAGAGTTAGTGGAGAATATAAATGGTTACCCTTCAAAAAAAACCTCTTCAAGAGTTTCACAACAGCCTGCCTCTGGAGCCACCATTGAAGAAATGGCAATGCATCTGAAAACATACTACAAGGTAGGTTCTGAATAGATGGAAACAGACATTCGCATAGATTGTATGGAATTAAAATAGAACAAAAAGATTATGTTAATACAGCTCCGAGCAACATTTCCACGTGGTTAGCGTGCGAGAAATATTGTGTGAAAGTCTTTTTATGCAAAGTAAGATCCTGTAGAAAGCAATATGATGACTGGTCAGTTAATCAAAGAATTTACAATAAAATGTTTCACCAGATAGATAATATTCACCAGCATTTCACTATGTTGTCAGCTCTATGGTAAGAGCTGTTTTATTGTCAAAGTTCATAGTTTTAGTTTATTTACTAGTGTCACAAGTAGGCTTACATTAACACTGCAATGACATTACTGCGAAAGTCCCCTTGTCATCATGCTCCAGTGCCTGTTCGGGTACACTGAGGGAGAACTTAGCATGGCCAATGCACCTAACCAGCTCAGCTTTCGGACTGTAGAAGGAAACTGCAACACCCATAGGAAACCCACGCAGACACGGGGAGAACGTGCAGACCCCGCACAGACAGTGACCCAAGCTGGGAATCAAACCCGGGTCCCTGGCGCTGTGAGGCAGTAGTGCTAACCACCGTGCCACCTACAAACCCTCTTCCGGTTCTTAATCCCAGCATGACATTTCTTGCCAAACACCTTCATAATTGAGAAACCTGGCTGAGATTCTGAAGCCACTGGCAGATTTGGGAGAAGCTAGGAGGGCAGTAGAAGTGGGAAACCTCACAACTTTTTAAAAAGTGTGTAGATGAGACAAGTATTTGAAGCATCAAAACATTCAAGGCTATGGGACAAGTGTTGGAAAGTGATACTAATTTAGACTGTGTAGTTCTGTCAGCACATACTCGATGGGTTGAATGGCCTCTTCTGCACCATATCCCTCTATGACTATAACAAGTTCCACGGCTTTGAAGTCCTGAGAACAATGATGTGGAGATGCCAGTGTTGGACTGGGATGGGCACAGTAATAAATCTCACAACACCAGGTTAAAGTCCAACAGGTTTATTTGGTAGCACGAGCTTTCGGAGTGATGATCTGATAAAGGGGCAGTGATCCAAAAGTTCATGCTACCAAATAAACCTGTAAGTTCTGGGGCGTAATGAGTTAAAATATGAAATGATGAATGAGTCTTTCTAGCAACAAAACGAGGATGCTGTGAAGAATTCCCTATTTTTAATTAATTCATGGGGTCTAGGTGTCACTGGCTGGGTCAACATTTATTGAACATCCCTGAAGGCATTTAAGAGTCAACCACATTGCAGTGGGTCTGGAGTTACATATAGCCCAGACTAGGTAAGGACGACAGATTTCCTTCCCTGATGAGCACCAGTGAACCAGTTGGGTTTTTACAACAATCAGTAGTGGTTTCCCAATCATCGAGGAACAGAGAACAGAGAACAGTACTGCACAGAAACAGACCCTTCGGCCCTCCAAGCTTGCGACGATCATATTGTCCAATCTAGACCAACTTGTATCCCCCTATATCCCATTGATTCATGTATCTATCCTGATAAGTCTTAAATGTCGCTAACAGCATCAATCACCTCACTTGGCAGTGCATTCCAGGCCCCCATCCATCTCTGTGTAAAAGATGCACATCTCCACTGAACCTTTCCCCCCTTAACTTGAACTTGTGCCCCCTTGTAATTGTTATTTCTACCCTGGGATAAGGCTTCCACCTGTTCACCCTATCTATACCCCTCATAATTTTATAAGCTCCTATCAGGTCGCCCCTCAGCCTCCATCTTTCCAGGGAGGACAATCCCAGTTTATTCAATCTCTCCTCATAGCTAATACCCTCCATACCAGGCAACATCCTGGTAAACGTTTTCTCTACTCTCTCCAAAGCCTCAATGTAATTTGGATTTTAATTCCAGATTTTTATTCCATTCAAATTTCACCATCTGCCATGGTGGGATTCGAACCCGGGCCCCCAGAGTCTGTGGATTAATAGCCCA
The DNA here is from genome assembly GCF_965287045.1 of Carcharhinus amblyrhynchos. Lineage (NCBI taxonomy): Eukaryota > Metazoa > Chordata > Chondrichthyes > Carcharhiniformes > Carcharhinidae > Carcharhinus > Carcharhinus amblyrhynchos. The sequence continues at coordinate 12,147,363 of NC_137338.1, read as the reverse complement.
GTAGTAATACCACTAGGCCATTGCCTCCCCATATGATGATGCAGTAAGAACCTGGGAAGCAAAAGGGAGAAAGAAAAATCTTAGTCATTGGTTTCTATCCATTGAAACGCCCGCAAAGCCTAAGATGGTATCTTAGGTTTATCCCCATGGGGGAAATCAATAGGCTCATGGCTTCATCTGCTCCATCACTGTGACCAGCGTAAACCCCATTCATAGATGGGACAGCCAACTTTCTGCCAAGGTAATAGCAGCAGAGGAGGAGAAGCTCTGGGCGGTTTATACCCACTTCTAATTGTTGAAAGTTTATTCCCATAGTCTCACTCTCAATAGGCTTCTGCGAAAGGATAACATGAACTTCCAAATGCACTTTGTAATTGGCTTAAATTGTATTTCACAGACGGTTTTTTTTTGGAAGTGTGAAAAATCAGTGTTCAGAATCCAGCAAGTCCCAGTCGCCCTTTCGTTAACGAGTTGATAAATCCAACCAAAATAACAGTTTGTCCTTCAATGTAATGTTCTCTTACCTCTTCCTCAGAAGATAGTGCCTATCAGAGGTACAGTTCCACGGAGATTATTCATCATCCGCCAAACTCACCTCCCACACAAACAAACTTGAATTTTGTTGACTGCGTTGGTATACCCGATGATAGGGCTGAAACCCCAGGCCCACTGCACCTTGGCCATCCCTGGGAGCCCTGGTCTGATTCGGGGACTGTTGGAGAATTATTGACCTGCGCCAGGGTTCCCATTCCTTTCTGAAGGGTGGAGATCATGTCTCCCAAGAGTTACTGGCCAGTTGGAGAGCTGGAAACTCTTCAGCACTGCTGGGCCTGTGCCTGACCTGGAGCAGTAACATAGTCCTGGCACTCAGGCAAGTGGGTTCAGTGTCAAGGGATTTTGCCGTTGAGGTGAGGATGGGGGGGTCCTCTGAGGGTCATAGGGTGACTCATCAAACTCGCAGGGAGGCCACTGACTCCACCCAGGCTCATCCCTCTACCCTATTTCCGTATACTTGCACGCTTACCAAGACTAATTTGCATGGCTGATTTTACTCAATGTTCCCCAATATAACTTGCCTCAGCTGAAATTAGTTAGAGACACAGTGATTAACACTATTGCCTCAAAGTGCCAGGGACTCTGGTTTGATTCTGGCCTTGGGTGACTGTGTGGAGTTTGCATATTCTCCCCATGTCTGCGTAGATTTCCTCCGATGCTCCGGTTTCCTCCAAAGATGTGCAGGTTAGGTGGATTCACCATGCGAAAATGCCCCTAGTGTCCGAAGGTGGGTAGGTTCGGTGAATTAGCTATGGTAAATGCACGGGTATATGCAGATAGGGCAGAGGGAAGGGATGCTCTTCCAGAAAGTCATGATGAGTTGAATGGCCTCTTTCTACATTGTTGGGGTTTTATTGCTCTCACGGAGCAAGGACCAAAAATATGCAAATATTCTTCATCTGAGTGAGCTGGAGGATTTACTGGAATGAATTTGCAAGGAAGTTTATGGTTTATTTTTCACTTTTGTCCTTTATCCTCAGATTGCAACTGATCGATTGGCTGACCAGATTCCCCTAATAATCGGCTATTACGTTCTGCAAGAGTTTGCCTCCAAATTACAGGTTGAGATGCTTCAGCTTCTGCAGGAGAAGGATCACATTGACGAGTATCTCCACGAAGAGCGAAGCATTGCTGAGAAAAGGAAGAGCCTCAAAAACAAACTGGCCCGACTGACACAAGCTCAGGATCATCTGGCCAAGTTTTATTGAATGTCATCGGAAGTCAAGAAGCTTTCCAAACTACGCCCAGCTCATCTTCAAAGCCTGAAGTTTCCAACTCAGAGTTGGAAAGCTTTGCTGTATCACAGCTTGGTATGGCTCCTGCTCTATCCAAGACCGCAAGAAACTACAAAGGGTCGTGAATGAAGCCCAAACCATCAATCAAACCAGCCTCCCGTCCATTGCCTCTTTCTGCACTTCCTGCTGCCTCAGAATGGCAGCCAGCATAATCAAGGCCCACGGCCCCCCCAGGACATACTCCCTTCCACCTTCTTTCACCCAGAAAAAGATAGAAAAGCCTAAGATCACAGACTAACCAACTCACAAACAGCTTCTTCCCCGCTACTATCAAGAAATGGCCTATCTCACACTAAGTTGATCTTTCTCTACGCCCTAGCTATGACTGTAACATTAGGGCGTAGAGAAAGATCAACTTAGTGTGAGGTAGGTCTGCACTCTCTCCTTTCCTTCTCTATGTACGGTATACCTTGCCTATATAGCGTGCAAAAAAACAATAGTTTTCACTGTATCCTAATACGTGTGACAATAATAAATCAAATTGTTATGAAGAGTAATCCTGCTACTCATACAAATCATAAATAGAAGCCTTCTCAGAGAGGGGAGAACAAGCAAAAACTGACCTTTCTCAACATGTCCCTTGATGTATTTTTCTATATTTGGAGTACAGAACTTGTGTATTGCTGAAGAAAAGCATTTTGACTTGATTTATCAGGACAATTCATAACATAATAAGTGTAAATAGAACAGCAATTTTTTTCACCAACATTCAATATACTTTCCTCTGTGCTATAAGTTGCTCCTTTAACCCTTTGTCATCCAAATTGATGGTATGTTCTTATGTTACATAGGTTGCCTGACTTTCCTTCTGGCTTTGCATTCTCACCACCTTGGTAACTGAGCCTTATTCCTTTAAGATTGTCATTGTCAATATCTTATTGCATCCTGACAACTTTGAAGCATTGGAAATTAAAGAACCAGCTTCAAGTTTTAATATTCTTTTATAGTAGTTCACTTCAAAATGTACCGACCGACAGAGGCTGTTCCGCTTCCTTTGCCAATACTGTGCATTAAAAGATTAAAATTTCCAATGATGCCTTGAGTCTCATTCATAAGTGGAGGGTGAACTCACATTTTTCATACCAACCATCCATGCAAATCCAGGAGAAATACACAACCAACATCCTTGGGAGCCAAAATGAATAAAATATTGGCTACACAGAAAACTAGCAAAATTACCAGTGGCTCAAGAGAAAGGCAGGTGTCGGCAGTGACAATCTGAAAAAGTTACTGCACAGTCTGCAATGGAGTTTAACACTGATGGTTATCCCAAAGTTAGTAGTGGGGGGGAGCCCCAACAACAGAAAGTGCTCACCAACACACGCTTTGCAGGGATCATCATTCATACTGAACATGCGTGTGCCTACACAACGATCACAAACTCTTGCTGGATGTGGGCCAAAGGCAGGCACGTGGAGTTAGGCCACAGATCAGCTGTGAGCCGTCTCGTTAAATGGTAGAACAGGTTCGATGGGCCGAATGGCCTACTCCAGTTCCCAAGCTTCTGACAGGCCCTCAGTGACGTTTGAGATCCCCTTTCAACTCAAATTAATTTGGGTAGAGTTCTGTGTTTGCGATCCATCGCCCGGTGTGGGGTGGCTAGGAAAGGAAGTATTCGGAACTGAAGGTCTGGCACGATTCAGGTTTTCGGTGGGATGGAGGTGCCAACCAAAACTCTGGGGTGGAAGTTTCAGACGTACTTTCAGGGTTGAGTAAGAAAATTAAAGGATTCGACTTTCCGATTCATCGGAAGTCTGCTGACCATCCTGAACTAGGGTGGGATTTTGGTAGTTTACTGGTCAGTAGGTAGGGGGTGGGGTTAGTTGCTGGGAGGCATGGTGAACCAGTGAGATGCTGGGGACAACCTTCAGGATGGCTTCCCAATATAACCCACTGCCTGGCCATTTACCTGGAGGCACAAACATCAGTGGTTTGTCAGCCCGTATGTCAAAGGGGGGGGGGGGGGTGGGGGGTGCTGCAAATTGAAGAATTAAAGGTTCAGTTGACAGCTACTATCCTAGGCTGCTGGCAGATTTTGCAGGCGGAGGGGGAGCACCCCATTCATCGAGGCGGGTGGGGGGAGGTCTGGTAGCTGCCTCAAGGTAACTTACCAAGGGGGTGATGGAGCAAGTCAGAATAAGGCCTTCGGTGTTCCTCACACAAAGTGCCTAAAAGCACGAATAAAGAAAGAACTGACGGCTCTGAGGATGACGTTCTGTCAGAACTGTGCAAGCATCAGGCTGAGTTGAAAGCCATCAGTACACACAATCGAACAAAGAAAGAGGAGCTTCTTAGACTTGCCAAAGAGGAGTTAAAAAAAAAAAGAGTTACGCGCTGTATTAATCTGCTCTCTGGCTCACAGAGAGAACCTCCGCAGTAACTGTTGCCCCCAAAGCCACCACAGTCCAGGGGGATTAACTCTTTGATCACCAGAGCCTTGCCGCCTGGGGAATGGCAAAAAAAGTGGTTTGTTTTCCTCCCTTGTAGCCTCAGGAGGAAAAATACACCTCCTCCCCTCCCTCTCCCCCCTCCCTCTCTCTCTCTCTCTCTCGCCTTCTCTCCTCTCAAAGTGATCACCACTTCCTGTTTGGTCTCCCCAGTGTAGAAGAGAGTGCAGAGTGAGCAGTGAATTCAATGTGACAAAGTCGAAAGAAACACAAGTGAAACTGCTTCCCCACCCCCACCCCCGAAAGCGGTGGTTGAGTCCTTGGACAGTGAGAAGAGAGGGGATAAAGGGAGCAGGTGTTACACCTCCTGCAATTGTATGGGAAGGTGTTACGGGAGGGGGTGCATTGCTGTGGATGAAACATAGAAAATGGAAGCGGGAGTAGAATGAGGGAGGGTAGAATGAGGGATATGCTGTACGATGAGGCCATGCATTGTGGTTGACTACAATTCTGCTGCCGCTGATAGCCCACAGTCCCTTACGGATATCCAGTCTTGAGCTGTTAGACCTGTTAAAATCTATCCCATTTGCACAGTAGTTGTGCAACTCAATAGCAGGTATCCTCAGTGTGAAGGTTGGACCTCATCTCCACAAGTTGACTGCGTAGCAGTCACTCCTACCAACACTGTCATGGACGGACATATCAGCAACAGATAGATTGGTGAGGACAATATCAGGCCTTGTTGGTCCCCTCACCAACTGCCACAGATGCAGTTTAGCAGGAATGTCCTTTAGGACTTGGCCAGCATGGTCAGTAGTGCTGATAGCAGGCTACTCTTGGTGAGGGATATAGACATCCCCCATCCAGGGTATATTCTGTACTCCTGCCATCCTCGATGCTTTTTCCAATTGGTTTACATCATCAGGCTGTTGCTTGACCGGTCTATGGCACAAGGCCCTTGATGTCGACATGGATGCCATCATCTCACGTGAGAACACCATCCATCAGTTACACGGTACATACTCTTGCAACTCGGCCAACGTTGTCTACCTGATGCGCTGCAGCAAAGGATGTCCTGAGGCATGATACATTGGAGAGACCATGCAGATGCTAAGGCATCTAAGGCATGCTAAGATGAATGAACACCACTCGACAATAACCAGGCAAGAGTGTTTTCTTCTTGTTGGGGAACACTTCAGCGGTCACGGGCTTTTGGCCTCTGATCTTTTGATAAGTGTTCTCCAAGGTGACCTTCATGACACATGACAACGCAAGTCGCTGAGCAGGTTCTGCACACATGAGGACAGCCTCAATCGGGATCTGTAACCCCCACGGCTTACCTGACTTGCAAAATCTCACTAACTGTCCTGGCTGGAGACAATACACATCTTTTTAACCTGTGCTTAACACTCTCTCCACTCACATTGTCTGTACCTTTAAGACTTGATTACCTGTAAATACTCGCATTCCAACCATTATTTTGTAAATTGAGGTTGTATCTTTATATGCCCTGTTTGTGAACAGAGCTCCCACTCACCTGACGAAGGGGAAGCGCTCCGAAAGCTAGTGGTTTTTGCTACCAAATAAACCTGTTGCACTTTAACCTGGTGTTGTGAGACTTCTTACTGTCTAGCTTGGAAACAGAAGCTTAAAAGTGAAGGCAGAGGGATCAAAAGAATTCTCTCCTAAGGTAAAGATGTGTTGAAGCCTTATATTAGTTTTCTTGCTTCTTCTTTTAAGTAGTTCATCCTATTATTATTGGCCCATTTAAAGTGTAATTTTTGATTTTATTTAATATGAATAAATGAACATAGATTTTATTATTTGTTTTAAATCTATGAAACTATTTAAATCCCATCCCTGTAACCCTTTGCATTTACCCTAGCTAACCCCCCTGACGCTAAAGGGCAATTTAGCATGGCCAATCCACCTAACTCATGCATCTTCAGGCTATGGAAGGAAACCAGAGCACCCAGAGGAAACCCACGCAGACATGGGGAGAACATGCAGACTCCACACAGGCAATGACCTGAGGCTGGAATTGAACATAAGTCCCTGGCACTGTGGGGTAGCAGTGCTAACCATTGTGCCACCATGCTACCCACTAGGGCAAGACTGCAGTGCAACCCTTGAACACCTAGATAACAAGTACACCTATGTCTGACTCTTATTTATTGACTATAGCTTAGCCTTCACCATCATTATTTCCACAAAACTCATCTCCAAATTCTGTGGCCTGGGTATCGGCATCTCCCTCTGTGACTGGATCCTGAACTTCTAACTCACAGGCCACAATCAGTAAGGAGAGGCAATAACACCTCCTCCATGATCATCCTCAACATCGGTGCCCCACAAGGCTGTGTTCTCAGCCCCCTACTATACTCCTTGTACACCTATGACCATGTGGTCAAATTCCCCTTCAATTCGATTTTAAGTTTGCCGATGACACCACCGTAGTGGGTCAGATCTCTAACAATGACAAGACAGAGTACAGGAATGAGATAGAGAACCAGGTGAAGTGGTGCGGTAACAATAATCTGTCCCTTCTTCACAAAATGAAGGAGATTGTCACTGACTTCAGGAAGAGTAAAGGAGAACATGCCTGTCTACATCAATGAGGACAAAGCAGAAAGAGTCGAGAACTTCACGTTTTTAGGTGTCCAGGTCACCAACAACCTTCTCTGGTCCCCCCATGCAGACACTATAGTTAAGAACACCTCTACTTTCTCAGAAGACTAGGAAATTTGGCATGTCAGCTACGACTCTCACCAACTTTTATGGATGCACCTTAGAAAGCATTCTTTCTGGTTGAATCACAGCTTGGTATGGCTCCTACTCTGCCAAGACTACAAGGAACTACAAAAGCTCATGAATGTAGCCCAATCCATCACGCAAACCAGCCTTCCATCCATTGACTCTGTCTACACTTCCCGCTGCCTCGGCAAAGCAGCCGGCATAATCAAGGACCCAACGCACCCCAGACATTCTCTATTCCAACTTCTTCCTTTGGGAAAAAGGTACAAAAGTCTGAGGTCACGTACCAACCGACTGAAGAACAGCTTCTTCCCTGCTGCTGTCAGACTTTTGAATGGACCTACCTCGCATTAAGTTGATCTTTTTCTGCACCCTAGCTCTGGCTGTACTACTACATTCTGCACTCGATCCTTTCCTTTTCTATGAATGGTGCGCTTTGCCTGAATAGTGCGCAAGAAACAATACTTTTCACTGTATGCTGATACACGTGACAATAATAAATGAAATCAGATCAAATCAACACTTCAATCATGTCAGCTTTAAGAAAGCAAACTGAGGTTTAAACTTGGCATGAGAATGCATGAGAATATTACATCATCAAAATGACATGTTGGTCATAGTGAAAATAGACTATTATTAAAAAATGTAGATCCGTTATTATAATTATAGTTCGCCTTTGCTGCTGCAAGTGCAAAATTTTCACAATCCTGCCACAATTTGGCACTTCCCTGCACAATCTCTGTAAATTCGGATTTGGGCTGGAAGCTACGGACTGCAGGCAGCACGGTAGCACAGCGGTTAGCACTGCTGCTTCACAGCGCCAGGGTGCTGGGTTCAATTCCTGGCTCGGGTCACTGTCTGTGTGGAGTTTGCACGTTCTCCTCGTGTCTGCGTGGGTTTCCTCTGGGTGCTCTGGTTTCCTCCCACAGTCCAAAGATGTGCTGGGTTAGGTTGATTGCCCCTTAGTGTCCAGGGATCGTTGGATTAGTGGGTATAATATGTAGGGATATGGGGGTAGGGCCTGGGTGGGATTGTGTTTGGTGCAGACTCGATGGGCTGAAGGGTCTCTTTCTGTATTGTAGGATTCTATCACCCCAGACTGTCTAACTGAAAGCGACAGGCATTGTCTGGGATTTTCACAATAACTTTATTGCAGTGTTCATGTAAGCCTACTTGAGGCACTAATAAGTAAACTTTAACTTCTCTCTTGTACACAATAAAGGGTGTTTAGTGATGGGAAACTGGCATTTAGTAGAATTACTACAGTCACCATTACTGAGACAAAAGTACACAGCTGGAGGGGTTCCAGACAATTCATTCTGACGGTTATCTGCTACAAAAGAGCTCCCCCTAGAGCAGGCAGCTGAAGCTGCAGCTGATTAACTTGCAGTTTCGATTCACCAGAAACTAAATTGAAACAGTAAAGATTTCCATTTCCAGCGAAATCACTCAGATGGTGTTCTTCCAGCCAGCCCCTGTATTAAAAGTGTCAGTGTCTTCGTTCTTTGTTCTTTGTTCAGTGTGACTGTGGTGTGCCAGCAGGGCTGGCTGCTTTATCCTGCAGGTTGGGGACCTCAGTTTTCAATTGCTCTGTGATAATTCTAAGTTCAGAGTTTGGAGTTCTGAGTCATTGTAGCTCATCTCACTTGTAGATGAATTGTTCAGCCGTTCTGCACCTCTGAGTGGCATTATCTAGTCACTGGGTGAGATTGAGACATCCAATTCCTGTCTCCCAGCCTAATACAGGTAAATGTTTCTTAAATTTTAGTGAACTGGTTCAGTTTAATGTCATTTATTGTACAAAAGGTTTGCAATAATTTCAGTAATTTCCCTCCCAGACCTTTGAGTCCTGCTTTCTGAATATAAATGTTTACTTTCTCATGTCATTTAATTTCCTCTTTCCTTTGTGTCAGTTGCAGATAATATAATGTTTGTTGCATTACAGGTCTTGTCAAATCCTGCTGTTTCTGTAGGTCAGTGCCTTTAGCTAAGGTTAACTGTGCACCCCGCCCTCCCCACCCAAATTACTGCCCCCGCTCCACCCCTTCCACCCCACTCTGGCTAATCCCCGATGCAGATTACCTCCGCGACAGAGGTTACCCCTCCCCTGCCTCCCGTCATGGCCTCTCCCGAGTCATGAAGCTTTCCCCTTCAGACCCTGCTCCCTCATGGCTCTGCACCCCCCCCCCCCAAACCCCCCACCACCACCTTGGTCCTGCCTAGTTCCTGGTGGGCACTGGCAGGGCGCCAGGCTGGCAGTGCCAGGCTGGCATTGCCCAAGGGATGGAGCCCAGCCCTGCCTCCAGCCACCCAGTGGTCTTCAATGCCCACCAGCCAGGCCATCACATCAGGCCCCCATTGGTAGGGAAGACAAGTGATCCTCGATGGTGAGGACCTCCACTGGCGAGAAGGTAAGGATAAGAACCCAGGTGATTGTGTCCAGGACTCGCTAATATGTCTGATTTGACCCAAGTTTTCAAGTTAAGGCAAACAGAAAGGGTCAATAACCAAAGATATGAATAGATAGGGAGCAAGGAGTGAGAAGTGGGACGTCTCTCTTTAACTCAGAAGCTCCCAGTTCAACTCCCACTCCTAGTCCTGATGGCCATGGAAGATGGGTTCATAATGTGAACAAAGATGTTGAATGTCAATTACTAAATATCTCCCACACGTGCCAACGGCAGACAGCAAGATTAGCCATGCGATGGAAAGAAATCGGAGCCTCCACCACCACTAACCGTAGCTCTACAGCATGCATTTAAAAGCGTATGTTGCAACAGCAACTCAGACCCCCTGTGGGAAGGGGAGTCAGTTGTCTCGGTTGTCTGGTCCGCTGGTGCAGACTGATCACTGGCAACAGCACAGGGTTATATCCTTGTTCCAGCAGGTATGGATTCAGGACCTGTGCCCTTGCCACACAGTGATGGATTAGACCTGCCCTTGGGAAGGGAACCCTGAGGAATTAGGGAATGAGGTGACAGGTTGGGATTTAATCGAATGACAGAATAGGTTTGCAAAGGTATAAGGGACCTGTCATGTTTCCAATACCCAATGTTCCTGCAAAACATTGAAAGTTAGGAAAATCTCCAGATGGACTGGTCACAATTTATATAAAATTACTTGGGATTGCTCTACAGGAAGTCAGCATGGATTTGAGGGGCTGAATAACATTCCTCTGTGCCAAATGGGCTACATTTTTCGGAGTGGCAGAGACCCCACATGTCTGGCTAAAAGGTTGGGAGGGAGCCTGGTAAGGCTGCCCTGCACCAATGAAATGGCCAGTGAATTGAGGCTGGACTTCCATTCGTTAGGACAGGTAGCCCCACCCCCAAGAGTTGCTGGTTAATCAGAGGCTGGCAGTTCTCCAGTACCAACAGCGCCAATGTGAGCAGTGGCAAATCCTGGTACTGCACTAGGAGCTTGATGAGGTATTCAGTGCTAGAAAAGTAGGCTTAAAATAACACTGCAATGAAGTTACTGTGAAAATCCCCTAGTCGCCACACTCTGGCGCCTGTTTGGGTACACTGAGGGAGAATTTAGCACGGCCAATGCACCTAACCAGCATGTCTTTCGGACTGTGGGAGGAAGCTGGAGCACCCAAAGGAAACCCACGCAGACATGGGGAGAACGTGCAAACTCGGCACAGACAGGTACCCGAGGTGGGAATGAAACCCGTGTCCTTGGTGCTGTGAGGCAGCAGTGCTAACCACTGTGCTGCCCTAATAGGAGTTGGTAAGTACTTGGGGTGTTATAGTGAGGTAAGTAGTTTGAGGAATGAGTGCAGTGGGAGGGTGCGAGGGTTTGGTATAGGGAATGGATTCTCCGGGCCCGCTTGCCCCGGTCCCAAATCGCGATTGCCTGGAGAATTGGGAGTGGACGGGAAAGCGGGTTTGGTGCCATTCGCCAAACCCGTTGCAACCCGCGCAGGACCGGCTGCTGGCCCCGATTGTGTTCCTTGCCAGGAACCTGGTGCACATTAAGCACACAAACATTTAAATATAATTAGTGGACTTGCAGCCTGAGTCAATCAACCCTCCCTATCCACCCGCTTCCCCAGCCAGACCTGCCACGAGCGGGGCTTTGTACTGGTGCGTTGGAGCCCAAGGGCCAAGGAAACACCACCCACCCTGCAACAAATGAGAGGCACCATTCCCCTCCCCACCACACCCCACCCATCATGCAGTCATGAGGTTTATCCGACCCAACCCCCCCACTCAACCCTCCTCCCTCTTCAGACTCCCACTGATGCCCTGAGTAACCCTTCACCTTCAGCCCCCTCCCCACGTAGACTCCCACTCAGCTTCCCTTCAGATCCAGCACCTTGGCAGTGCCAGCAGTGGACTGCCTCAGGCACCCTGGCACCCTGGCCTTGAGGGGTTAGGTACAGTGGCCATTTGCCCCTCTGCTGCTGCCACGCTGCAGAAGGAGAGTGCCTCCAGGGTTCTAGGGGTTGGGTGGTCCCGGGCTGGGGGCAAGGGGTCGACCTCTTCATGCTGTTTTGGGATGGGGGTGTCATGGCTGGACTGCCCCTTCTAGCCCTGGCAAACCTGACCCCTGGCATGGTGATTTCAGGCAGCCTGCGATCAACATCTGCCGGTCAACTGTGCAAATTTTGTGGGGGTCAGGGGCTGGTCACCCTCAATCCTACATGGTTTGGGTGGGGGGATGTCACCCGTTATTTGTGGATGGGGGGGGTTGGGGAGGACACCCATCTCAGGTGAGGGGTTGGTAGTGCTCCCCTGGTCAGTGTGGGGTAGGCAACATTCCAATTTTGGGTGAGCAGGGTGGGGGGGAGGTCGGGGGGGGGAGCTGATAAACAAGCACGGAGATCTGGTCACCCTTTAAGAATGGCGGCCCTGTCTCAGAACAGCGGGGTTGGTCGCTGGGTTACCCGATATGAATAAATCTATCAGGTGGGAGAATCCCCCCAGATAGATACTGCTAACACCAGCAGGAAACTCCAGGTTTCTCACTGGCGTGGGCACTTTGTCCCAATTCGGCAGAATCACGGCTAGACTGTGGGGGGGGGGGGGGGGGGGGTGGTGCTGGGGGAGGAGGGGGGGTGGGGGAGGCTGTGGGGATGACACCTTTGGGTGAGCCCTTCAATGGGCGGAAGGAAACTTGACAGGCCGGACACTAATGTCAGACTCGCGCCACTGGTTAAATACCAGCGGTGAAGGGTTGAAGCCCTTAAGTAAGCAGTCATTATCTGCTTAAGAGTCTCAGTTTGGCCGACTGGTGGCCAGACTCCCAATAAACAGCCCCCCACCACTGCCCCCCACCTCAGATAAAGTTGGCTCAGGTCACTGCTGGATTTTACCTGTTGCCCCACCTTCAAACCCAGAAACGATGGAGCGTAATACCAAGCCCTATAACTCTATAAATGGAACTGTCAACATCGCTGGTCACGTTTGTTGTTCTGTGGAATTGTGCCCTGAATAAATTTTCCTGCAAAACAACAGTGACTATTCTTCAAAAGAATAATTAATTGGGTGTGAACCCCCCCCCCCGGGAAAGCCACATGTTGTCAAAAGTATAAAATGCAAGTCCTTTCTCTTATCACTGCTGCTGCATCGTGCGTGATGTTGCAAACACATGTTAGCATGACTTACCCTGCATACCACATTTCATGCAGTGAAAGTTTCATTGAAGAGGGAAAAAAAAGAAAGCCCTTGGTTTTTACAGTCATACAGGAAACAATGCAACCCATTCATCCATCAGCTACAGACCCAATGTTTGGTTCCAGGATTTTCTTTATTCATTCATGGGGCTTGGGCGTCGCTGGCTGGCTAGCATTTATTGTCCATCCATAGTTGCCTAAGGGCAGTTGAGAGTCAACCCTATTGCAGTGGCTCTGGAGTCATATGTAGGCCAGACCAGGGAAGGGCGACAGATTTCCTTCCCTGAAGGATATTAGTGAACCAGATGGGTTTTTAATGATGATCAACAATGGTTCATTGGTCATCAGTAGATTCCAGATTTTTAGTTATTGAATTCAAATTCCACTGTGTGCCGTGGCGGGATTCAAACCCAGCTCCAATGAAGATTGGCTGCGTTTCTGGGTTAATAGTATAGTGATAATACCACTAGGCTATCACCTCCCCTCTCTCGAATAGTACCAGTGCTGGCACAATGTCCCAGATTTTACTCATAGAGTTTTACAGCACAGAAAGAGGCTGTTCAGCCCATCGTGTCTGTGCTGGCCAATGCTGGGAACAGGGGAGAATGATCAGTCTGAACTTTGTCCCCTTGCTACAATTCATGAAATCCCTGACCCATACGTGGGAGCCATTAGGTGGTGCAGTTGGGCTTTAATTTGGTGCAGTTTAAATCCTAGTGGTATAGATGCATAGATGAATGCACAGAGGCTCGACGTCAGCTATAGGTCAGTTCCTAGCACTGAGCCTGAAGGTTTTAGTGTCAGGTCTCACCCCTGAGATTTATGTCAAGAAATCTAAGGTGATGTTGGTGTAGTGAGTAATCAGTCAGTAACGGTCAGAGTATCTGGATTTCAAACGAGGGTTAAATTAAGACCCTGACTGTCCTCTGGATGTAGAAGATCTGTCGCCTATGTTCGTGATATCTCTCCTATTCGCATTCACGATGACAGAGCACCAGACTTGTGGCCTAGACCTCGGAGTCAGGCCCCAGGCCTCTTCAGAAACATGGAGCCTTCCTGAGAGCAGAGTCCTTTCTCACAGCGCAGGATCGACAGCCCCTTTTCACAGCACTTGGCATCAAATTTTGACAATTCTTCATTTACTAACGGACTGAAAAGCCTCACTAGAAAGAATGGTGACAGGGGACTGCAAATCTGAAGAGAATCGGGAAAGGCGAGTCTCTCTGGAGAGATGGCGTTCTGCAATATCTCCCGCTCCTTCCTAGTGATGTCACAAGGTTCGAGCCCACAGTGGAATTCCATTTAAATATATTTTAATCTAATTAACTGACCCCCTGCCCCCCCCCACCATAATTCCACCCCCCACCCCACCCTCCCCCCACCCCACATTTGTATTTTCATACTTTGCCAATGTGAGGTCACATCGCCACGGGTTACAAGAGGATCTTCCCCAGATGTGAGCCTGTCATGGGGAACCCCACCGAGGTGTAAAGTTGAACATTTGTTCCGGCGAGATTCGGACATAGGCCAAACTGGCAGTGCCAATGTGTGCCAGGTGGCAGACCCTAGGGGGAGCTTCATGGTGTGTGAGGGGAACATGTGTGTATAATGGTGAAGGGGGGGTGTGGAGAGATATGGCGGCGATATCTGTTGTTGGGGTGGGGGGGGGGGGGGGGGTGGGGTGGAGGGTGGGGTGGGGGGGGAGGTGGAAGGAGGAGAGAGAGAATGATGCCAGTGTTGAACACGTGAGTTGGGGGGGGGCACTTCTGGTCTTGATACCGGGGGAGGGACAATGCCAGCATTAAAAGGAGCTGCGGGGGTTGGTGGGGGGGGTGGGGGGAGTGCATGGTGCGGGAGGGTGTGTTGAGGGGATGCTGCCATTGATCAGAGGGGGTTAGGTGGCTGGAGGCCCTGAGACCTCTGTGTGAGGGAGGGGGGAGGTTATTTCTTAGTTTGATCAGGGCACCTTTCTCAGTGCAACTGGCTTTACCAGTGTGTTTAGTCCCCACCCCTCAAAACGATGGCGTGGAAACGCCTCCCAGCTTCCCATTGACAAAGTGCCGTAGGAAGCGGAGAGGGAACCGCCTGTTTCTCTGGGGAAAATCAGCTGGTTTTCAGTCAGGCCCTGACACAGAGTGTGAGGTCAGAGGGTTGGTTGTAAGGTGGTAAGGTGCCATCTGGGTGGTGTGGCAATGTGGTAGGAGTCACAGTGAGTGGGGAAGGGGGAGAGGGGCAGTGGTGGAAAGTCGAGGGATTACTCAGGAATTTGACTTGGTTTTAATCTGCCCCTGATTTTCCTGGGTGACTATTCAGATAAAGTGCTCGGAAAACTCTGAAGTCTTCCAACTCTAACTCAGAGCTGGGGGCTTCCTCAAAGGATTCCTGGCACAGGGGAATTACCCATTGGAAGTTCAAGTTGTTGGCAGCATTCCCATTGTGCTGGGAGCTCTGAGGGAATTTGACAAGTACTTTTCAGTGATATGGAGAGTAGATATGCTGGACCGTGGTGTTATGAAGAAATGATGTGGAGGTGCCGGCATTGGACTGGGGTTAACACAGTAAAAAGTCTCACAACGCCAGGTTAAAGTCCAACAGATTTATTTGGTAGCAAAAGCCACTAGCTTTCGGAGCACTTGCTGCCCCTTCGCCAGGTGACTCAAGTGTTGTGAGACTTCTTCCTGTGTTATGAAGGAAAACAGCAGCTTTTTTTCCTGATCTCCTGGTCAAAGTTCACCCATGATGTAGAGATGCCAGTGTTGGACTGGGGTAAGCACAGCAAGAAACCTCACCACAGCGGGTCAAAGTCCAACAGGTTTATTTGGCAGCACTGAGCTTTCAGAGTCTCAAACGCCTTCACCAGGTGAGTACCAGGGTTGGACACAGAAGTGAGGGTGATGCTGGTCTTGATCCTGGGGGAGGGGCAATGCCAGCGTTAAAAGGGGCAGCTGGGAGTGGGGGGAGGCGGTGGGTGCTGAGGAGATGCTGCCGTTGATCAGAGGGGATTGGGTTGGAGCCCCTGAGACTTCGAAGGTGATCAGGGCACCTTTCTCAGTGCAACTGGCTTTCCCCTCAAAATGATGGCGTGGAACTCGCCTCCCTGTTTTCCATTGACAAGGTGCCATAATACGTGGAGAGAAAGCCGCCTGCTTCTCAGGAGAAAACCGGCTGGTTTCAGTCAGAGTTTATCCACCAGTCAAAATCAGTAAAACAGATTATCCTATAGCCGTCTGTGAATGCTTGTGTACATATTAGCCGTCAGGTTACCCTAGTGATTATGTTTCTAAAGCACTAATTGGGTGTAAAGGGCTTTGTGATATCCTGAAGTTGTGAAAGACTCCAGGTAAAATTACACTTATCTTTCTTTTATAAGGCAGCATTGAATGTAATGTCCAAAGCAATTTCAATGAAGCGAATGTGTTCAAAGAGAAGGAACATCAGTCCGTTTCCCCACCAGCTGAGGCTAGTTTATGGTCAGTGTCTCTATCTCCGCTCTACCTGAGATCAGCTGGTTTAGCACAAGGTTAGTTGCTACCATCCCAATCACTTACAGCAGGTACTTTAGTGTGAACATGATTTGCCTGCTGCGTACATGGTAACCTGTATAAGGACATTTCACAAACGCTTCCTGGAACAGTGACGTGCTTGAACAATGCAGCAGTAAAATTACCCTCTATTCTCTGAAAGACATTGGGTGGAATTTACTTGTCCTGCCCGCCACAGAAATCGGGACAAGGACCATGCAACATTGTTCAAGGTGCAAGGACAGTTGCTTACTGGAACACAGCAATATAAGCCCTTCACTCCTATTCTCCTAATCACCCGTGGTTGAGCTGTATCTTGTCTCCAGCTTGGCTCGTTAGTGGCTGTTAGCGATGGTTTTCTTGTTGTATTTAAAACGATTGTTCCCCTCAAGTGTGCAGACAAAGGAACAGAGCGGTTCAAGGTGAATTACACTAAAGCTGTAGGACTCTGAATGAACCCATTCAGAGCGAAAAATTCCGAAGTACAAAGGCAATTGAAGCCTCAGCTTCGATTGCAAGGCGCTTCCTGGGAGGCTGGTGGAAGCGAGTTGCCTCATGTGCTTTAAAAAGTACCGGGATGAGTGCTTGGCACGCCATAACATTCAAGGCTATGGGCCAAGTGCTGGGATTAGGTGGGCAGTAAGAAGTCTGACAACACCAGGTTTAAGTCCAACCGATTTATTTGATAGTAAACCCACAAGCTTTCGAGATTTGCCTCTTCGTCAAGTGAATGGAGAGTTCTGGTGGGCAGGTCAGGGCCTTTCATGTGTCAGTGCAGACTGTACTGTAGTGTTCTGTGATTCTGTGATAAAAGTAATTAACATATCACCAATAGACGAATAGGAGTTACCGCTATCCAATCATACTTGAGGTTACATCATGCAAACATAAGGATATAGTGTCAGTTAAGACTTGTGCATGTTATGTTATGAAGTGATAACTATATCTCTGATCAATGGTATAGCAATTATTATCCACTATTCCTTGTTTTTATGGGCAAACATGAACTGCAGCTGCACATCATTCGATTAGATGGGCCTTGCCTTTCACCTGGGCTTACTTTCCCTGTGCGACTGAGGTTCAACTTGCAGCTTATGTGATTCTTAAACCTGTGAGATTATTAACCCTTTTATGACATATGGGCTCCATATCTTTTAGGGGTGGCACGGTAGCACAGTGGTTAGCACTGCTGCTTCACAGCTCCAGGGTCCTGGGTTCAACTCCTGGCTCAGGTCACTGTCTGTGTGGAGTTTGCACGTTCTCCTCATGTCTGCGTGGGTTTCCTCCGGGTACTCCGGTTTCCTCCCACAGCCCAAAGATGTGCAGGTTAGGTTGATTGGCCATGCTAAAATTGCCCCTTAGTGTCCAGGGATTAAAGGGGATAATATGTCGGGATATGGGGGTAGGGCATGGGTGGGATTGTGTTCAGTGCATCTCGATGGGCTGAAGGGCCTCTTTCTGCACTGTAGGATTCTATGTTCTATATCATTGTACATCCTCCTGTGGCAAAAATCTATCAATCTCAGGTTAAAAAGTGATTGTTTAGGCTGGCACCTACTGCTTTTCTGGTGAGAGTATTCCGTATTTCTGCCATCTTCTGCATGAAGAAATGTTTCCTAACTTCTTTTTTGAATGGCCTGTCCCCTTGTCAGAGAGTATCCCATCAGTGGGAAAAGTTTCTCACTATAGAGTATTTTACTGGCACGTCCACCCCGATTTCGGGGGCGATGAGTCTTGGAGAACGGCATTTTCCATTGGCCTCGGACGGGATCGTACGAACCTCGGGCAGACGTGCCGGTAAAGTTCCACCCAAAGAGCCATACAGCGCAGAAAAGACCTTTCAGCCCATTGAATCTACACTGACATTATCTACCACTAAAGAGGCGCTAATCCCATTTTCCTGCACTTGTCCCATATCCTTGACTGTTATGATATTTCAAGTGACCATCCCAATATTTTTTAAAGGTTGTGAGGTTTCCAGCCTCCACTATCTTCCCAGGCAGTACATTCCAGATTCGCTACTCTACCCCAGCAATTCCTTCCAGAGTCCTAAAACCTTCAATCAAATCACTGCTTACCCTCCTATATCCATGGAGATCAGTGCAGGATTCCTCATCAGCCCCTTTAACCTGTATTCTCTATATAAAATGATGACTGTTCCCCATTTACTTGCATTGCTGTATTTTTGTTAATCAATTGATTCAGTTTGACTATTTAACCAAGTCAATGTCTTGTGATCGTCTCAGGCACAACTAACACTGGAACAAAAATCTACTCATAATCTCCACAGATTAACTGCAAGACTTCCAAAGACACTGGAACTTGGCGGCAAGCATGAAACGGAGTAAGAAATCGCAACCCCATGTAATGTCTCCCCAGGTAATCCATCCCCCAGGTATTACGTCCCCCAGGTACTGTGTCCCCCAGGTACTGTGTCCCCCAGGTAATGGGTCCCCCAGGTAATGGGTCCCCCAGGTACTGCGTCCCCCAGGTAATGGGTCCCCCAGGTACTGCGTCCCCCAGGTAATGGGTCCCCCAGGTACTGCGTCCCCAGGTACTGCATCCCTCAGGTACTGCGTCCCCAGGTACTGCGACCCCCAGGTATTACGTCCCCCAGGTAATGCATCCCCAGGTATTGCGTCCCCCAGGTACTGCGTCCCCAGGTAGTGCGTCCGCCAGGTACTGCGTCCCTAGAGTGTAAAAGGAAAATTCATATTGAATAATAATGCTAAACGCACAGTATTGCACTGGTTGCCTTTACATTCCACCATGACATTCTCCACTTCTTATTGTGCCCACCCCATCCAACGCTGGCGTCTCCACATCATGCCTCTCCACCTATTATACTCCCACCCATAAGCAATCTGTCCATTACACTGTCCATTACACCCCACTCCCACAGAAAAGCATCAGCTGTGAGGAGAGACAGGATAGGCTGGGTTTGTTTTCCCCGAGGCCGAGGGATTTGATAGCAGTATACAAAATTACGAGAGGCATAGATAGATAGAGGAGATTGTAAAGAATATTTTCTCTATGGCAGAGATGTTTACGACCAGAGGGTGTAGGTTTAAGGTGAGGAGCAAGTAGTTCAGAGGGGATCCATAGAAAGATTTTTTCTCCCAGAGGATGGTGGAAATATGGAACGCGCTGTCTGAGTGTGATGGAGGCAGCTACTCATTGAAGAAGTATCTGAACAAGCACTTAAATCACCAAGGCATAGTGAGCTACGGTCCAAATGCTGATAAATGAGATTAGTATAGATTGATTTTGATGGTTGTCGCAGACGTGGTGGGCTGAAGGGCCTGTTTCTATGCTATAAGACTCTGTGATTACAGTCCCTACCCATTACACTCACCACATGTTATACAACATGTTCATTACATGTAACGAGTAGGAAATGCAGTGGGCAAGGAGTGTAACAGGGAGAAGAAACAACACTGTCCATTTTCAAAGGCACAAGTTCAAATTTTGTTCCTGCAATTTTTGAAATCACAGTGGTTAGCATTACTTCCCAGCTTGTGTCATTGCCTGTGTGGAGTTTGCTCATTCTCTCCGTGTCTGCGTGTGTTTCCTCCGGATGCTCCGGTTCCCTCTCACAGTCTGAAAGACATGCTGGTTGACCATGCTAAATTCTCCCTCAGTGTACCCAAAGAGACGATTTTCACACTAACTTCATTGCAGTGTTAATGTAAGCCGACTTGTGAGAATAATAAATAAATTTTAGCTCTTCAAACTTTCTTGCTGGCCTTTGGAGATCTGAATAGAGTTTCCCGTGAATTTTTTCAGATTTTTAAAACCTGTGTATTACATTGATCTCTGCTTCCTGGAATGATGGCTGGAATCTTCTGGAAGCCAGGTCTGGAGGAGAAAGTTGACGTGAATAAATCTGGGTGGCTGAGCACACGCGATCTTCCTCTTTCCAGCCCATTAACTGAGCATCAGCGAGAAGGTCAGAAAATTTGTGCTGGAGCAGGAAGGAAGACCCCCAAGGGAACACAGGATTACTGAAGACAGATTTAGAATTATAAGAAACTTCTAGAAATCTTTAACACTACAGGACGTTTTTTACTCCATAGATCAGTGGATAATATACTACAGCCTCCGAGCTAAAGAGCTCAATGTTAGCAATGTTACTCAATGTAGTCCAAAGATGTGCAGGACAGGTTGATTGGCCATGATAAATTGACCCCTAGTATCAGGGGGATCAGCAGGGTAAGTATGTGGCCTTACGGGAATAGGGCCTGAGTAAGATTGTGGTCAGTGTAGATTTGGTGGGCCAAATGGCCTCCTTCTGTAGGGATTCTATGATTGTTATGCAGTTGATTCCTAAAAACAAACCACTTTCATTCTGCCCAAGGGGAGATAATTGCTACATTTATCACAAGACTAAGACAATTAGTGATGAGGTGTGAATTTGGGTCATCAATGAGTGATATGCTGCAAGACAGATTAGTCAATAATTTAAATATTCAAATAAATATCTGATTAGGATTGAATCTGATTAGATAAGGAGACAGCCCATTAGGTACCCTATGGGATTTTCAGTGTTCCTGAAGAACCTTCCACACACCTGACAAAGGAACAGCACTTCCGAAAGCTTGTGGGTTTACTAAGCTGGTGTTGTGAGACTTCTTACTGCGTTTACCCCAGTCCAACGCCGGCATCGCTACACCCTGAAAAAATGGCCAGAGAGAGGAGGCCATTCAGGCCATTGGGTCTGCGCCAATCACAACCCCACCCAGGCCCTATCCCCATAACCCCACGCATTACTCTAGCTTGTCCCCCAACACTAAGGCGCAATTTAGCTTGGCCAATCCACCTAACCTGCACATCTTGCAAGCAGTGCCCAGCATACCTTCTAATTCTATCTTTTACTCTTGTTCTATGCTTCTAAAACTTCATTTTGACTCTTTTAAACTATCTTTCTCTACACCCTAGCTATGACTGTGACACTACATTCTGCACTCTTTCGTTTCCTTTTTTATGAATGGTTTGCTTTGTTTGTATAGCGCACAAGAAACAATACTTTTCTCTGTATTTTAATACATGTGACAATATCAAATCAAATCTAAGCACCCAGAGAAAACCCACGCAGACATGGGTAGAATGTGCAAACTCCACACAGACAATGACCCAAGCCAGGAATCAAACCTGGGCACCGTGAGGCAGCAGTGCTAACCACTGTGCCATCATGCCACCTGAACAGGCCATGAGGGAACGTGCTTGGTTAACATTCAATCTTTTTACACCACATTCTCCTCTCTCTGCAGAGCCCATATTATGGAGTGTGAAACGTTGCTGCTGTCCCTGTGGGTGGAGGGAGTGAGTGGGATGTGAGTTTGAGGGTGTCCATGGGAGACAACGGTCAGACTCGCATTCGCATAAGATAAAGACTCGCATTCCAGCCATTATTTTGTAAATTGAATTTGTGCCTTTATATGCCCTGTTTGTGGACAGAACTCCCACTCACCTGACGAAGGGGCAGTGCCCTGAAAGCCAGTGGATTTTGCTACCTGTTGGACTTTAACTTGGTGTTGTGAGACTTCTTATTATGTTTGCCCCAGTCCAATGCCGGCGTCTCCACATCATGACAACAGAGAGGCCAGGGATGAGTAGCCGGGCTGGGATGTGTTTGATCTTTTGGAATTGTGTCTGTCGAGTTACACAGTTACTTTCTTTCCTTTCCAAGGAGCTTGAATATTTGTTGCCATTGCCGTTGCCGGAACTGCCCAAAGGACCTGTAACTGGTACTCCAAACGCGGCTGGTCCAACTGAGGTCTGGCTGTCTGCATTTGATGCACTGGGGACACAAAAGGAAGAACAGAGAAAAATCTCAGTCAAGGCAAGCGACTTTGTGTTGTGAAAGTAACGCAGAAGCCACAGCCTCCTGCAATCTATCCGCCCATCCTGCACCCTTCCTCCACAGCCCCCCACACCCCCATACCTGCCCCGTACCTCCCCTACCCTTCGCCCTTCCTCCCCCACACCTGCGACTTTTCCGTTCATCTCTCAAGGGAATAGATTTGCATGATGGTGGGTTCCACTGGAACTAGTGGCATTAGGCATAACCAGAAAAAAAAGGACATGCATTTATATATCGCCTTTCACAGCCTCCCAGTGCACTTTACAGCCAATTAAGTACTTTTTGAAGTACTGTAGCTATGTAGGGAGTGCAGCAACCAATCTGCACATAGCAAGCACTGCAGACAGCAATCAGATAATCAATAGCTGGGGGATATTTATTGGCCAGAAATCGCTAGTATTTGTTACATTGCTAGTTCTACATGCATCTGGCATTTCATCACGCGGGCAATGGTGGGAGCTTCTGACCTCCTCTTGGTGGCACCCACTGAAGGAGATTAGCTGGTCTAGCCAAAAGTCCATCGATTTTCAGAGGAACCAGGCAACCCCAGCGTCAGGCAGGGCCAGTAAATCCAGCCTAGTGTCTAGATCTCAGTTAGCACACTATAGTGGGCGGTTATAAAATGCAAATAGATTTTTGCTCATGCAAGTCATCGCTGTGTACAGTTTTGGTGCCCTTATCCGAGGAAGGGTGCCCTTGCTGTAGAGGAGAAGGTTTCCCAGGCTGATTCCTGGGATGGCAGGTCTGCCATATGAGGAGAGACTATATTGGTTAGAATCATATTCACTGGAGTTTAGGAGATCATGATTCCGGCTTAGGATTGGGGTAGGCACAGTAAATAGTGTCACCTGATGAAAGAGCGGCACTCTGAAAGCTCGTGCTACCAAATAAACCTGTTGGACTTTAACCTGGCATTGTGAGACTACTCACTGAGTTTAGGAGAGTGAGAGGGGATCTCAAAGAAACTTATAAAATTCTAACCGGATCAGAGAGCGCAGATTCAGAAAGAATGTTCTCAATGGTGGGGGAGTCCAGAACTAGAGGTCATAGTTTGAGGATACGGGGTAAACCTTTTAGAACTGAGATGAGTTGAAATTTCTTCAACCCCAGAGGGTGGTGATTCTGTGGAATTAACTACCACAGAAAGTAGTTGAGGCCAAAATGTCTGATTTCAAGAAGAAATTAGTTCTAGCTCTTGGTGCTAAAGGGATCAAGGGATATGGGGGAAAGGTGAGATCAGGATATTGAATTTATTAATTAGCTGAAATCAAAATGAATAGTGGAGCAGGCTCGAAGGGCCGAATGGTCTATTCTTACTTCTGAGTCTGTATCTTTCGATCAGGCATGGGGGGCAGCTGCTTGGCAAGATTTTTCTCAAGCAGATATAACAATTGTGGTGGACTCAGAACATCATGGCAATCCACAGACATTGATTGTCAAGAAAAATACTGACAATTCACTTTGTAGCATGTGACAAACTTGTGGCGCAATGGGTAACATCCCTGCCTCTGAGCCAGAAGCTTCAGGTTCAAGTCCCAACCCAGGACTTGATGGCCAAAGATTGAGTGTCAACCTACAAATAGTTTTAATACACTCAAGGCGGGCAGTAAGAGTGGGAGAGTCTCCCAGTCAACCATGCTTAGTGCGGAGTGGCACTCCTCAAGCTGTAGGCCTCTGGTGACAGATTAGTGACCTGTTCCAGGAATAACTAGCTATGGAATCAGGCAAAGTAAGTTTGCCTTAGTGCCCCATTAGGTGCAGGAAGGGAATTAGAACTCTGCATTTGTGTTAGGGAAAGAGTGGATATGTAATAAGAACATAAGATATAGGAGAAGCATTAGGCCATTCAACCCATCGAGTCTGCTCCACCATTTGATCAAGGCTGATAACTTTCTCAACTCCAATCCCCCATTCTTTCCCCGTAACCTTTGATCCCCTTACCAATCAAGAACCTGTCTATCTCTGTCTTAAATACACGTGTACAATATCTTATTCCTACTCTGGAAACTCGATTAAAATATCATTGTTTAAAAAAAATTGGATTTATTTGTTTGACAACATTCTCTCTTTCAGACAATGGACACTGTGTTTTACAATGAGTATGAAATGAAGGTACGACCTTGCATCGATCTCATTGACTCACTGAGAGCATTTGGTGTGGACAAGGACTTGGGACTTCCTGCCATCGCAGTGATCGGAGACCAAAGTTCTGGGAAGAGCTCGGTCTTGGAGGCATTGTCAGGGGTATCACTTCCCCGGGGGAACGGTAAGGCAATTTCAGAATCATTATCTGTTCGTCTCGCTCGCTCTATATATTTCTTGGTGTGTTTTCTTTTCGTTCAATCAGTTCTCTATCCTATGATAACACTATAACAAAGCTTGCCTGTCCACCTTGCCATGCAGTTTTGCAAGTTTACTAAACTAAACTGAGGAAATTATTCATCCTTATAATGGGTTTAAGTACTGAAGACATTAAAATGAGGAAGTGAGCCTTCTTTACTCTAAATGGGAATAGAGTCATTGAATTCTACAGTGCAGAAGGAGGCTTCTTGACCCGTCAAGCCTGGCATTTCATCACATGGGCAATGGCCAGAAGCTTCTGGCCCCCTCTTGGTGGCACCCACTGAAGGAGATTCGCTGGTCCAGCCAGAAGTCCGTCGATTTTCAGGGAAACCAGGCAACACCACCGGCGGTGGGGCCAGTAAATCCAGACCAATGTCCAGATCCCAGCACACCACAGTGGTCGGTTATAAAATGCAACAATAGATCTTCGCTGTTGCAAGTCATCACTGTGTACAGTTTGGTGCCCCTTTCCAGGGAAGGATGTCCTTGCTATAGAGAGAATACAACGAAGGTTTACCAGGCTGACCCCTGGGATGGCAGGTCTGCCATATGAGAAAAGGCTATATCGGTTAGGGTTATATTCACTGGAGTTTAGGAGACCATGGTGTGGAGTTGCCGGCATTGGGGTCAGCACAGTAAGTAGTCTCACCCAATGAAAGAGCGGCACTTTGAAAACTCATGTTACCAAATAAACCTTTTGAACTTTAACCTGGTGTTGTGAGACCACTTACTGAGTTTAAGAGAGTGAGAGGGGATCTCCTCCCCCTTTCTTTCTTTTCTTTTCCTGTGTTTCCTTGCATCCAGGAATATTTTGTCCCCATTTTGGTCCTTTTCTCACCCAGGTCTGTATAATGCCACAACCTGATAAGTGAGGGGTGATTCATTTTGGTAGGACAAACTTGAATGCGGATTACAGGCTCAATGACAGGGTTCTGAGGAATGTGGAGGAACAGAGAGATCTTGGCGTTCATATCCACAGATCTCTGAAGGTTGCCACTCAAGTGGATAGAGCTCTAAAGAAGGCTTACCGTGTATTAGTGTTTATTAACAGGGGGTTTGAGTTTAAGAGCCGTGGGGTTATGCTGCAACTATACCGGACATTGGTGAGGCCACATTTGGAGTATTGTGTTCAGTTCTGGTCACCTCACTATAGGAAGGATGTGAAAACATTGGAGAGAGTGCAAAGGAGATTTACGAGGAAG
Source organism: Carcharhinus amblyrhynchos (assembly GCF_965287045.1). Lineage (NCBI taxonomy): Eukaryota > Metazoa > Chordata > Chondrichthyes > Carcharhiniformes > Carcharhinidae > Carcharhinus > Carcharhinus amblyrhynchos. The sequence continues at coordinate 12,121,823 of NC_137338.1, read as the reverse complement.
CTGCCTGGTTTGGAGGGTAGGTCTTATGAGGAAAGTTTGAGGGAGCTGGGGCTTTTCTCTTTAGTGTGAAGGATGATGAGAGGCGGCTTAATAGAGGTTTATAAGATGATGAGGGGGCTAGATAGATTGGACTTGGAGAGACTATTTCCTCAGGTGGATGTAGCTGTTACTAGGGGGCATAACTATAAGGTTCATGGTTGGAGATATAAGAGGGATCTCCGAGGTAGATTCTTCACTCAGAGAGTGGTTGGGGTGTGGAATAGACTGCCTGCTGTGATTGTGGAGTCAGACACTTTAGGAACTTTCAAGCAGTTATTGGATAGGCACATGGAACACACCAGAATGATAGGGAGTGGGATAGCTTGATCTTGGGTTTGGACATAGCTCAGCACAACATTGAGGCCGAAGGGCCTGGACTGTGCTGTAATGTTCTATGTTTTATGCTCTATATTCTCACTGGCAGAATTTAATTTAGGCAACAGAGCTCTTGCCTCTTGGCTGGACAATTGGCAAGAGACCAATGTCGCCAACACTTCAGGAAGGTTCACCGAATTAAGTACAAATCAGGCATTTAACTGGGCAGTAGCGGGTCTTCGGATCCTGGGTCAAAATTCCATCCTGTCAGCTACTGGCAATTAAGGCTGGCAGCTATGCATTACAGGTAGGGCAATTGGCTAGACAGTGACCACGGCCAATCATACACCCAGAAGCTGAGGATTGCCAAGGGATCCATGCTAGAGGTGTGTGACGGCAGGAAGGAGGTCACAGGGCGTAGGGAGTGGGATAAGGAGGTTGGCAGCAGTTCTAGGTACCCACCTTCTGCAAGCAACACCAACAAGTCAATGGGCTTTCAAGGACCAGGGAATCAATGCTTAAAGTTGACTTTCTTCTGTATCTCACTCAATTAATTCAACTTATGGACAGCACAACTGCCTCACAGCGCCAGGGACCTAGGTTTGATTCCTGGCTTGGATCACTGTTTGTGCGGAGTTTGCACGTTCTGCTGGGTACTCCAGTTTCCTCCCACAGTCCAAAAGACGTACTGGGTAGGTGCATTGGCCATGCTAAATTCTCCCCCAGTGTACCTGAACAGGCACCGGAGTGTGGCAACTGGGGCATTTTCACAGCAACTTCATTGCAGTGTTAATGTAAGCCTATTTGTGACGCGAGTAAATGAGCTTTAGAAGTTTTTGCCATTCGTTAGGGGACAGAAATACTTGCCAGTAATTCTCCTTTGGAGGAAATATCATCAAAAGTACAGGCTGTTAATAAAGAACATATTTATTGAGTTTGTTTGTAAGAGGTTCTTAAGGTACCAACTCGCACTATCCAGTCAATTTAAATTATATTTTTAAGACAATGCACCAACGTTTAAAATGGAAGATTCCGTAAGGAAGACTGTTGTTTCAGACCACCTTGCCCGATTGGACATGTCCAAAATAATCCCTCACCCAAGCCATATTTTAATTTGAATTGAGATGTTATTTTTAGTCATTGGCTTTGTGTTCAACATAACAGGAATTGTGACAAGGTGCCCACTGGAACTGAAGCTCAAAAAAGTCAAAAAGGACAATGTTTGGAAAGGAAAAATAAGCTACAACAATTACTCACGCAGACTTAAAAATGTGACCGAGGTGGAAGAAGAAATTCGTAAAGGTTTGTTCCAACAGTTTTTTCTCTCATCCAGTACAGATAAAGAAACATAGAAAATAGGAGCCCTTTGAGACTGCTCTGCCATTCATCATGATCACGGCTGATTGTCTAACTCATTTGGCTGATGCCACGTTTCCCCCCACCCCCCATATCCTTTGATGTCCTTAGCCCCAAGAGGTATATCTAAATTCTTCTTGAAAACATATAGGCACAATCTTCCTATTTTGCCCAATGGCCAATGGGCGGGACAAGCCGGTAAGAGCATGAGGGAGCTAAGAAATCAGGTTCACACCCAATTTCTTGCCTGTCGTGATCTTACTAGATACTCGCCGAGGCCAACCTCGCGCCCGTAAAGGAGGCAAGGCTGATTTCAGTATTTAATTCCTATTTAAAATTGAATTGAAATATTACAAGTTAGCCCCATCCGGGCTCACATGCCTCTGCAGCCCTGTCGGTAAAGATTCTCTCCGGCAAGATAACGTATGGTCCCAATCAAACGGGAAAAGACATGATGGCCTCACCAGTAGAACTGGGGGCCATGGAGGCCCTCCCTAGGAGCTGGGGAGAAGGGGGCTGGAACCTAGCGTTGCCCATCAGGCACCCTGGCACTGCCTTTTAATTTATCCCTCAATTTGTTGATTCAGTTTAATTGGTTAACCCAAAAGAAGCACTCACACACACAGACATGCAACCTTCTTTACAGAATAACACAATTCCCCAAAACTATTTTAAAAAATAACATCCATCCTCACACTGTCAGATCACAGTTTAATTGACAACTCCAAGTACTTGTTGAGTCTTTAAGGTGCGACTATGAGTAAAAATGCTTGAGGTAAAAGAAAGTTAAATGTAGTGGATGTAATTTTATCATTTTTTTAAAAATATTGAATGAATCAATAGTCATTTAAGAACTTTATTTAGTCTCCACACAGACCCTGAGGCCTGCCCAAGGTGGACACTGTGGGTGAATTGGCATGGAGGGTGTAAAGGTGGTGGGTAGGAGGCATGGTTTCACATGAGTTGGCACTAAGTTGGCATACTGGCTATAAAAAGGCTTTGGGGATGAATGGGATGGGGTATGGGTTGGAATGGAAGGTGCGAGGTGTCTTGGGACATTGCTAGAGGGGCATATGATAGCACGGGGTTTGTGTGAGGTGGGGGTGAAGTGGTGTGAGATACAATCCTTTTTTGGGAATTGTCTGCACTCTGGCCCCCGAAACCCACCAGTGAATATTTGGGCTTCAATATACCATAAGATAGTGAGGAATAGCCTGAGAAAACACAATGGCAAATTCCTGTCCCGAATATAATTATTGCTGTCAGATTCTAATCTAATGATTACCCTCCAGTGTGACATCTTAACAAGTGTATTTAATGGTAACAAAGCTATTAAAAGGCCAGCATCTACTCATATAAGAAGGATGTCTTTTTATTCAATAATTCAAGAGTGTAAATAGTACGTAACATGTAATATATTTTGTTCCTTTGAGACCTGTGCACTTTCGTCATGCATTACTTCTTGGTCAGTTCCCCAACCAAATGGTCTATCTCTAATTGTAGTCATTTGAACTGGTGCAGTACGAACTGCAGTTTAAAGAGGAAATGGAAGCATGGAATCCCTACAGCCTAGAATGAGGCCAGTCCGCACATTGACTGTGCACTGGAACAATCCCACCCAGGCCCTATCCCCGTAACCCACATTTTTACCCTACCAATCACCCTGACACTTAGGGACAATTTATCATGGTCAACCAATCTAATCTGTACATCATTGGAGTATGGTAGGAAACCAGAGCACCCGGAGGAAACCCATGCAGACATGGGGAGCATACTCTACAGACAGTCACCCGAGGCCAGAATCAAACCCGGGTCCCTGGTGCTGTGAGGCAGCATTGATCACCATTGAAAGGTAAAGTGAATAGATTTCTTGTATTTTAAATGCAATGGTGAGAAGACAGCAAATTTACTGAAAGTGTAGGATGATATGGAACTGACGGCTCTCCTAATCTAAGACACATTTTATCACCTACACGCATAGAAACAATAACAATCAGGAAAAGATCCATTGGTCTATTCAGCCTGTCACATTGCTTTGCACTTCACAATATATCTAAACAATTTAACTTAGCGCTCCTGAAGGTCATGTAGTCTCCTGGAAGAGCCAAAAGCCCCCATCAATCTAGAGGAAACAATATGGAACCTTCCTCTTAGGAGACTGACGTTAGTCAAGGAGATCTTGTACCAGCTCGAAGGAAACCTGCAAGCAGGCAGCCATTGAATGAGCTGGCAGCCTCTTCCACAGGACCATTCTGATTCCATAGAAAAGAACCACCTCCTAATATCACCACCTCTAGCTTGAAATGGTAATCAACCCGTGCCCCACCCCCACTCCTACCTTTCCCCCTTGCCCTTACTATCTTATCTAACTGAAACAAGCTGTCTACACAAACTCATTCAGTACTTTTTTTTATTCATTCGTGGGACATGGGCATCGCTGGCTGGTCAGCATTTATTGCCCATCTCTAGCTGCCTGAGGGCAGTTGAGAGTCAACCACATTGCTGTGGCTCTGGAGTCACATGTTGGCCAAACCAGATAAGGAAGACAGATTTCCTTCCTTAAAGAACATTAGTGAACCAGATGGGTTTTTACAACAATTGACAATGGTTTCATGGTCATCAGTAGATAGTTAATTCCTGATATTTTTTATTAAATTCAAATTCCACCATCTAATGTGGTGGGATTCGACGCTGGGTCCCAGAACATTAACTAAGTTTCTGGATTAATAGCCTAGCCAATGCCTTCCCTCTTAATCATTTACTTCAATCAAATTACCTCTCGGTCTACTCACCTCTAAAGTTTAGAGTCTCAGGTCCCTGAGATTATCTTCACATGTAAGATGCTTCAAACTTGCAATTCGGCTCTTGACCCTCCTTCTGTACCCTTCCAAAAGCTTCAATATCGCCCACCATGTCAAAACTGCAGACACTCTTCTATCTGAGACCATTTTAAGACCTTACAATGTCAAGTTCACTCATGACTCAGATGCTAACAGATCCATAACAAACATTTGGGTTTTGGATGAATGGGATATCTGACCTATCACCTTATATCTTGATTTGCAGTGATGCATTTATCCATCAGATTTGAGATCTCATCTGGACAATAAAGTCCACATGGTATGAGTCACCTGACCCATCCTCTTAAAGGGCCATGCCGCAGTGTACATCACGATAACTATTCCATATTTTTGATAGATGCATCAAATGCTTCTCAGTAAGTGCAAAGAGTTGGGTGATTGGCACAGAATAAGTTCAGGGCATTAGCTAGGTGTACATAACCGAGGGAAGATGTTGTAATAAGTCTCATAAACAATATATTTGAGCCTGATTTCTCTTTAAGCTACATTAATTACTCACTGCACAAGATAGTGCGTCTTATCACGATGTCTAATCTAGTTACTTTTCAATATGTGACATCTTACCAGCCCAGAACACAATCGCAGGAGAAGGACAGGAAATCAGCAGTGAATTGATCAGTCTTGAAGTTGAATCCACCAGAGTGCCTGATCTGACTCTTATAGATTTGCCAGGAATCGCCAGAGTTGCAGTTGGCAAACAGCCAATAAATATCGAAGACCAGGTATGAAGATTAATAGATCACCTTTTCTATTTACTGAAAATAAGGATGATTGTCTCATTGTTTTTTTTGTGAGGCCTTGATCATAAATTTTGCATCTGGAATTCGGCTAGATAAGCTTGATAGGTTTCACTTCAGGTGTGATTCAAATAACCCACTAAGGAGTTTTTGCCAAACGAAGTTTATTCAAGAATACAGTTAACATGTATAGTAAGAATATTAGCAACAACTTCTAGCAATTACAAACAACACCAAAACAATAACAATAACCTTTAATGAATATTGCAGCTGTCTCAATCAAACCAATCCCATAAACAGGACTCTTCAAACAAATTTAATACAGCATCGACTAACCTTCATGTGAGACAGGAATTGAGTCTTTTGGATGAAGTCTGCAGTTCTCTGGATAGACTCAGAACAGTTTGATGTCAGAATAGCTTCCCAAAACAGCAGGGACTCCAGCCAAGCCACCAACAGCAGATTTTCTACTCCACAAAGGTTTTCAGCTAACCCCTAGAATTTCCAAAACCAGAGAGAGGGAGAGACACTTCTTTCCACCTTGCTGTCCCTTCTAAAACTGAAACCTGCAGCTCAGAACTGAAAATGAAAGCGCTCCTATCACCTGACCTGCCAACCAGTTTTTCTCCTACCAGTGCAGAGTCTTAAACACCCAGTAAGAATAAACAAACCCCCTTTAAGCAGCAATAAAAGGTTTTCTCAATATGTGGTGCCAAAATGAGAAAACAACTGAAGCCAAAAAAGCCTACTTACAAATGCAGCAAACATGATTTAGAAAAAAACATCTCTTAAAGGTACATTAACGTCACAAATTTAATAAAATAACAGATACTCTAAGTTATTATCCCTGATTTAGGTTTAGAAGTTTATTCTGGGTATCAACAACCACCAAATTATTGTTTGCGCACAGCATATTTATCGAGCACTCTACAAATTTTACACCCAATAAGACTCATAACCAACCATGTGTCCGCATATTCAAAGTTGCCAGGGCTTAATATTTGAGGATCAAAGCAGTCAGAGAGTCAGAAGGTCAGAGATCAGTTCTCTCCTTCTGGTCTCCAAGTGGTTGGCCAGCCTGTTTTATCCTGAACTAACCAGTGATCACCTCGGGGCCTGGTTTTTTTTTATACTCCGTTCAGTGGATCCTGCCCACACAATGGGCTCTGGATCAGCCGAACCAGCCTTCCCTGGCCAGTTGTCTCTTGGGGCCTTGTCAAGCTTTAATCATTTTGCATGGCTAGTTTCTTGTGCTCCAGCCCTCACACCAATAACCAGTGAATGAACTCATCACTGCCAAATTCTCGGTTTCCAAGCAACCAGCGTATGAGGCACATTCGTTACAAATTTAAGTATAATTTTAACCATACCAATTTAACATTTAATCTCATAGAACGCCAACCTGCAGGATTTTGTCTGTTCAATTCCTTTAACAGTAGCACAGTACACCACATCAATCACATTACAGGCTTTGTATCAAGATAGGCAGACCTTAAAGTTAAAGTTTATTTAAACTTTGATTACTGCAAGTAAACACCATGCCAGTGCTTAAAGATTAACAGGGTCAATTGATTCACTATGCTCCACTCCCGTTTTCTTCAGACTTTTCTTAATTTGTCTCAGTTATTTATTATTTACGTACATCAGTTCCCCCTTCACTAAGTTTCATATCGTTCACAGATAAGGTGGGAAAAGGGGGATCGCTTACACTTTAATAGTACTTCACTGATTGTAAAACAATGGAACCACCCAAAGTTAAAAGCAAATTACTGCAGGTGCTGGAATCTGAAACAAAAGCAGAAAACGTTGGAAAATCTCACAGCAGTATCTGTGGAGAGAGAATAGAACCAACATTTCGGGTCTGGACAACCCTTTCCATCCAGACTCGAAACAGTTCGATTCTCTCTCCACAGATGCTGTCAGACCTTGTGGACATCCTAAAATGTTATGTAAATACAAGACTTTCTTCTCTTTCTACTTTATATAAATGTCCTACTTTTACTAAATTTACTGATTCTGAACACATTTTCTGAACCAATGCACTTTTAAGAACAAACCACAGAACTGTTACAGCACAGAAGGAGGCCATTCAGCCTCTCCCTGCACATTCTTACTTTCCAGATAACTCTAAGTCCCTTATGAATTCCTCTCCTGAATCTGCCTCCAGCACAATCTCCGACAGTGCTTTCCAGATCTTAACCAATCACTGCGTGAAAATATTTTTCCTCATTGCTCCTTTTGACTTAAATCTGTGTGCCCTCGCACCTCTTGAGTGGGAACAGATTTTCTCTCTCCACTCTGACAAGCCCATTCATGACTTTGAATAGCTCTTTGAAATCTCCCCTCAGCCTTCTCTTCCCTACGGAAAACTGTCCCAACCTCTCCAACCTATCTACATGACTGAGATTCCTCATCCCTGAAACCATTCTCATGAATCTTTTGTGCAGTCTCTCTAATGCCATTACGTAGAAACGTAGAAACATAGAACTTTACAGCACAGTACAGGCCCTTCGGCCCTCAATGTCATGCTGAGCTATGTCCAATCCCAAGATCAAGCTATCCCGCTCCCAATAATTCTGCAGTGCTCCATGTGCCTATCCAATAACCGCTTGAAAGTTCCTAAAGTGTCCCACTCCACTATCACAGCAGTTAGTCTATTCCACACCCCAGCCACTCTCTGAGTGAAGAATCTACCTTGGAGATCCCTCCTATATCTCCCACCATGAACCTTATAGTTATGCCCCCTAGTAACAGCTACATCCCCCTGAGAAAATAGTCTCTGCACGTCCACTCTATCAATCCCTCTCATCATCTTATAAATCTTTCCGAACGTGTTGTGCCTTCAACAGTTGAGGCCGAAACAGTCTTTTATACATGAGTTTACAACTCATATATTTGTATTTGTACTCTAAGCCCTGATTAATAAAGCCCAGAATACTGTGTGCTTTATTAACTATATGCCCATCCTGTCCTGCCTCCTTCAATGACTTATGTACACAGATACACAGGTCCCTGTGCTCCTGCACCCACTTTAGAGTTGTACCCTTTCTTCTATACGGGACAGAATTTTCCATTTGTTTAACTAAGGTTCCCCTCCACACACACGGTTAGAGCCCCCTCCCCCAGCCAAGCACACTGGGACAAGGGGAACCCCCTCACCCCACAGACATGGAAAACACCCACACCCTCACAGACACTGGGAATCTGCCTGCCACCTCCCATGGACCTCCCCAGTGGAAGCCCCTCTGACGCTGCCCCTGACACTGCATCCCTGGCACTAGCCCCTGCCACCGCCCCTAGTGCAAGCTTTGAAATTACACCAACATTCACATATCGCCTCAAGTGTTTCCCGCTCAATCAGCAAGCACACAACAAATTTTACTGTCTGTAAAAGGAAAATGCGCTTGTTTGATGAACTTGAACGTAGTGTTGACTGCCATAAGTTTCACCAAACATTCTTTTTGATTCTGCTGTCACGTGATCTGTGTTCCATTTCAGATTAAGAGCCTCATTAAGAAATTTATTAAACGACAAGAGACCATTAACCTCGTGGTTGTGCCTTGCAATGTTGACATCGCAACGACGGAAGCTCTGAAGATGGCCCGGGAAGTGGACCCCACCGGAGAGAGAACTCTGGGTAATTGTATATCAGCTAAGGAAAGGGAACTATGGACTCTTTAATTGGACCCCGCGACAGAGAATAATCTTTCTGTTGCGGTGTTAGTAAAGAGAAAAAGTTGTGAAAAGAGTTTGTTGTCTAGCCAACATGTCCAGTACAATGTCTCGACATCTCCGTCTCTGGCCCCCATCCAATATTTATTCCTTTCTGGAGAGGTTGGACAATAGAGATTGTGGTGGGAAACTGTAAATTGAGCGAGCAAAGATGGGCCAGGTAATTTCTGAAATAACTCCTCACAGGCTGGCGTCCCTTTTCATAGTAACTTCATTGCAGTGTTAATATAAGCCTACTTGTGGCACTCATAAATAAACTTCACCAGTATCCCTTTATTTACAAAGCCATCTCCACTCAGATAGAAAGTCAGAATCCAGGGTGTCAGTTGACCTGATACTCCTCATTATACACACAGGTGAGATTCTCTGGTCAGGCAATCGTTACCTCAATCAGGGAGCTCATAGTCCAAGAAGTCCACCTCAAGGGCCTCGTTGAGGTCATTACAGTTTCTTCATCCATACTCTTGTGACACAGCCACGCTCATAGCTACTAACTTGTGTTTGCTCTGGAGGACTATTAGTGTCTGGCAATATGTGTTGTCTAAGGTAGTAGAAAGATTTTTACTGAAAGATAATTCATCCCAAACAGTTGATTGAGGCAGAATTGTCACTTGAAAGTAACAAAAGGAAAGAATATGACCAGGATTCTCCCATCTTGTCCGCCACTGGAATTCTAGTAGGCAGGGGAGTAGACCATGTAACATTCCATTGAAATCAGGCAGGAATCTCTGGTTTTCAGATGAGCGTGGCCAGAGAGTCTCGGTCTATATCTTGAATCTGTGACTCTCCAGACATGTTATGAAAGATCCCTCAAGGTGCAAAGGCTGACTAAAGATGGGGAGCACTGATTATTCTAGGTCAAAACACCATAGCCCTATCAGTCACTTTCTCTGTTGATGAATCCCTGCAAAGACTTCAGCAGGAGACACATTCCAGCACATCTTAATCTGAACATCCACGTTATTTAGATTTTATTTTAGTGTGATAGAAAGTTTTCACTTTCGACACATTAACTTACACTAAGCACTCAAAGATGGGACAAAAAGTTAAATGATTGCTGCCTCAGGCCCTCAAGTCAACACAAAAATTGTTAAGGGTTGGAGGCTAAAATGCAGCACCACTTCCCTCCCTGTGACAAAATTCCTACTCTCACCAAATCCCCACTCTCTCCAAATTCCCACTCCGTAATTTTCAGGCCTCGTTCACAGCAGATGCAAATCCCATTATGGCCACTAAATTGCGCGATGTCGGGAGGTTTTGGGAGGGAGGCCTTTAACTGCACTTTGCGAATAGGCCACCATTTAAAAATGGAAGCCCAGTCTCTGAATCATAGCCTGGCCGACGGGTTTAGGCCACCTCCCGCCCACCCCTTCCCCACTCCCCTCCCCGAACCTCCACTCCCCCAATGCTGGCTGTGTAATCCTCACCAGCAGTTTAAATTACACACAATGCCGTTGGATCTGACTAGGAAAGGCAACTGTGAAACCAGCGGGGCTAGATAGGGTGGAGGTAGAGAGACTCTTCCCACTTAGAAAGGAAAACAGAACTAGAGGGCACAGCCTCAAAATAAGGTGGGGGGGGGGGTGCAGTTTAGAACAGAGTTGAGGAGGAACTTCTTCACTCAAAGGGTGGTGAATCTCTGGAATTCTCTACCCATTGAAGTGGTGGAGGCTACCTTGTTGAATATATTTAAGTCACGGGTAGATAGGTTTTTGATAGACAAGGGAATTAAGGGTTATGGGGAGAAAGCAGGAAAGTGGAACTGATCCACTTCAGATCAGCCATGATCTTATTGAATGGCGGGGCAGGCTCGAAGGGCTAGATGGCCTACTCCTGCTCCTATTTCTTATATTCTTATGTACTGATTTTCTCACATTATGCAGCATGTGCAATTTTGGGAAAATTCTGCCCCCACTCTCACCAAATGTCCGCTCTCAGCGCGAATTCAGATCCATTCGGAGTTGTTTGAAAAGAAATAGTGCAGCTGAGTAAATTTATTTTGCCTTTTATTTCCAATCTGAAGGCATTCTAACAAAACCTGACCTGGTCGATAAAGGAACAGAGGCGAATGTGGTTGACATTGTACAAAACATCGTGGTGGAGCTGAGGAAAGGTTACATGATTGTCAAGTGCCGTGGGCAAAAGGAGATCAATGACCAATTGACACTGGATGACGCAATCACAAAAGAGAAGGCATTCTTTGAGGACCATGAACATTTCAAGTAACGTGTGAAGACTTTTTTCCAATTGATTTCCTCTCATTTTTCTTTCCGCGGTGGCACAATGATTAGCACTGCTGCCTCATGCCACCAGGGACCTGGATTCCATCCCAACCTGGAATGCGGAGCTTGCACGTTCTCACCATGTCTGGGTGGATTTCCCCCTAGTGCTCCGTTTTCCTCCCACGTTCCAAAGATGTGCGGATTGGCCATGCTAAATTGCCCCTTAGTTTTCAAAGATATCTAAGTCAGTTGGATCAGTCATGGTAAATGTGTGGGGTTACGGGGATAAGACAGAGGAGAGGGCCGAAGTAAGCCTCGGGATTTTTCAACCGCGCTCACCCCAAGATCGGAAAATCCCGCCCAAATGTCGATGGACCTTTGCCTGTGTCCTGCCCGCTAAGTTTCCTGTGGCAGGTAGGATGGGAAAATCCAACTCTCTGTCAGAGAGTCAGTGCAGACTCAATAGGCTGAATGGCCTCCTTCTGTACTGCAGGGATCCTATGATTTGAACTCTTCAACTTTTGTCCTTGGATTGACCTGTGACCCATTTCACTCTATCGCTTTGATTTTGTCATTTTTATGCCATTTTGATGTGTGGAATTTAAAAATATTTTTGATCTTTAAAAATATTTTGATCGTTAGAGTTTAGAAGAATGAGGGGAGATCTCATTGAGACGTATAAGATGATGAATGGGATGGATAGGATAGAGGTGGAGAGACTCTTCCCGCTCAGAAAGGACAGTAGGACTAGGGGACACAGCTTTAAGATAAAGGGGGGGCGGTTTAGAACGGAGTTGAGGAGGAACTTCTTCACTCAAAGGGTGGTGAATATCTGGAATTCTCTGCCCGTTGAAGTGGTGGAGGCTGCCTCGCTCAATATTTTTAAGAAGCGGGTTGATGGGTTTTTGATAAGAGAGGGGATTAAGGGTTATGGGGAGAGGGCGGGAAAGTGGAACTGAGCCACGACAGATCAGCCATGATCTTATTGAATGGCGGGGCAGGCTCGAAGGGCCAGATGGCCTACTCCTGCTCCTATTTCTTATATTCTTATCTAATTAATCATCAGAATGCGAATTTGATTCCATTGCACACACTAACCCAAAAATATTGAAGTAGTCAATGTTTTTGAGGTCACAGGCGGGGACAGTCCAAGTGTGGAAGGTCATTACCATGTTGGGATTTAGTCATATTGAGGCAATGTGAACATTTGAAGGAGCTTCTTGAGGCTGCACGGTGGTACAGTGTGGTGAGCAACAAGTGCCAGCCCAGCCAGCAACGCTCACATCCCATAAATGAACAAAATAACAGATTGAAACTTTCTTGACCACACACAGGTCCCCTGCTGTGTCAAGAGCACAACAATGCAGCGGCAAAAGGAGACCAGTGGGCAGCACTGAACAAACCTCCCCATGCTGGAATCTAATCCCCAGCCAAAACTCCAAGGCCACACACCGGTCCTCAACTCAGAATGGAGGCAAACATCAGGATAATCACCGAGCTGGAAAAATTTACCTCGTCCAGGGCAATATGACCAATAGAACGGTCACATTGCCCTAGATGAATGCCATCAAGGGTGAGAGAGAGAGAGGTGAAAGGTTTGGGGAGCTCTAATTCTAGAGCTTAGGATGTTGAAGTCACAGCTAGCAATGGGGGAGCAATTGAAACTGGAGGTGTGCAAAGTACCAGAATGAAAGGAATGAAAAGATTTTGAAGGGTGATTTGATTTGATTTATTGTTGTCACTTGTATTAGTCTACAGTGAAAAGTATTGTTTCTTGTGCGCTATACGGACAAAGCATACCGTACATAGAGAAGGAAAGGAGAGAGTGCAGAACGTGGGAATCAAGTAGATAGGGTTGTTAGGAAGGCATACGGTGTCTTGGCGTTTATTGGTAGGGGGATTGAATTTAGGAGCCGCAGCGTCATGTTGCAACTGTACAAAACTCTGGTGCGTCCGCACTTGGAGTACTGTGTGCAGTTCTGGTCCCCACATTATAGGAAGGATGTGGAGGCTTTGGAGAGGGTGCAGAGGAGGTTTACCAGGATGTTGCCTGGTATGGAGGGGAGGTCCTATGAGGAGAGACTGAGGGATTTGAGGTTGTTTTCATTAGAAAGAAGGCGGCTAAGAGGGGATCTTATTGAAACATATAAGATGATTAGAGGTTTAGATAGGGTGGACAGTGATAGCCTTTTTCCTCGGATGGAGAAAGCTAGCACGAGGGGGCATAGCTTTAAATTAAGGGGTGGTAGTTATAGGACAGATGTCAGGGGTAGGTTCTTTACCCAGAGGGTGGTGAGGGATTGGAATGCCCTGCCTGCTGCAGTTGTAAATGCGCCTAGTTTGGGGGCGTTTAAGAGATCTGTGGATAGGTTTATGGATGGAAAGGGTTTGGTTTAGGTTAGAGGGTCATTGTTTTTTAACTGGTCGGCGCAACATCGTGGGCCAAAGGGCCTGTTCTGTGCTGTAATGGTCTATGTTCTATGTTCTATGTACATAGAGAAGGAAAGGAGAGAGTGCAGAACGTGGTGTTATAGTTATAGTTTGGGTGTAGAAAAAGATCAACTTAATGCAAGGTAAGTCCATTCAAAAATCTGATGGCAGCAGGGAAGACACTGTTCTTGAGTCAGTTGATACATGTCCTCAGACTTTTGTATCCTTTTCCCAATGGAAGAAGATGGAAGAGAGAATGTCTGGGGTGCGTGGGGTCCTTTATTATGCTGACTGTTTTTCCGAGGCAGTGGGAAGTGTAGACAGTGTCAAAGGATGGGAGGCTGGTTTGAGTGATGGACTGGGCTTCGTTCACGACTTTTTGTAGTTTCTTGCGGCCTTGGGCAGAGCAGGAGCCATACCAAGCTGTGATACAACCAGAAAGAGTGCTTTCTATAGTGCATTTGTAAAAATTGGTGAGAGTCGTAGCTGACATGCCCAATTTCCTCTGTTAGAATTCAGGGGTGGTGGGACTGCAGCAAATTACAGAGATAGGGAGGGATGAAGCAATGGAGGAACTTGAAAACATCCTGTCCTGTTACAACATCAAAAAATATAATGCTGTTTCCTTGTTGGAGTGCTTAGCTATTTTCTCACAAGGCATCAATCCTAACCACTGGCATTTTTCTTGTTCAATTTGCTATTCAGGCATCTTCTGGATGAGGGGAAGGCTGGCATCCCATGTTTAGCGAGTAGACTAACAACAGAACTTGTTAATCACATCAATGTAAGTTTTATTTTGTCAAAGTATCTGTCTTTGATGTCTGGGTTGCCATGATTCCTCATTATAATCTAGGGTTCAGAGGTAGAATTCTTCCAAGTTGGCATTCCTAGCGAGGGTTTCATTTGATTCAGGTGCGTTTTGCAAACTCCGGTGGGATTTTCCACATGTTAAAATCATTCTGGGAATTCTGATCTCCAGGCCCGAAATTCTAGAATGTTTCCCATTGCGTTGGTGGGTGGAGGGAGACATTGTGCTCAAGGGTATTCATTTCCAAGGTCCATTTTCTGGGCCATTATCATTCGTTAAATATGAGGGGTAGTCGGGTGGGGGGGTGGTGAGTGGGGGGGGGGAGGGGGGTGGGGGGGACGCAGTTTAATTACGAGAATGTTTAGTAGTGAACAGAGACTTTTTCACTCAAATGCAAGTTGAGGCATAACTCACGAGGGAAGGCCACGAGTTGAGACAGGGTGGGGTGGTTGACGATCACCTGAGATTTTGTGGTCGCACCTTTGCCTCTGCATCTAAAGGTTGTGGTCCGAGTCCCACTTGAGAAACCTCAGCTCAAAAATCTAAGCTGACCCTCTGATGCAGAACTGAGACCATAAACTGTGGTTCCGTCTGCTCTCTTAGATAAACGTAAAAGATTCCGTGGCAAAGGTGAGCTAGAGTCTTTTGACCGTATCTATCCTGCAATCTCAACAGATTATTGGGTGGCGTGTTGTGGGATCTTGCTGTGCGCAGCGATCCTCTTCAGTTTTCTTAATTCATTCATAGGACATGGATGTCGCTGGCTGGCCAGCATTTATTGACCATCCCTTTTGCTTCCTTGAAATACTGCAATCCACGTGCTGTAGGTTGTCCCAGTGCATTTCCAACCAGCGACAACTAGACTTCCAACAGTACCTCACTGGCGTCACGATAGGCAGGTCTTTCTTCCTTATTTCATCAGGGGCAAAGGATTGAGGGGGAATGCGAGGAAAGAGGGTTAATGGGGGTAAGGGCTGATCAAAATGACCAAGTTTGCTCACTTAATCAACTTGTTCTGTTCGTAAAAATGATCTTCTCCTGATTTGTCTTTGCAAGAAATCATTGCCACAGTTGAGGAAGGATGTTGAAACGAAACTGTCCAAAACTCTGCAAAGTCTGCAAACGTACAGCACTGGCGTTCCCACCACCTATGATGAGAAGGTGATGTTCATGATCGAGGTGAGGTCTTTTTTTTATCCATTTGTGGGACATGGGGCATCACTTGCTGGCCAGCATTTATTACCCATCCTTAGTTGCTCTTGGGGGACTGTTGAGAGTCAACCACATTGCTATGGCTTTGGTGTCACACGTAGGCCAGAAGACCAGGTCAGGACTGCAGATTTCTTTCCTTAAGGAACATTAGTGAACCAGACGGGTTTTTACAACAATCGGCAGTGGTGTCATCAGTAGATATTTCATTCCAGATTTTTTTTATTGAATTCAGAAGAAGGCAAGTTATCACCTGAATGGTTGTAAGTTAGGAGCGGGGAGTGTGTAGCGGGACCTGGGTGTCCTTGTGCATTAATCACTGAAAGTAAGCATGCAGGTGCAGCAGGCGATAAAGAAAGCAAATGGCATTTTGGCTTTCATTACCAGAGGTTTTGAGTATAGGAGCAAGGATGTGTTGTTGCAATTATATAGGGCCTTAGTGAGAGCACACCTGGAGTATTGTGTGCAGTTTTGGTCTCCTTTTCTGAGGAAGGATGTTCTTGTCTCAAGGGAGTACAGCAAAGGTTTACCAGTTTCCGGGGATGGCCGGACTGATGTATGAGGAGAGATTGACTAGGTTAGGATTGTTTTCACTGGAGTTCAGACGAATGAGGGGGGATCTCATGGAGACTTATAAAATTCTAACAGGACTAAACAGGGTAGATGGAGGAAGGATGTTCCCAATGGTGGGGGAGTCCAGAACCAGGGATCACTAGCTAAGGATTCAGGATAGACCATTTAGGACGGAGGTGAGGAGACATTTCTTCATCCAAAGAGTGGGGAGCCTGTGGAATTCATTACCACAGTAGTTGATGCTAAAACATTGAATGTATTCAAGAGGCAGCTGGATATAGCACTTGGGGTGAATGGAATCAAAGGTTATAGGAAAAAAGCAGGATTGGGCTATTGAGTTGGATGATCAGCCATGATCGTAATGAATGGCAGAGCAGGCTCGAAGGGCCAAATGGCCTCCTCCTGCTCCTATCATCTATGTTTCTAAATTTCATCATCTGCTGTGGCAGGATTCAAATCCAGATCCCAGAACATTAGCTGAGCTTCTGGATTAATAGTTTTACAATAATAACAATAGGCATCACCTCCCCATAAACTGGATTTATCTGGATGAGCACCTGGCATTCAATGCAACGGGCCAAGTGCTGGTAAATGAGATTAGAGAATGTTTCTGGCATGTTGGTGCAGACTTGATGGGCTGAAGGGCCTCTTCTGCACTGTTTGATTCTGTGTTCCATTTTCCATAACATTAATCCTCAGTGAATGGGTGGGGTTGGACTCGGTGGGATAGAGAGAATCGTGCAGTGTGTAAAGTGGGCTCCTGTAGCCGGCGTTACAACCAAAGGCCAGTTCCGCTCCCAGGAAGTGTTCACTCGCAAATCGCTGGTTCGTTTCACTCTTGGGACTGATTTAAAACAGGCCACCAACTTGATCAAAGATAAAAGACTGAGATCGGGGTTTGACTTGCCAGCCTGTTATTGCTCCCACCCTCCTCCACACCCACTCCCACGCCAATGCCAGAAATCAGTGGAATGGATATGGAAATCACTGCGGAGAGAGTGCACAACACAACCACCAGCCTGAGAATCATATGCTGGAGTTAAATTCTAGGTTGTTCCTTTTTTTGTCTGAACTTACCGTGATTTTTCAATGTGTGCTTTTTTAAAATGTGTGCTTGAACTGGACCATCTCGAGGGCAACATGACAGCTCAGAGACTATCTCTGTTGCTGTGCGGACACATGGATTTGGGCCTGTGTCTGTGGGAGTTTGCACGTTCTCCCCGTGGTTGCGTGGGTTTCCTCCGGGTGCTCCGGTTTCCTCCCATATCCCCAAAGATGTACTTTTAGGCTGATTGATTGGGTACTAAATTGTCCCTAAATTGGACCTCCCTGATCCTCGCACATTAGGCGTAGGCTAAAATCATGAATAGGACACTGAGACAGTGGGACGGCGGCGCGGGCTCGTTGGGCCGAAGGGCCTGTTTCCCGTGCTGTGTTGTGTTGTTCTTTGTTCTTCTTTGTTCTAATAATTGGGAGAGCACTATGAGTTAGCAACACTGGTATTTAATCGAGGTCTGAGAACCAGCCCCTTATAAATGAGTAGCCAATACATTGAAATTAAATGCGCGCGGATGAAACTGACAGACAGGAAAGGGCCGACTCTGTCCCATGTTCATGACAGCTGGAGCATCAATACTGACAATTTGCCCACACCCTCACCCCCAGCCAGAACCACCTTCCTTCTCCCCCAGCCACCCAACCCCCACTTCAACCCAGCCCACCCCACACCCTGCCACCACTTATGCCCATCCCCACATCTAAGGAGCAACTTAGCATGACTGAAGGAGGCCATTTGGTCCATCCAGCCTGCACCGACAACAATCCCATCCAGGCCCTATCTCCATAACTCCACATATTTACTTATCCTGCCAAACCACTTGATGCTAAGGACAATTTACCATTGCCAATCAACCTAACCTGCACAACTTTGGACGGTGGGAGGAAACCGGATCACCCAGCAGAAACCCACGCAGACATGTGGAGAATGTGCAAACTCCACATAGACAGTGGCCCGAGGCTGGAACTGAACCCAGGTCCCTGGCACTGTGAGGCAGCAATGCTAACCACTATGCCACTGTGCTGCACTATAGTAGTGGGAAAGGCAGCTAAATGCATGAATCCAGAACAGTGTCCCAAGGTATGAAAAGTTGAAGCTGGACAAGACAGACAGAAGAAAGCATGAAGAAAAATTTGAAGAAGCTTCACCACTGAAAATTGCAAACACCTGAGTGACACAGTTAGAGACGTAGAAACTAGAAGCAGGAGTAGAACGTTTGGCCCTTCGAGCCTGCTCCGCCATTCATTATGATCATGTCTAATCATTGAATTCAATCCCTGATCACCCCCTTCTCCCCATATCCCTCAATCCCTCTTGCCCCAGAACTATATCTAATTTCTTCTTGGAATCCCATAATGTTTTGGCCTCAACCAGTTTCTATGGTAGTGAATTCCACACATTCACCACCCTCTGGGTGAAGAAATTTCTCTTCACCTCAGTTCTAAAAGGTTTACCCTCTTATCCTCAAATTATGACCTCTAGTCCAGGACTCCGCCATCATTAGGAACGTTCTTTCTGAATTTACCCTGTCTAACCCTGTTAGAATTTTATAAGTTTCTATGAGATCCCCTCTCTTTCTCTTGAACTCCAGTCAATATAATCGTATTTGACTTCGTCCCTCCTCATTTGACAGACTTACCATCCCAGGTAAACCTTTGCTGAATTCCCTCTGTAACAAGTACATCCTTCGTCAGATAAGGACACCAAAACTGCACACGATATTCCAGGTGTGGCCTCACCAAAGCCCTTTACAATTGCAGCAAATCATCCCTATTCCTATACCCAAATCCTCTCACTATGAAGGCCAATATACCATTTGCCTTCTTTACTGGGATAATGTTTTTACCATTAAGCTAATCCCAGTTGCCCACATTTGGCCCATATCCCTCTATACCAATCTTACCAATGTAATTGTCTAAATGCTTTTTAAATGACAAAATTGTACCCACCTCTACTACTATGTCTGGCAGCTTGTTCCAGACACTCACCATCCTGTGTGTGGAAAAATTGCCCCTCTGGACCCTTTTGTATCTCTCTGCTCTCACCTTAAACCTATGCCCTCTAGTTTTAGACTCCCCTACCTTTAGGAAAAGATATTGACTAACGAGTTGATCTATACCACTCATTATTTTATAGGCCTCTATAAGATCACCCCTAAGCCTCTTACGTTCCAGGGACAGAAGTCCCAGTCTACTCAGCCTCTCCTTATAACTCAAACCATCAAGTCCTGGTCGCATCCTAAGAAATATCTTCTGCACTCTTTCTCGTTTAATAATATCCTTCCTATAATAGGGTGACCAGAACTGCACACAGTACTCCCAAGTGTGGCCTTACCAATGTCTTGTACAACTTCAACAAGATGTCTGAACTCCGGTTTTCAATATTCTGACCAATGCGCAGTACAAAAATGATGAAAACTGCAGAATTTAAAAGAAGAGTTAAGGGCAGCAATTGCTGCAACGTTTGTTGTCAAACAGGAGAAAGTTTTAAAAGTTGAGAAGCTTGAAGAAAAAGAGAAAGTCATAAAGGCGCGGAAAATCAAAGCCCAAAGTGATCCACAGCTTGCAACTTGAAAGAGAAGCTTACCTGCCAGAACTCCCACAGCGCAGAGTTCAAGGGAAAAGGGGCCTGCAGAGTAAAAGAGAAGGAATTGCCATGAGGTTGATTTTCGGAGCCCAGAGTAGGAGTTGTGGCAGCAATTTTTCTGAAAGTGTAAAAGAGAAAGGCCCATGATTTTGTGTGTGTGTGTGTGTGTGTGTGTGTGTCGTGGTGGGGGAGGGGGCAGTGGTGGGGATCAGAAAAGTAGGGGGAGGGTCAGAAAAGCACTGGAAAAATATAACCACAGAAAGCTCATAAAGCAGAGAGCCTGGCTGGAATTTTACCACCCCACCCGCCATGGGAATTGAGGCGAGCAAGGGGTGGACAATGGAAAGGTCTGTTGATCTCAGGATTTTATGGCTTCAGGACCAATCCCATCCTTTGAGTGACTGTCTTGAAGAAAGAACATATTCACAGTTGGGAATACAAGAGATAGGAGAATAGCCATGGATTGAACATTACAAGAGACCTCAGACTTCTCTGAGGGGAATAGGGAGTGGGATAGCTTGATCTTGGGTTTGGACATAGCTCGGCACAACATTGAGGACCAAAGGGCCTGTACTGTGCTGTAATGTCCTATGTTTCTATGAGAACAAGATAATCCCGAGAGAGGGCAACCCTGCCAAGGGCAACAAGAGACTCCAGAGAGAAGGTTAGAGTCCTGAGGGTAACACAAGGCCTCAGAGAAAGGGCAATGACAGGACAAACAGTAGAAAGAACAGTTGATTATCGTTTCAAAATCAAATGCAAGAGGAATGTGTGATCTATCAGCAACACGAAGAAAGAAAGACTGTCTCAATCAGCAGGATGGAAGTGCCATGGATAACACTTGAGGTGACTCTACTCAACTGCGGGAAAGCTCAAGATGAGGAAGGCAAGCTTCACAAAGAAAAGAGAACCCTTTTGAAATGCCTTTACATCACACAAGAATCCCTCAGGACAAAATATATTCTTCTAGAAAATTATGAAGAGAAGGAAAGTGAATTTAATATCGCTCGGAACCAACTGACAAAACCAGTTGGCAGAGAAGACTCAGCGATGTTTTATACTCCATGAGGAAGCCAGAAGCTACAAGAAACAGACTGAAGAGTTGAAGAAGCAGCTGAGTGGCAAAGAGGAGGCGTTCAACAGGAAAAGCCATAGAACTTTCAAGTTGCAAGAGGATAATGAAGCCATAATCACATAACTCAAAGATGTCAACACTTCATAGGGTCAAGAGCTGGCCAGCAGTGAAACCAACATGAAGGAAAAGGACAAAGTTCTGTTACAAAGAGAAAGAAAAGACAGAACCATAGAATCTCTCCAACACAGAAGGAGACCATTCAGCCCATCAAGTCTGCACTGACTCTATGACAGGGCATCTTTCCCAGGCCCTATCCCTGTAACCTCACATATTTACCCCGCCAATCCCCCTAACCTACACATCTTTGGACACTAAGGGGCAATTTAGCATGGCCAATCTGTCTAATCAACACTTCTTTGGACTGAGAGAGAAAACCAGAGCACCCGGAAGAAACCCATGCAGACACAGGGAGAATGTGCAAAATTAGATATAGCTCTTGGGGCTAAAGGGATCAAGGGATATGGGAGGAAGGGGGGGATCAGGATATTGAATTTGATGATCAGCTGTGATCAAAGTGAATGGCGGAACAGTCTCGAAGGGCTGAACAGCCTACTCCTGCTTCTAGTTTCTATGCTTCAATGCATGGAGACAACAGTATGACCAAGCCTTGGATCTGCAAATAGTTAAGCACTATCAATAGAGGATTCGTGTTTTTTATTCATTCGTGGGACATGGTGTCACTGGCTGGCCTGCATTTATTGCCCATCCTCAGTTGCGCAAGGGCAGTTGAGAGTCAACAACATTGCTGTGGTTCTGGAGTCACATGTAGGTCAGATTTCCTTCTCTAAAGGATATTAGTGAACCAGATGGGTTTTTCTGACAATCAACAATGGTTTCATGGTCATCAGTGGATTCTTAATTCCAGATCTTTTTTTATTAAATTCAAATTCCACCACCTGTCACGGCAGGATTCGAACCGGGCTCCTCAGAAAATTAGCTGAGTTTCTGAATTAATAGTCCAGCAATAATACCACTAGGCCATCGCCTTCCCAAGTCTCCAAATCTCTTTGGTGAGACAGCTGTATAACAATAGCTGGGATGATGGAAGCCTCGGCATTTAGGAATTGCTAATGAGGAAAGGCCATGGTCCATCTCCATTGCTTAGAATATTTGGCGGTCAAACAGAACAGCAACATCGGAGCTGTCATTTAACCATAGTACTCAATTAGTCTGCAGCAGGTTCAGACATGTCCGCAGGAAAACACCAGTGGTGGCAAGCTGTAAGATTGGATAGGATTCTGGAATGTTTCCTGCAAGGGAGGGAATATTTTGAAGAAAGTTTCCTTGGGAGTTTGAATGGGTAGACAAAGCTTCAAGTTTATTTATTAGTGTCACAAGTAGGCTTACATTAACATTGCAATGAAGCTGCTGTGAAAATCCCCTAGTTGCCACACGCTGGCACCTGTTCGGGTACACTAAGGGAGAATTTAGCATGGCCAACGCACCTAACCAGAATGTGTTTTGGACTGTGGGAGGAAACCAGTGCACCTGGAGGAAACTCACACAGACATGGGGGAACACGCAGACTCTGCACAGACAGCGACCTAAGCTGGGAATCGAACCTGGGTCCCTGGTGCTGTGAGGCAGCAATACTAACCACTGTGCCACCGTGCAAGTGGATGGTGTTAGTTACACATGGTCTGAGGAAGGAAGAAATCTCAATGGTAAAACAGTTATTCCTTGTTGGATGCTTTCTTGTGTTTTCACAATGGTAACTTTCCAATACGTTGATTGATCACAGAAAATCAACACGTTCTGCAATCATACGAAAAGCTTGACAACTGGGGAAGAACCTCCAAATCACCTAAACGGGGAAAGGTACATCACCAAAATACGGAAGGAGTTTGCAGCTTGGAATTCATTTCTGGATAAGAATATATCAAACTGTGAGTGTGAATCATTTGCTCTCCCTTTGTTTAATTAGACTACTAGCTGAGGTATGATTGGCACTAAAGCAATGTAATCTGACTTTCTGATTGAAGGTCTGTCTCAAGGAGGGTTACATTGGAGGTGATGACCAGCCCTCCCGTGCTTCTGAGATACCCTGGAGAAGACAAGTTCACAGAATTATAGTATCCTGGTAGTGCAGAAGAGGTCACTCGGCCCATCAAGTCTGCACTGACTCTCCGACAGAGCATCTTAACCAGGCCCTATCCCTGTAACCCTGTGCATTTACCATGGCTAATCCATCTAACCTATACCTTTGGACTGTGGGGGATCTGGAGCACCCGGAGGAAACCCACACAGACATGGGGAGAATGTGCAGACTCCATGCAGATAGTGACCCAAGGCCGAAATTGAACCCGGGTACTCGGAGCTATGAGGCAGCAGTGTTAATCACAGTTTTTTTTTGTTTACTTTATTCCAATCCAATCAAGTCAAATTAAAGTCAATTCAGAGTGCCAACAAGTTGGGACATTCCTGATCCAAGCTGACGAGACAGGGCTCTCACCTCCTGTCTTGGGCTTGATCCACATGATCCAAGCTGATTGGAGTAGGTATAGCTCCTCCTCCAAGGCTTGATCTCACTTGCATCTTAGCCAAAAGGCCCAGATGCCGCTTTAAAAAATTGCTTCAAATGAAGCTGAAATGTAACTTAATGACTTCAACCAAGTGTGGCATGTCGATACTACACTTGATCTTAGCCAAAAGGCTATAGAAAAAAGCTCCAATGTGTCTCTAACCAAGGAGCTGTTAATCACAGTACAGAAGGAGGCCATTTGGCCCATTGAGTCTGCACCAATTTTCTGGCAGAGAGTCTTACCCAGATCCTTTCCCTGTAACCCCACATATTTATCCTGCTAACCCCCCACACATCTTGTGACACAAGGGGCAGTTTAGCATGGCCAACCAACCCAACCTGCAAAAATCTCTTTTCTTCAAGTCTGGGAGAGAAGGTTGATGGATTCAAGTCCTTCACCAACATATAATCTATACTGAGTGAATGCTACACTGTCGAAAGTGCTGTCTGCGTGGGTTTCCTCCGGGTGCTCCGGTTTCCTCCCACAGATTAAAGATGTGCAGGCTAGATTGAATGGCCATGATAAGTTGCCCCCTAGTGCAAGAATCACCAGCAAGGTAAATACGTGGATTAATAGGGACAGGGCCGAGATAGGATTGTTATAGGTGCAGGTTCGATGGGCTGAATGGCTTCCTTCTGCACATTAGGAATGTTAATCTTCCATCTCCATTTTAAACTGCAGTTAGTACTGCATCAGTTCAATTGACTGCAGTTAGAGGTAGACCATTTGGTTGGGGAATTGACCAAGCAATATGTGATGAAAGTGTTCAGGTTTTAAAGGAGCAAATATATTAGATATGATGTAATATTTATACTCTGTGTAGGTTAGATGGATTAGCCAAGGGGAATGCACCGGGTTATGGGGATAGGGTGCGGAGAGGGCCTGGGTAAGATACTGTGTCAGGGAGTCAGCACAGGCCCCATGGGTCAAATGGCCTCTGTGGGGATTCCATGTTTCTCTTAAACCAGTAAACAAAAAGACACCTGGGGCACGATCTCACCTTCTGTTCATGCCACGCTCCCGCTGGGATGAGGTTGGAGATTTTAGCGGCCAGCCGAATCTCCATTCCCTCCGGCGGGATTTTCTCATCCTGCCGGCGTGAGTGATGGTAAGATTCTGACCTTGGGGTTTTACAAAGTGATTTTGCTCAATTGCCGTATTCTCTCTTTTAGTCCGGGATCACTTACATGACGAAGTCCTACAATTTGAGAATTCTTACCGTGGGAGAGAGCTGCCTGGATTTGTCAATTACAAGACATTTGAATCACTTGTAAGGACTGAGATTAGGAAGTTGGAAGAACCGGCGATGAAGAAATTGGCAATCATTACAGGTACCTGACTGCATAATTAATGTGTGTAACCCTGCATGGTAAGATCACTGGCTCAATACTGTGACAAGAACATTCATTAAGTGTACCAGATAAACCTTCACTCACCAAGGATTCATCTGGAGTTCAATCATCCTGACTATTCATCAGAGCTCATTGTGCCTAACCCCAGCATATCAAAATCTCCTTACATCAATCATTAAATCAACCAGTTCAGATTAGAATATATGCAACTAACCACATATCAGAACCCACACTAGCTATTGAATACATTAATCATAGAATCCTCTACAGTGTAGAAGGAGGCCATTCAGCCCATCGAACCTACACCGACAGCAATCCCACCCAGGCCTTATCCCCACTTAGTTGCCCTGCTAATTCCTCTAATCTATCACATCCCGGGGCACTCAGGGTTAATTTAGTGTGTCTAATCACCCTAACCCTTACATCTTTGGACTGTGGGAGGAAATGCTCACAGACACAGGGAGAACGTGCAAACTCAACACAGACAGTCACCTAAGCCGGGATTCGAACCCAGGTCCCTGGAGCTATGAAGCAGCAGTGCTAACCATTGTGCCACCGTGCCGCCCTTAAAAGGTGTTGCTTTTTTATTTTGTTATTCTTTCAGAGGCGGTGGGCATCGCTGGTTAGGCCAGCATTTATTGCCCATCATTAATTACCCTTGAGAATTGGTGGTGAGCTGCTTTTTTAAATAACTGGTGTCCACGTGGTTCAGGGATACAGTGCTGTGAGGGGGGAAGTTCCACGACTTTGATCCAGCGACAGCAATATGTTTCCAAGCCAGGATGTCCTTGTTTTCGATTATCAATTCTCTATACTCACTGCCTATAGAATCAATACTAATTTTGTTAACTCATTTAACATGAGTGACATTGGAGCCACACAAGAGCCAAGCAATGATTATCTCCGACAAATGAGGATCCAACCATTGTCCCTTGACTTTCAATGGCATTACCATTGCTGAATCCCCCACCATCAACATCCTGGGGGTTACCATTGACCAGAAACTGAGCTAGACTAGACGTACAAATACTGTGGTTATCAGAGCAAGTCAAAGGCTAGGAATCCTTCAGAATGCAACTCACCTCCTGACTCCCCAAAGCCTGGCCACCATCTACAAGGCACAAGTTAAAGAGTGTAAAGGAATACTCTGTATTTGCCTTTCTCCAGCAACACTCAAGAAGCTCGACACCATTTAGGACGAAGCAGCCTGCTTGATTGCCACCCCTTCTACAAACATTCAATGCTTCCACCATCAATGAACAGTGGCAGTGTAACATCTCCAGGATGCACTGCAGGAACTCAATAAGGTTCCTTCGGCAGCAACTTCCAAACACATGACCATCTAGAAAGACAAGAGCAGCAGATACCTGGAAACACCACCACCTGGAGGCTCCCAAGCCATTCACCATCCTGACTTGGAATTGTATCTTCGTTCCTTCACTTGGTTAAAACCCTGGAACTCACTCCCTAACAGCACTGTGGGCGTACCTCAGGGCTGCAGTGATTCAAGAAGGCAGCTCACCACCACATTCTCAAGGGCTATTAAGGGTGGGCAATAAATGCTGACCTAGCCAGTGACACCCACATCCTATAAATGAATTCTAAAAACTTGTGTATTTTTTAAATATTTATGAAAACACTTCCTATCTATTTTTATATTTCTGGTTAGCTTACTCCTTCCTTATTAATCTTTTAGTTAGCCTTTGCTGTTCCTTACATTTTGTCCAATCTTCTGAACTTCCACCTGTCTTTGCATGATTGTCATTTTTCTTTAAGTTTGATTCTATCATTAATCTCCCTAGTTAACCACTAGTTAAATCTTTCCACTGCATCTCTGTTGACGTATCCCTTAACCTAATTTGCCTATTCACTTTAGCCAGCACTCCTTTTCTTCCCATGTGATCGTCCTATTTTAAAATTAAAAACATAAAGTTGAATTTCCTGGTCCCGCCTGCCACGGGACCTCAGGGGGGCTTTGATGGTGGATGCAACCGGAAAATCCATCCACAGTCTTGGACCCACTCCTCTCTCCCTCAAACTGAATGTAAAGTTCAATGATATTATGGTCACTGCTACCTAGAAGCACCTTCAATTGGAGATCCTTAATTAATCCATCTCATTGCACAATATCAGGTTTAGTATAGACTGTCCTCCGGTTGAGTTCAGAACATGATTCAAAAAGCTATCCCAAAAACATTCTATAAATTCCTCATCTATGCTCCCTTTGCCCATCTCACATTTCCAGTTTGTAGGTAGATTAAAATCTGTGAAGATTGTCACTGCACTTTTCTGACAAGCTCCCATTATCTCATCCTTTTTGCTTCACTCTACCATGTGATTATTACGACATGATGTGGTGATGCTGACGTTGGACTTGGGTAAACACAGTAAGAAGTCTCACAATACCAGGTTAAAGTCCAACAAGTTTATTTGATGGTTAAACCCATCTACTTTACAATCAAATAAACTTGTTGGACTTTAACCTGGTGTTGTGAGGCTTCTGACTGTGATTACTACGACATGACATGACAGGGGCAGAATGGTGGCACAGTGGTTAGCACTGCTGTCTCACAGCACCAGGGACTTGGGTTCGATTCTCAGCTTGGGTCACTGTGTGGAGTTTGCACATTCTCCCCCTGTCTATGTGGGTTTTCTCTGGATGCTCCAGTTTTCTCCCACAGTCTGAAAGACGTGCTGATTAGCTGCATCATCATGAACAGGTGCTGGAATGTGGTGACTAGGGGGGTTTCAGTGCAATGTTAATGTAAGCCTTACTTGTGACTAATAAATTAACTTAAAGAAAATGACTCCCGCAAGTGACTTCTTGCCTTTACCATTTCTCATCTCTACCCAATCTGTTCCCACATCCTGCTTTCCATAATTTAGACCATCTCTCTCTACTTATTTACTATTGTCACAAGTAGCTTATATTAACACTGCAGTGAAGTTACTGTGAAAATTCCCTAGTCACCACACTCTGGCACCTGTTTGGGTACACTGCAGGAGAATTTAGCATGGCCCATGCATCAAACCAGCTTGTCTTCAGACTGTGAGAGGAAACTGGACCACCTGGAGGAAACCCATGCAGATATGGGGAGAACATGCAAACTCCACACAGACAGTGACCCAGGCTGGGAATCAAACCCAGCTCCTTGGCACTGTGAGGCAGCAGTGTTAACCACTGCGCTAATACCATCACTAACGACAGAATATATCTCCACCTTTTCTTGTCTTCCTGTCCTTCCTAAGTGTCCTGTACCTTTCAGTATTCAGGTCCCAGTCCACGTCACTCCCACAACCATGTCTCTGCAATGGTTATTAAATTGTATATACTTAGTTCTGTGTGCCCTCTTGGTTGAGCCGTTTTGTTTGGAGTTCTTGCATTAGTTTTATAGTTTTCTTTTTATAACTTCTTCTCAAATTTGATTCCTTACTCCCCCTCATTTAGTTTTAATCTTTATTTCCCGAGTTGTGCAGCTCACTAGAACACCAGCCCCAGCACAATTGGGGTGTGGACTGTACCAACGATACAGATCTCACTTTCACCAGTACAGATGAACCAGATCCCACTTTTCCCACGCCAGTCGTTGAGCCAGATCTCCCTAATCTAATTTTTCCTACACCAATTTGTATGTAGCTCAGGTAATAATCCAAAGGTTGTTACCTTTGAGATTCTGATTCTTAATTTGATGTCTAAATCCTCATACTGATGATGTAGAAACTCCTTTTTTGTCCTGTCTCTGTTGTTGCTACCTCCATGGACCATGATGACTGGGTCATTCCCCTCCTACTACAAGTTTCAGCTCCAAGTAGGTGTCCCAAATCCTAGCACTGGACAGGTCACACAGCCTGGATTCATAGAGAATGGTGTCGATCCCTCTGATTATGCTGTCCCTACTACCATCAGTTTTCTTGTTAACTTGCCCACTTGAATGGCTTGAGTGCCACGACCAGTTAGCTCATCCATCCTGCAGCCCCTGCTCTCAATCCAAACAAGCTGAAAGGCCTTAAACCTGTTGGACAAACTCTTGCACTCTGCGTCCCCTTTACTGCTTCACTTGCAGTCACATCACCGGACCACCGGCCAAATCAAAAGACAGCCTCCAGGCAGGGAGATAACTTTCTCCCTCCTGATCTGTCGCCGTATCTGCAGCTTAGCCTCCAGCTCAATAACTCTGAGCTGCAGTTCCTACAGCCATGAACAATTACTGCAGATGTGTATGCCCTGGCTCAGAGAATATTTCCAGCATTTTCAGTTTTTATTAAAGCTAAGTCTAGGCCTGATTACAGCGCCCAAACAGGGGGAATGGTTTTTCCCTGATTTGCATTCAATGAGACCTCGAATAAGATCTGGATAAAAGCAAGTTACTGTGGATGCTGGAGCCTGAAGCCGAGAGAGAAAATGCTGGAAAACCTCAGCAGGTCTGGCAGCATCTGGAAGGAGAGAAAAGAGCTGACGTTTTGAGCCCAGGTGACCCTTTTTTTAGAGCTCCTTTCTCTCCTTCCAGATGCTGCCAGGCCTGCTGAGTTTTTCTGTTTTTGTCCTAGAATAAGATAGTTTTCAAAAGGAACGACAGCGTAACAAGAAATGGGAAGCACAAACTGAAACTCGTTCTGGATAATTAAGGTTGTGACTGGAAGGTGTGACTCTATCCCTTATTTTCTGTTACAGAATTTACAAGAGCGGCTTTTATTGATATTGCCGAGCAACATTTCAAAGCTTTTTGCAACATTTTGAAAGCTGCCAAGGTACAGTCTAAATCTATCATTATAACAAACCATTTAAATAAGGTTTGATTACAATAGCCAATGGTTGGGGTTTGTTACCAGTGGCAAACTATACATTGCTAATTGATTCATGTTTTTTGTACATGTGAACTATGGAATAAGGGTAGCTCAGACAGCCCCTTGAGACCATCCACTATTCAGTCCCAAAGTTTTTTATATTCTATATCCTTATGTTCATTCATGGAAGATGGGCATCGCTTGTTGGGCCATTCCTAGTTACCCTTGGAGGGCAGTTGAAAGTTAACCACGTTGCTGTGACTCGGGAGTCACAAGTAGGCTAGACCAAGTAAGGAGGGCAGATTTCCTTCCCTAAAAGGACATTAGTGAACCAGATGGGTTTTTCCAACAATCAGCAATGGTCATCAGTGGATTCTTAATTCCAGATTTTTTTACTGAATTTAAATTTCATCACCTTCCGTGGCGGGATTCGAACCCCGGTCCCCAGAATATCAGCTGAGCTTCTGGATTAATAGTCTGGCAATAATACGATCAGGCCATCGCCTCCCCAGAAACGCAGTCGATATCTACCCCCGTGCGGCTAAGAATATCAATCCGGGAATTGGGCCAAAATGGACGTGCTAAATAAAAGTCTGTTTTGGGCGCTCCAGCTGCAGAACAGGTGAGTTCAGAACTTCCAACGGCTCTCTGACTCAGATCGGTGCTGGGGGGAGGGAGATCATTATCTTGTGAGGGAGGAGGGAGGCCCGATCATTGTCTTATGGGCGGGGGTGGGGGATTGGTGGGGGGGGGGGTGGAGGGCAGATCATTATCTGGTTGGGGGAGAGAAGACGGAGGCAGGTAAGATGTATCTCTGGTGGTGGGGGTGGCGGGGGGGAGGAGGCCAGATGGATCTCTGGTGGGGTGGGGAGGGTGTGGAGGGGGTGCAGTGGGAGAAGAGGGGTCCACTGCCACTCTGCGGGCGATGTGTGGGGGTCGCGATTGGTTTGGGTAGCAGTGGGGAGGGGTGCTGGATCAGGGGGACAGTGATGTCTGTGGGGACCATTGCTCCCGGGCCACTTTCTCTGCTTTCTGTGGCCCAAAAGTGATCTGACACGGGCGCGCTTTTTCAATTATTTTCTAACTGCGCACGCGCAGTTCAGAGCGCCGACTGTTTCGGGTGCACTAAGCCCCGCCCACAGCGCAATTTAGACTCGCGTTTTTTTTTCAGGCTAAGGGCATATGGGGGCACCTGAAAGCAGATTTCCAAGTCGGATCTGAATTAGAATGAAAATGGTAAAATCAGGCCCATAGATTCCCAGAATCATTTTGGTGAATCTACTATGTTCTTAATCCAAGGCCAATAAATCCTTTAGAAGTTGCAATGCCCAAAACTGAATGAAGTCATCCAGATGTGGTCTGTTAAATCTCTGTAGAAAATAAGTAACATCCCTTCCTCTTTTCTAATCCAGCCACTTTGAGATTAAAACCAACAGTTTTTGATGGGATTAGACAGGAACTTTCAAAAGTTGACTGGGGGAGTCTGTTGGCAGGTAAAGGGACAATTGGGAGGTTTTCAATAATTTGTTAACCTAGGTTCAGGGTGAGCACATTCCTCTTAGAGTGAAGAGCAAGGATGGTAGAAGTAGGGAACCCTGGATGATTTGAGATATTGAGGCCCTGGTCAAGAAGAATAAGGAGGCATAGGCAGCTGGGATTATGCGGATCCCTTGAAGAGTATAGAAGATGTCAAAGTGGAGTTAAGAAAGAAATCAGGAGGGCAAAACGGAGACAAGAGATTACTTTGGCAATCCAAAGAGCTCCTAAAAATAAAGGGCAATAAAGTAATTAGAGAGAGAATATGGCCTCTCAACAGTCAGCAATGTGCAGAATCACAAGAGGTGGATGAGATCCTAACTCTTTCTCATCAGTACTGTTGAGAAAGGCATGGATGTTAGGGAACTTGGGGAAATAAATAATGATGTCTTGAGGAGTGTACATATTACAGAGAAGGAAATGTTGGAAATCTTAACATGCATCAAGATAAATCCCCAGGGCCTGATGAAGAGTATCCCGGCATGCTGTGGGAGGCTAAAGGGGAAATTGCGGTCCCACAGCAGAGACATCTGAATCATCAACAGCCACAGGTGACATGCCTGAAGGTTGGAGGGTTGCAAATGTTGTGCCTTTATTTAAAAAGGGCTGCAGGGAAAAGCCTAGGAGCTATAGGCTGAATGTAACATCTGTCGTGGGTAAGTTGGTAGAAGGTATTCTGAGAGACTGGATCTACAGGCATTTAGAGAGGCAAGGACTGATTAGAGACAGTCAGCATGGTTTTGTGAGCAGAAAATCATGTCTCACAAATCTGATTGTGTTTTTGAAGGGGTAACCAAGAAGGTAGATGAGGGCAGTGCAGTCACATTGCCTACATGGTCTTTAGCAAAGCCTTTGACAAGATACCGCATGGTAGGTTGTTGCATAAGGCTACATTGTACGGGTTCCAGAGTGAGTTAGCCAATTGAATACCAAATTGGTTTGATGACAGAAGACAGAGGGTGGTCGTAGAGGGTTGGTTTTCAATCTGGAGGCCTGTGACCAGCGATGTACCTCAAGGATCAGTGCTGCGTCCACTGTTATTTGATATTGAAATTAATGATTTGGATGAGAATTTAGGAGGCATGGTTAGTGAGCTTGCAGATGACACCAAGACTGATAGCATAGTGGAGGCAAATGGAATTTCGTCCTTCATTGCTAGAGGGATAGAGTTTGAAAACAGTGAGATTATATTGCAGCTATATAAGGTGCAGGTGATACCACACCTGGAGTACTGTATAGTTTTGGTCTCCTTGAGAAAGGATATCCTGGCACTGGAGGGGGTGTAGAGGAGATTCACTTAGTTGATTCCAGAGTTGAGAGGGTTGGCTTATGAGGAGAGACTGAGTAGACTGGGGCTATACTCATTGGAATTCAGAAGAGTGAGGGGAGGTCTTACGGAAATATATTATATTATGAAGGGAATAGCTAAAATAGAAGCAGGGAAGTTGTTTCCACTGGCGGGTGAAATTAGAACTAGGGGGAATAGCCTCAAAATAAGGGGAAGCAGGTAGTTGAGGAGGAACTTCTTCACACAAAGTGTTGTGAATCTGTGGAATTCCCTGCCCAGTGAAGCAGTTGAGGCTACCTCATTGAATGTTTTTAAGGCAAGGATAGATTTTTGAACAGTAAAGGAATTAAGGGTTATGGTGAGCGGGCGAGTAAGTGGAGCTGAGTCCACGAAAAGATCAGCCATGATCTGATTAAATGGCAGAGCAGGTTCAAGGGGCCATAATGGCCTACTCCTGCTCCTAGTTTTTATGTTTTTATAGTGCATAGTGAAGAAGGTTATCTAGGATTGCAATAGGATCTTGATCAGTTGGGCTAATGGGCTGGTGAATGGCAAATAAGAGTTTAGCTTAGATAAATGCTAGCTGATGCACTTTGGTAGATTGAACAAGGGCAGGACTTACTCAGTTAATGGTTGGGCACTGGGGAGTGTTACAGAGCAAAGAGATCTAGGGGTACAGGTTTATATCTCCTTGAAAGTAGAGTCACAGGTGGACGGGTTGGTACACAAGGCATTTAGCATGCTTGGTTTCATTGGTCAGAACATTGAATACAGGAGTTGGGACATCTTGTTGAAGTTGTACAAGACATTGGCAAGGACACAGGTAGTAATGCCAGAGGTAGTAGTAGAGGCCATGCTCATCCCAAAAGCAGAAAATCCTGCTTGAGGCCACCACACTTCCGTGGTGGAACTCCCATCCGCTACAATTCCCATGGTGGGTGGGACCAGAAAATTCCACCCTATCGTTGGAATTCTACCGCCCTGCAAATCATGGATTCGGAGCAGGCACGGGGCGAACAATGGAAATGCTGATTGACCTCAGGCGGGATTTTCTGGGAAGGGGTCGAGTGAGGCCTTAAAATTCCACCTGTATCTCTTATCACCAAACCAATTATCAACCAATGTCAAAAGCTAACATCCACTTCCAATTTATTTTGAGGAGTAGGTTCAAGGGGTTGTGATCGAAACATGAGATCGAACGGTCCGTTTCCTACTCTTAAACACTTGTACATCCTGAGACACGAGCTTTACCAAGCAAATGCCTTTTCTCATTCCTGATTTCCTCATGGGGAAATGGACTTGGTTCTGACAGAAACATTTTTGTCTTTGAGCACAGATCAATATTGAGTCTATCAGCCGACAGGAGGAGAGTGAAGCAGAGAAGATGATACAAGCCCAGTTCAAGGTTGAACGTATAGTGTACTGCCAGGACACCATCTACAGCAAGCAATTAGGCAACGCAAAAGTGAACTCATTTGTGCAGACTGCAAATGCCAGCGTCCAAGAAATGTCACACCATGTGCAAACGTACTACAAGGTAAGGAAACCATCAGGTTAATCAAAGAGCATCAGTTAACACTCTGCATTGCGTCCTGTTTTTCGATTTGATCTTATTTTATTCATTATTGTCACATGTATTAGTATACAATGAAAAGCATTGTTTCTTGCACACTATACAGACCGTTCATGGACCAGGAGAGGAGAGAGTGCAGGATGTAGTGTTACAGTCATAGCTAGGGTGTAGAGAAAGATCAATTTAATAAATGGTAGATCCCTCAAAGGACTGCTGGCAGCATTGAAGAAGCTGTTCTTGAGTTGGCTGAATGTGTCTTTAAAGTGATTGGCAAAAGAACCAGAGGCACACAAGATGGGGCCGATTCTCCTGTCCCGCTGCGCTACTTTTTTAGTGCAGTGGGCCAGGAGAATTGGGGGGAGGTACGATTCACGGGATTCCCGCGTGCGTTCGCGCCCCGCTAACATCTCCCAGCAACAGATTTCCAGCACGATCTGCACCGCACCAGAAATTGCTGGGCAGATGGGGGTTAGCACTTAAGTGGCAGGGGCATGCTGGGCTGAATGGCTCCCTTCAGGATTGTATCATTTGTGCCGACATCACTGGCAAGGGCAGTATTTATTGCTGATTTCTAATTTATCTCGATAAGGTGGAAATTAACCATCTTCTTTGAATAGACCAAAGTGATTTGTTCAACCTTTTCAGGGGTGGGCAGAAGTCAACCACGTTCCTATTGGTCTGGAGTCACATGGCTAAGGACAGCAAATTTCCTTCCTGGAAGAACACAGTTGGGCCAGACTAGTTTTTAATTCCAGGTTTAATTAACAAATTGAATTTAAATGCTTTCTTTTCGGTTAAACTAAAGCAAGCAAACTAAGGGATAAGGCCAGGCGGGCAGCCCCTTCGAAGGGGAGGTCTGCCCAAAACAAAAGAACAAAGCATTGAGGAAACTTAAAACGTCAAACCAAAATGTGGTTCAAGGGTTCGATAATACACCCCGGCCCCTGCACACACTGCATGTTCCCTCTCCAGGCTGCAAATATAGCCATGGTAGTGGGGCAGGCAGTCAGGTTGGTCGACCCCCTTGGACGCCCACTGAAATATGGATCTGTTTAATGCATGTTTGACCAGGCCCGGAAGCAGGTTCACGAGGAGGTCGTCCTCCTTCTCCATCTGCTCCCCCCCCCCCCCCCCCCGCAACTTCCACACCAGGCGAATGCCCAACTGCAGTGTTGGAATTTGAACTCACAACTCCACATTGTTAGATCAGGCCCCTGGTTTGCTAGTCTAGTAACGTCACCACTAGGCCATGTTACCTCAACATTTGCCATGGTTCTTATATTAATCGGCTAATGCGTAATTTTCAATCTGCGTTTTTGGCCTTCCTATTCCAGATTGCTTCAAGTCGACTGGCTGACCAGATTCCCCTGGTGATAAGCTACCACATTTTGAATGAATTTGTTGATAAGCTACATTTGGAGATGATCAGGCTCCTCCAAGATAGAGACCGTATCGATGAATATCTGTTTGAAGATCAAGAAACAAAAATGAAGAGAGAAGCCCTTCAGAGCAGAGTGCAAAGGCTGAAAAAAGCTCACAAGATATTGCTTGAATACGCTTAAGTGCTTATTGAACAACTAGATTAACTTGATGTGTTGGTCTCTTTGCTCCTTCACCTCCACTTCTCAAATTGTTCATTTTGTATTGTTCCACAGTCGCTGGTCATTGGTCACGTTTGAGCTTTTGACAGTCAGGCATAGCCAAATATTCAACTGAGCTGGAGGAACATCAGTATGTTCAAGGTCCTCACTCACAAACCATCTTTTACCAGGAGTCACAAAGCAGATATTGGGTGAATCAATTCTGACAAATTTATTCTCCCTTACGTTGTGGCAGCTCTGAGTGTCATCCTGAATGGAATCATGGGCAGGCTTAAGGCCTAGTGGTATTATTGCTAGACTATTAACCCAGAAACTCAGCTAATGTTCTGGGGACCCCGGTTCAAATCCCACCACGGCAGATGGTGGAATTTGAATTCAGTTAAAAAAAAATCTGGAATTGAGAATCTACTGATGATCATGAAACCATTGTCAATTGTCAGAAAAACCCACCTAGTTCACTAATATCCTTTAGGGAAGGAAATCTGCTGTCCTTACCTGGTCTGACCTGCACGTCAGCGCAATGTGGTTGACTCTCAACTGCCCTCTGAAATGGCCCAGCAAGCCTCTCAGCTGTTCAGGAAGATATCGCCTTCTCAAGGGTAACTAGGGATGGGCAATAAATGCTGGCCAGCCAGCGATGCCTTTATCCCACAAATGAATAAAAAATCAGTAAATGTAAAGCGCTCCAAAAACCCAACCTTGCAATCCCCCTATCCACGTGACTCCACTCTTAGGAAAGAGAATTAATTTACCAGAAGTCCTTGAACTTGTCTTTGAGGTGTCTTGTGTAGAACCTCTTACCTTCAGCTTCCAAAGTAGCAGATTCTACATTCTGCATTATCTGTCACTATCCGTTACAATTCAGAATGTGACAATCACCAAATGCTTAATCTGAAGTAGGGTAGAAATTAAATCCAGTAAACATTAGCTGTTACCTTCACAAGTGTATCGATAGTGGGGGGAATGGAGATTCCTTTTCCTATACACTTAAGTTGAATCTATACTGCTGGATTTCCCATAGTGTGGTACACATTAGTCCAATGGATAAACTATTTAGTAATTATAGGATGTTAGTCAATATAACAATAAGTTATTCCCTTTCTAAGACTGAACTTTATCATAGAACGTCAAACAGGACAGCACAGGAGCAGGCCCTTTGGCCCAGATGTTTGTCATACATGACACCAAATTTAATTAATCCCTTTTGCCTCCCCTTGTTCTGTATCCCCCTATTCCTTGCATATCCACATGCTTATCTAAAACGCCCTTACTGTATCTGCCCGCACCATCACCCCTGGCTGCATGTTCCAGACACCTATCACTTTTGTGTAAAAAAAACCTGCCCCTCCTTTGAACTTTCCCCCTCTCACCTTAAGTGCATACCCCCCAGTATTAGCCATTTCAACTCTGGGATAAAG
This sequence comes from Carcharhinus amblyrhynchos, assembly GCF_965287045.1. Lineage (NCBI taxonomy): Eukaryota > Metazoa > Chordata > Chondrichthyes > Carcharhiniformes > Carcharhinidae > Carcharhinus > Carcharhinus amblyrhynchos. The sequence continues at coordinate 12,084,688 of NC_137338.1, read as the reverse complement.
ATTTTGACTATCAACCCTATCTATGCCTCTTATAATTTTCTAGACTTCTATCATGTCTCCCCTCAGCCTCCACGCTCCAGAGAAAACAACCCTAGTTTGTCCAGCCTCTTCTCATAGCTCATTCCCTCTAACCCTGGTAAACCTCTTCTGCACCCAAAGCCTCCACATCCTTCCTGTAATACTTATAAAATGACGAGTTCTATTTATACGTAGAGACCTATCCCCCGCAGGCAAAAGGAACATGTCCAGACATGACACCTTTTTTGAATTAAGCAAAAGTATGGAGGACAAATAGCCCTCTGGTGCATTATCCATGCTGATGCTTCAACCAATCAGAGTCAGTTGCTAAAAAATCAGTATCCGTTTCTCATTTGAAATTTGGAATTCTTGTATCTGTCCTGATAAGTGCAAGATGAAAAGCTTCAGAATATATCTTTTTTCAGCAATATCTCAAGATTCGCTGCTCATAAATGGTTGGCTTCTCTCTGGGGCCAAGGGAACCTGGCACTTAATAGCCATTTTTCTTTCTCTGTCTGCTTAAGTACTGTAACATGCAAGTATGACTTGTACCGGATGCAATATTTATTTCTAATTATAAACAGCATCAATAAAGAATCTACACTGTGCTTTTAGAGAAGGATGATTAAAACTTCTCTCACCACCTTTAATCTTATTCTGTCTCAGGGTCTCAAAGTTCTTTCCCTCCCTTTGTCATCACCTCCCCTCAAAACTTACCATTTAAAATCTACAATTGTAAAGCACTATTTACCATCATTATTTCTATCTATTTTATCCTTTTTCCTGGACCCTCATTCTGCATCACAAGCAGTTTTGGACTTGAACTCAATGGGACAGGAAATTCAAAGTGAAGTGATGTTTATTGTATACTTCATGGGCGACATGGTGGCACAGTGGTTAGCACTGTCGTCTCACAGCGCCACGCACCCAGGTTCGATTCCCAGCTTGAGTCACTGTCTGTGTGGAGTTTGTATGTTCTCCCCCTCTTTATTTTCTCTAAGTGTTCCGGTTTCCTCCCACAGTCCAAAGATGTGCAGGTTAGGTGGACTGGCCATGCTAAATTGCCCCTTGGAGTCAGAGAGACGAACACAGTTACAACGAGAGGGCCTGGGTGGGATTGTTGTCAGTGCAGTCTCAATGGGCTGAATGGCCTCCTTCTGCTCTGTAGGGATTCTATGACGTGTTTAGGTCAGACCCCATCTTGTGCACTGCGTCAGTTCTGGGGCATTAGGTTTCAGATAGGTTGGATTAGATTCAGGAGGGGAAAATTCACCAGAACTCTACCAGAACCTAAAGAGATAAAATAAGTTAACCGGGGAAGTGGCAAAGTGCTTAATCCTTGGGGATTTTGACAAGCCTACTTTTTCAGCGGGTTTCTTGGAGTAGAAACCAGGCCTCAAAAGCTAAGGCCACCTCCACCCTTTAAAAAAAACACAATCGGCCTAGTAGCTGTTAATATTTAATCAGAGATCTATGGAAGCCATTTCTGCCTCAGAGCTCACAACCCCAGAATCCTGTGGGGTTGTAACGCACATTTTGGGAATCCTTGGTATGGGGGATTCATTAGGATCGAGGAGGAGGTAGTCTTAAAGCTTCCTAGGCGCTCAATGAACATCTTAGGATCCAATATAGCCGAGAATACAATTCAGGCACTGACTGAGCATGTGCGTATTTTGTGCCATGTTGGCTCTTTGGACGTGATCAGATTTCTAGGCCCGTGGATTACTTACTCTGATAGATGAATCTGGAACACACATAGCCAGGCATACTCTTACAATGATAGTGTGGCCAGTTAGGACTGAAGTGAAGAAATACTTTTTCAAACAAAGGGTTGTAGAAATCTTAACTCTTTCTCCTCTAAAAGGCAGTGGTGGCTGAAAGAGGTGGGAGGGAGCTTGGCGGGGCAGGGGGGAGGGGGGGAGGTGAGTGAGGAGGAGGTTGGAACATTTCAAGGGTTAAGGTGGCAGGTTTCTGTCAGGAAGGAGTATCGCTGATCTCAAAGGTGGATGAATGGAGATGTGCGATATGGATCACCCATGGTCTGGCAGAATAGGTTCGAAGGGGCTTCAATGGCATACTCCTCTTCCACCGTCAACAACTTCATTTCTTTATCAATCTTGAGGGCGGAGTCTCCTCATCCCACCTGCCATGGAAATTGGAGCAGGCAGGACATGGACCATGCAAAGGTCCGTAGACCTTGGGCGGGATTTTTGGGTCTTGGGGCAAGCGCGACCGGAAAGTCCCGCCCTTAGTATCTAAAATGCCCCATTTGCAGACGCATAATCAACCCACGCCAAGCCAAAGAGGGAGGCACCCAACTTTGAAACAGAGCTTTAAAGGAGAGAGGGAGGTGGAGAGACAAAGATTATTTTATTTTATTTGCTCACAGAATGTGGAGATCACTGGTGAGGCCAACATCTATCACCAATCTCTGATTGCCCTTCAAAAAGCAAGCCATTTTCTTGAGACATTCTAGCCCATGTGGTGTGGGTATCCCAACAGTGCTGTTAGGGAGCTCCAGGGTTTAGAACCAGCAAAAATGAAGGTGATGAACATAAGAACATAAGAAATAGGAGCAGGAGTAGGCCATCTAGCCCTTCGAGCCTGCCCCGCCATTCAATAAGATCATGGCTGATCTGTCGTGGCTCAGTTCCACATTCCCGCCCTCTCCCCATAACCCTTAATCCCCTCGTTTATCAAAAACCTATCAACCCGCGTCTTAAAAATATTGAGCGAGGCAGCCTCCACCACCTCAACGGGCAGAGAATGCCAGAGATTCACCACCCTTTGAGTGAAGAAGTTCCTCCTCAACTCCGTTCTAAACCGCGCCCCCCCCGCCTTTATCCTGAGGCTGTGCCCTCTAGTCCTACTGTCCTTTCTGAGTGGGAAGAGCCTCTCCACCTCTATCCTATCCATCCCATTCAACATCTTATACGTCTCAATGAGATCTCCCCTCATTCTTCTAAACTCTAACGAGCACAAGCCTAGTTTATTCAGCCTCTCCTCATAGTTCAACCCCCTCAACTCCAGAATCAGCCTAGTAAACCTCCTCTGCACTCCCTCCAAGGCCAAAATATCCTTGCGTAAGTGCAGCGACCAAAACTGCACACAGTACTCCAGCTGTGACCTCACCAATGCCCTATACAGCTGCAGCAAGACCTCCCTACTTTTATATTCAATCCCCCTCGCAATGAAGGCCAGCATCCCATTCGCCTTCCTGACCACCTGCTGCACCTGCAGGCTGGGTTTTTGCGACTCATGCACAAGGGCCCCGAGGACCCTCTGCACCGTCGCCTGCTGTAGTTTTTCACCACGTAAGTAACAGTCCTTCCTACCATTATTCCTACCAAAGTGGACCACCTCACATTTGCCAACATTAAATTCCATTTGCCAGTTCCTGGCCCATTCGCCCAGCCTATCTAGATCCTTCTGCAGACTCTCCACACCCTCCGCACAATTTGCCGTTCCACCAATCTTGATATATTTCTAAGTCTGGTTAAGGTGCAGGTTGGAGGGGAACTTGCAGCTGGCATTGTTTCCATGCATCTGCTGCCCTTGTCATTCTAGGTGGTAGAGTTTGTGGGTTTGGAAGATGACGATAAAAGAACCTTGGTGAGTTCTTGCAGTGTATCTTGTAGATGCCAATATGCAGTGATGGCGGAGGAGGCGGCTGTTTAAGATGGTGGATGGGTGCCAATCAAATGGGTCTGTACTCGTTGGAGTTTAGAAGGATGAAGGGGGGATCTTATAGAGACATATAAGATAATGAAAGGGATGGATAGGGTAGAGGTAAAGAGATTCTTCCTGCTCAGAAAGGACAGCAGGACTAGAGGGCACACCCTCAAGAGGGGGGGGGGGGGGGTTGCAGTTTAGATCGGAGTTGAGGAGGAACTTCTTCACTCAAAAGGTGGTGAATCTCTGGAATTCTCTGCCTGTTGAAGTGGTGGAGGCTGCCTCGCTAAATATATTTAAGTCACAGGTACATAGGTTTTTGACAGACAAGGGAATTAAGGGTTATGGGGAGAGGGCGGGAAAGTGGAACTGAGCCACGACAGATCAGCCATGATCTTACTGAATGGCGGGGCAGGCTCGAAGGGCTAGATGGCCTACTCCTGCTCCTATTTCTTATGCTCTTATGTTCTTAAATGGGCTGTTTTGTCCTGGATGGTACTGAACTTCCTAAATATATTGAATCTGTGCTGATCCAGGCAAGTGGAGAGAATTCTGTTAAACCCCTGACTTGTGCCTTGTAGATAGTGGACATTCTTTGGGGGAGGGGGGAGCAGCGTCATGAGGTGCGTTACTTGCTGCAGGATTCCTAGCCTCTGACCTGCGCTAGTAACCACAGGATTTATATGGCCAGTGTAGTTCAATTTTTGGTCAACGGTAACCCACAGGATAGTGATAACGAGCGGCTCAGCAATGGTAATGTGAAGTGGTGATCATTCAATTCTCTCTTTTTGGAGATGTTTTGCCTGACACTTGCGTGACATGAATGTTGTCATTTAGCAGCCTAGACCCGGATATTATCCAGGTCTTACTACATTTGGACATGGACCGCTGTAGTATTCGGCAAATAGTGCTGAACGTCATGCAATCATCAGCAAACTTCACCCCATGTCTGACCTTATGATGGAAGGAAGGTCATTGATGAGGCAGCTGAAGATGGCTGGGCCTAGGACACTGCCCTGAGGAACTCCTGCAGTGATGTCCTAGAACTGCAATGACTGACCTCCAACAACCACAACCATCTTCCTTTGTGCTAAGTATGGTTCCAACTAGCAGAACATTTTTCATCTGATTCTCATTAACTCCCGTTGTGCTAGGGCATCCATAAAGCCACACTCAGTCAAATACCGCCTTGACGCCAAGAACAGTCACTCTCATTCATCTTTTGGGAGGGAATTCCAGAGTTTAGGGCTCAGGTATTTATAGGCAGAGCCACCAACTTATGTGCAACCGGTGACAACCTAACAGCTCATTACAATACATGACTCTGATGGGGTTCCTTTCTAAACTGAGGTTTGGAGAAAAGACATTTCCTTTTACTGATCATTTGGGCAGTAATCTGGCACAATAGACTTCCCACTTATTAAGTTGACCCTGTCCAATTAAGCACTTCATCATCTTAACAAATAAATTTACCCCAGAGTCTTGACGATTGTCAACAAATGTGCGTCTTGTAGGGCAGCACAGTGGCACAGTAGTTAGCACTGTTGCCTCGCAGCGCCAGGAAACTAGGTTCGAATTACAGCTTGGGTCATTGTCTATGGGGAGTTTGCACATTCTCCATGGGTTTCCTCTGGATGCTCCGGTTTACTCCCACCGTCCAAAAGACGTGCTGGTTAGCTGCATGGGCCATGCCAAATTTTCCCTCAGCTTACACAGACAGGCACCGGAGTGTGGCAATTAGGGGATTTTTACAGCAACATCACTATGGTGTTAATGTAAGCCTACTTGTGACACTTAGAAATAAACTTTAACTTTTCTCCTCTTCATTGCTTTTTGGATATGAGGTCTGAGGAATGTTTCCCCATTGGATAATTTCAATCTGCCATGGTACCTTTTGATCAAAATGTCTCCACCGGTAGAAAGCGTGTTTGTTTTTCTTTTACATCTATCGCTCAAAGACAGATAAGAAGCTGCCAAGGATTATGAGCCGTCCACAGATTATCATTGGTTACAGCCTGCCCAGCACACTGAACTATCAAAGTACAGGAATACAACACAAGAGAAAGCCTTCCCATTCTGCCTGTGATGTCTATAATTGCCAATTCTGGTTGGGTGTAATGCTGGAGGTTATAGCACATGGCCAGCCCCCAACGCCACCCCCCCCGTCCCAACACCCGCCCTCATCCACTGTCCTACCCTCACTTTCTCCCATGGGTTACCTGACCCTTCCATTCGCACACTTCCTTGTCTTCCTGCCCCATTTGGAGACAAAATTATATTTTCCTCATCTGATTGGATTATTCTTGTCAGCCAGCCGAGCCACCTTCGGGTGGACTGGCACAGAGAGAGTCTCATTTCCTACGTTTGCCGTCACTGGAAGTTTGAAATCATCTCTGTTTAAACCACAAACCTGCTCCTGGAAATTAATCTTCAATTCCAAGAGATTGGTGGCCTTGGAACTGAGTTATTTTCCTTCATTCCATCGTGGGATGTAGGCATCACTGAAGAGAGAGCAGTTAAGAGTCAACCATGCTGCTGTGGGCCTGGTGTCACATGTAGGCAGATTTCCATCCTTGAGATGGGTTTTTAATGACAATTAATGATAGCTTTATGGTCACCATTACCGAGACTAGATTTCAATTCCAGATTTTATTAATCGAATTCAAAATTTCACCAGCGGTCGTGGTGGGATTTGAACACTTGCCCCCTGAGAATTATCCCAATTGCTAGCTCAGCATCATTACCACTGCAGCACCACCTTCTCACACTATCAGTTCTTATGTGCTGTAATACTAACCACCCCTCCCCTCCCCCCGCCCGCTTTGAAAAACACAAACAATGATAGATTAAAATCATTAAATGGCTACACCTCAGAAGGAGGCCATTCAGCCCCTTTGTGTCTGTACTGGCTCTCTGCAGCAGAAACTCAGCTGTTCACAAGGACCTGCCCTTTCCTTGTCACCTGCGATTATTTTCAATCGTTCCTTCCAACGATTAGATAATTTGTGTTTTGAGTGCCATGCTTGAACCTGTCTCCATCGCACTCTCAGGCAGTGCGTTCTGGATCCTAACCACTTTGTGAATATTTTGTTTTAGCTTGCGGGACTTTGGTTACCTGGCAGGTCACATAATAATGTGCAGTGAGCAGTGATACCACTTACACCCTTGTACAAAGATATAAAGAAACCAGGACAAATTCATCTCCCAGCGGACAATTTGAATAGTGGATTCAATTTTCCGAGTTTTATAAAGGGTGTTTCAGATGCAATCTTTCCAACGGGTCATTCAGCCTTCATTCAATCCGCTCACACTTGCTGCGTTTTACCTGTGATGGCTTCAGCACAGTGGTTAATAGAGTCTGTCCCTAGGATGAAGGGTTCGACCGTTGCAATCTGTATATCACTTTAAAAAAAGAGGCCATTTAGTCCTGGGAGTTAGCCTTGGCAAGTCACCAAGCTTATCCTAACAGGGAATTCCTGCACACTGTTCGCGAAATCCTTAAGGAAATTGGGAGGACAAAGAGGGCGGGTGGATGAAGTCACTGGGGGGGGGCGGGGTATTGTTGTGATGGTTGCTGGGACATCATCGCAGGGGATTGTACAGCATCCAAGAAGGAAGAAGAATCAAAGCGCTCGATACGTCCTTTTTCGTTCTCTGTGCTCTCACGAGCAACAGAGATGCTCGCAAGCTTGTCCAGTTTCAGCGATGTCTCTAAAATCAGACAATGGCATTATATGAAAATCAACAAATTAAAGGCATCAATTTACTCATTTTGTAGATTTCCAGATATTTAAGGAGGAGTTACTTTAGTTTTAGAGAGGCATCATGTTAGACATGTTAATAGTTCATAGAATCATAGGAAGTTCATAGAATCCCTACAGTGCAGAAGGAATCTATTCGAGCCTGCACCAACAATAAAACCACCCAGGCCCTATCCCCATGACCCCACACAGTCACCCTACTAATCCTCTCGACACAAAGGGACAATTTAGCATGGCCAATCGATCGAACCTACGCATCTTTAGACTGTGGGAGGAAACCAGAGCACCCAGAGGAAACCCACATAGACATGGGGAGAACGTGCAGACTCCACATAGACAGTGACCCAAGGCTGGAACAGAGCCCAAGTCCCCGGTGCTGTGAGGCAGTAGTGCTAACCACTATACCACCATGCCACCGCAGTGCCACCAAGTCAATGGATTTTACAAGCAGAAAAACCTCAGCCCATAGATGTCAGAAATAGGCAAAACGAGCTTTGGACTGTCTGATGATTGTGGAAGGCACTCCATAAATGCGAGTCTGTCTTTCCTTGAACACTCTGGCAATCTGTGCTGAGATTACCGCACCCAATCACAGCAGGTTCAAGACAGGGTTGAACTCAATCGTGATGCGTTTCTCCCTCTGCAACCCTATCACCAAACCACCATTCATAGAATTCCTACAGAAAGGAGGTCATTCAGCCCATCAGGTCTGCACTGACTCTCAAACAGAGTATCTTACAAAGGTCCTCTTCCCCTACCCTATCCCTATAACCCCACACATTTACCATGGTTAATTCACCTAATCTATGCATCTTTGGACACTAAAGGACAATTTAACACGGCCAATACACCTAACCTATGCATCTTGGGACCCTAAGGGGCAATTTAGCATGGCCAATCCACCTAACCAGCGTGTCTTTGGACTGTGGGAGGAAACCAGAGCACCTGAGGAAACCCACGCAGACACGGGGAGAATGTGCAAACTCCAAACAGGCAGGCACCTAAGGCTGGAATTGAACCCGAGTCCGTGGTACTGTGAAGTAGCAGCGCTAACCACTGTGCCACTGTGCCACCATGTCACATAGTCTGCCAACACTCAATGCCAAGGTTCCCACATGACAAAACAGCCACAGTAAGGTACAGAACATCCATGGTTCCATGGCACAGCTTGAGTCAAGCCTTCTGGGAGAAGGAAGGAGACACATGAAAGTCCATTTGAAATTAAGCATGCTCCGTAGTGGTAATTCTCACTTGCCTTTAATTGTAGGTAAATCCAGTCCAGCATTGTTGTGACTCTCGAGTATACCCCTGGTTTCCCAGGTCTGGCGCATCCATAACCCCAGCTTGTGATACCTACTAGCCACCACAGTGACCTCTGGTTTGTAACTAAAGGGCCACCACTGTCACCCTGTCTCATAGAAAGAAACAGTATTTGTGCAATGCAGAATACTTGAACTTAGATACAAACTTAGACTTAGTTTTAGCACCAAGTAAAGGAACAAAGGTATTGTCTATCAGCTAACGGGCAGATTCAATCCAATTCCTCATGGGAATAGAACCAGAAAACAGCATTTTCCTTTGAGTTCATTTATTCGTGTCACATGTAGGCTTAGATTAACACGAGAATTAAGTTACTGTAAAAATCCCCTTGTAGCCACATTCCGGCACCTGTTTGGGTACACTGACGGAGAATTTAGCACCACCAATGCACCTAACCAGCATGTCTTTTAGACTGTGGGAGGAAACCGGAGCACCCGGAGGAAACCCACACAGACACGGGGAGACTCCGCACAGACAGTGACCCAAGCTGGAATCGAACCAGGGTCCCTGGAGCTGAGTCAGCAGTGCTAACCACTGTGCCACCGTGCTGCACTAGTCCCTCCAACCCCTAGCACTCATCTCAATGAGAACAGAATGACCTCCTCCTGTGCCACAGGATTGTATAATCCTCTGAGAGAAGCTAGGGGGTGAGAGGGGGAAGCGGGGAAGGGGGGCAGGTTTTGGAGTCGAACCCAATATTCATGCTTTGTTCACAAAGGCAAAAAAGACTAATCTGCCTTCTTCCCCCCATCCCAGCCCCACATCAAGGAGCCAAGCCTGGAGGTATCCCATAGATGCTCCAGGAATTTTCCCAAATGTGCACTTATTAGTTCTGATAACTGCCTTCAGCCTAGAGCTGCACTGAGTACAAGTCGGTATCTAATAAAAGGTTCAGAAAGGTTTGCAAAGCAATGGTAATCAATCTGAAATATCAACTGCAATGGGTTAGAAAGAGTGAACTTGCATGCATATACAGCACTGAAAGTTCCCCTCCCCTCCCAAGGAACCTTTGCAAAATAGGTGCAAGGCACAGTTACCTTTTAAAATTAGGTTTTCATTCATAAATTGAATTGAAATTTGTATTTTCTTTTGGACTCAGCATTGATTACGGCATCCCTTTTCCTGATGTGGAGATGCCAGCGTTGGACTGGGGTGGACACAGTCAGAAGTCTCACAACACCAGGTTAAAGTCCAACAGGCTTATTTGGAATCACGAGCTTTCGGAGCACTGCTCCTTCCTCAGGTGAGTGGAGAGGTAGGTTTCACAGACACGGCATATATAGACAAAGGCAGAATTGCAAGACTCACATTCCAGCCATTATCTTGCAATTGTGTCTCTGTCGATATATGCTGTGTCTGTGAAACCCACCTCTCCACTCACCTGATGAAGGGGCAGCGCTCCGAAAGCTCCTGATTCCAAATAAACCTGTTGGACTTCAACCCGGGTGTTGTGAGATTCCTTTTCCTGTGGAGGGTGGTATTTGTCCACCTTCCAGAGTGTTTAGCTCTCCTTCCTGTGGTATTGCTATTGTTGCTAAGGAACTCGTGACAGACAAGTTGAGAATGGCAGGGATTTCTGTTAGCCTGGAGGCAATGTTAAATAACGACTCTTCCCACTCCCGTGGAAGTTACCATCGCGTTGAACTCTTTCATGGCACAATGTGGAACATACGATAGCCATGGGGTGGAGGGTGGGGCGTGGGGGAGGGGGGGGGTGCGGTTAACTATCATTTTCCATTTGGAACAGGAATCAGCTGGATGGGGCAGTTATGTTGCAACAACACAGCTACCAATTTGTATACAGTACAATCCCAGTAAAGAAAAAAATGCTTTTAGGTACAGGTTGAAGGATCAGTGGTAGCTGGAACACCAGGCCCACTGTCCCTGTTCTCCTTTTGCTGGAATATTTTAAGTCAAGTTTACTTATTAGTCACAAGCCAGACACTGCAATGAAGTTACTATGAAATTCCCCTAGCCACCACACTCCGGCACCTGCTCGGATCAATGCACCCTAACCAGTACATGTGAGTGGAAAACATAGCATTGGTTTGAAGTCTCATATGAAAGATGGCATCTTTGATGTCTTTTCATACTAAAATCCCAGCCCGGACTAAAGTTAAAGCTTTATTTATTAGTCACAAGTAAGGCTTACATTAACAGTGCATTGAAGTTACTGTGAAATTCCCCTAATCGCCACACTCCGGCACCTGTTCGGGTCAATGCACCCTAACCAGCACGGCTTTTGGACTGTGGGAGGAAACTGGAGCATCCAGAGGAAGCTCACGCTGACATGGGGAGAATGTGCAGATTCCACACAGGCAGCGACCCAAGCCGGGAATCGAACCCTGGCGCTGTGAGGCAGCAGTTGCGAACCACTGTGCCATCATGACCAAGTCTCTGGGGTAGGTCTTGAACCTAACCTTCTGATAATGGACTTAAATTAGAATGCTTCCATGGCAACATGCCATTGGGAGGCGATAGCCTAGTGGTGTTATCACTAGACTATTAATCCAAAAACTCAGCTAATGTTCTGAGTTTAAATCCTGCCACGGCAGATAGTGGAATTTTAACTCACTAAAACATACCTGGAATCTACTGATAACGATGAAACCGTTGCTGATTATCAGGTAAAACCCATCTGGTTCACTAATTCTTTTAAGGGAAAGAAATCTGCCATCCTTACCCAAGCTGGCCCACATGTGACTCCAGAGCCATGGCAAAGTAGTTGATTCTCAACTGCTCCCTGAAATAGCCTCACAAACCACTCAGCTCAAGGGCAACCAGAGACTCCCATGAATGAATGAAAAAAAGACTGAGTGGAGGTCCTTTGTGTCCATATTTCTTTATATTCATTCGTGAGACATGGGCATCACTGGCTGGCCAGCACTTATAGTGTCAATGTAAAAAGCCCTGGTGCCAATTGCCGTACCCTGTACTCGGCGAAAACTCCGTGCTCTATCCACAAATTCCTGTTCCAAAATGATGTGAAGCATTTTGCGCGCACTATCAGGCAGTGTGAGGTGTTCTTTAAAGGTAAGACCATTCTTCCTTTTTATTGCATTCTATTCTATCCCTCAGAGAGGCTTCATTCTCATTGCTGCCTTTGTCTATGGATCTTCTGCATTTAGTGAAGGAATGGTTTCCCACTCCAACAGGAACCATCATCCTTTATGACACGCTCTGCACAGGAGCGGTACCTGCCCGCATTATCCATTCATGAAAAATAGACTCCAAAAAAGGATGCAGTGCTTTGAGAACTGCTTCCCCTTGGAGACTGCATGCCCTCAAACCCAACCATCCTCAGAGCCATAAAGTCATAGGGGGGAGTCTTCCCATATTTCGTCAGGGAGTCAGCTCCAGAGAGAAAGCTCTCTGGCTGCACAGCCAAGCTTTCTCTCCAGATTCTTTACCCAGCTCCATTGAGATTGGGACACAGCTTTCAATGGGGACCAATCTGCACCAAAATTCCTTGGCTTTTTGTAGTGAGTAAAGTAGACAACTGTACTCCTTCCCTGGCTGAGAGTCACCAACGGTGATGATAGTTTGACATCCAAATTTAACACAGAGCAGGGATTGAATCTGGTGGGCTGTGGGGGTGGGGGGAGTGGGGGGGGAGCGGGGGAGGGAGATTTGCTAAAAACATATCACATATGAACAACACCTGACAAGCATCAACTCCACCCTCACGCAAACCGGCACACAGCATGCGAGGTGTGATGAAATCATAATATACAGTCTTGCAATCAATGTGAGAAATGAGAGGCACGATGGTCTTCTGTAGATTGCTAGATTGAATACCTGTAGAAATGATGAGAAAACACGCTAATGGTCCAAGCAACATCAAACTTAAAACGAAATTTATTAGTCACAAGTAAGGCTTACATTAACACTGCAGTGAAGTTACTGTGAAAATCCCCTAGTCGCCACACTCCTGTTCGGGTACCCTGAGGGAGAATTTAGCATGGCCTATGCACCTAACCGGCACATCTTTCAGACTGTGGGAAGAAACTGGAGCACCCTGCAGAAACACACCCAGATGTATGGAGAACGTGCAAATTCCACACAAACAGTGACCCAAGCCGGGAACTGAACGCAGGTCCCTGGCCTGTGAGGTGGGATTATGGTGCTAACCACTGTCCCATTGTGCCACCCCCAATGCTGTTGTGAGAGGATTGGTATCGTTGGGTTTGTGCATGTCCTAGGCGAAGGCTGGGAAACACCATCGCCAGCATGCCCAGGAGGTCTGGCGCGAGTGCAGGGTGTGACAGAGTAATGTGTCACGGATATGCCACTCTAGCTTGACAGCTGCTCAGGATTCTCTTGAGCCAATTTTGTTTTGCCAAAGGCTTCCAACCAAAAGCCGGGTTCACATTTCATTTGTTTTCGATGGTGGATCGAGAACATTAGCCTCCAGGCCATGTCTTAGACTGAAAGCTAAAGAGCTGGGCCATTTGATTTGATTTATTATTATCACACAGAAACCCTACAATGCAGAAGGAGGCCAATCGGCCCATCGAATCTGCACCAATAACAATCCCATCAAGGCTGTATCCCCATAATCCCAAATATTTACTCCGCTAACCCCTCTAACCTACTCATCCAGGGACACTAAGAGGAAATTTAGCACGGCCAATGCACCAAATTCGCACATCTTTGGACTCTGGGAGGAAACCGGAGCACACAGAGGAAATCCAGGCAGGCCCAGGGAGAGCACATGCAAACTCCACACAGACAATGACCCAAGCCAGAAATTGAAGCCAGGTCCTTGGAGCTATCAGGCAGCAGTGCTAACCACTGGGCCACCCATACTGCTCTGTGCAACATGTATTAGTATACAGTGAAAAGTATTTTTTTTTAATCCAATTCAATCAAATCAAGTCCAATTCTGAGTCTCAACAAGTTGAGACATTTCTGATCCAAGCTGACAAGACAGGGCTCTCACCTACTGTCTAGGGCTTGATCTACATGATCCAAGCTGATTGGAGCAGGCATTGCACCCCCTTCAAGCCTTGATCTCATTTGCATTCTAGCCAAAAGGCCAAGATGCCGCTTTTAAAAATTGCTTCAAATGAAGCTAAAATGTAACCTACTGACTTCAACCAAGCACAGCATGTCGATACTACGCTTAGTCTTAGCCAAAAGACAAAGAAGCTATATACAATGAAAAGGATTGTTTCTTGCACTCTATACAGACAAAGCATACTGTTTAAGTGAATGGGCAGATAGAGTACAATTTTGGTAAATGTGAAGTCATCCATTTTGGTTGGAATTTCAGTAAAATGGACTGTAATTTAAATGGTAAAAAATTACAGCCTGCTGCTGTGCAGAGGGACCCGGGTGTCCTTGCGCAAGAATCACAAAAAGTTGGTTAGCTGGTAGAGCAGGTATTTAAGAAGGCAAAAGGAATTTTGTCCTTCATTACTAGAGAGGTGGAGTTTAAAAACAGGGAGGTTATGTTGCAGGTGCTGGTGAGGCCACACCTGGAGTACTGTGTACAGTTTTGGTCTCTTACTTGAGAAAGGATGTACTGGCACTGGAGGGGTTGCAGAGGAGATTCACTGGGTTGATTGCAGATTTGAGAGGGTTGGTTTATGAGGAGAGATTGAGTAGACTGGGGCTATATTCATTGGAATTTAAAAGAATGAGGGGAGATCTTATAGAAAAATATAAAATTATGAAGGGAATAGATGAGATAGAAGCAGGGTGGTTGTTTCCATTGGCGGGTGAAACTAAAACTAGGGGGCATGGTCTCAAAATAAGGGGAAGCAGATTTAGGACTGAGTTGAGGAGGGACTTCTTCACACAAAGGGGTTGTGAATCTGTGGAATTCCCTGCCCAGTGAAGCAGTTGAGGCTACCTCATTGAATGTTTTTAAGGCAAAGATAGATTTTTGAACAGTAAAGGAATTAAGGGTTATGGTGAGACGGGGGGTAAATGGAGCTGAGTCCATGAAAAGATCACCCATGATCCTATTGAATGGCGGGGCAGGCTCGAGGGGCCAGGTGGCCTAGTCTTACTCCTTGTTCTTATGTTCTTATGCTTTCATGGCATGGGGGCAGGCTTGAGGGACCAGCTGGTCATTTCCTGCCCAACAATTTTATACAGTCAGGCCTGGGTGGTCCACGAGTGCATTACACACAGGGGCACAAAGCTCATCTATGCCAACGCTCCTTTGAAGCTGTGTGGTTGCACTGCCAATCAGCAATCCGCATTCTCTTACCTGCTTCCTCTAAGTCTCCCCAACCAGAGATCCAGCTATCCGTTGCCGTCGCAAATTCTTGTCCATAGTTTGGCAAACAGATTGGTTGTATTGTTCCTAATGTCAGCACAAAATAACAGAACTGTTATCCACCGGTGGAATAATTTCGAGACTAATTTATACATGAGTTAGCTAATGCATTTTTTAAACTGCAAAGTTTCGCCGTTTTGTCGGTGTTCGATTGGTTGATTATGTAAATCTGGCTGATCCATGCTCACTCTTCTTGATTGGTTCAGCCTGGGTGTGGAATCAGGGGAAATAAATGAAGGTGTGGAAAGAGCGGGAAACCTGAGGTATTAGCATGGGTGCAGACACTTTGGAGCACTGTGAATAAAACCAATTAGCGAAATAGAAACTAATGACATCCCGGCTTAGATCTGAGATACAAAATATACAATATTATTCTTGTCAAAGAATAAAACAGACTTTCATTCATTCGCCAAACTTCTTAGAATTAGAACTTCTTGTGAGTTAATTTGAATCTGAATTATTCCTGATCCGTTCTTACGCATCAGGACCGGTCTATGACACCATTGCCCAACTCTGGCAAAGGGTCATCAAGACTCAAAACATTGGGTGGGATTTTTTGGCTGCGCTCATCCCAAAACCGGAAAATCCCGCCTGAGGTCCTTTGCACGGTCCGTGTCCTGCCTGCTACAATTCCCATGGCGGGCGGGATGGGACAATTCTGCGCATTGGCTCTATTCTTTCTCCACAGATGCTGTCAGACTTGCTGAGACTTTCCAGCATTTTCTGCTTTTGTTTCAGATTCCAGCATCTGCAATCATGATGAAGGGGCAGCACTCCAAAAGCTCGTGATTCCAAATATACCGGTTGGATTTTAACCTGGTGTTGTGAGACTGCTTACAATGCCCACCCCAGTCCATCGCCGGCATGTCCGCTTCCTCCGACGACGCATTAGGAAAACTGAAATCGTTGCCAGAAGCCCAGCAACAAACTCCACTCTCTCTCCCTGACAACTTTCTGAGGCTCAACTTGGTTGCTTTCAACCCTAGTATGATACCTAGCCCCAACACGAGCTTCTGATCACACACACACGCACAGACACACACACACGCACAGATACACACACATACACACACACATGCACCCACAGACATACACACACACAGATACACACACACACATACACACACACACACATGCACAGATACACACACACACACGCACAGATACACACACAGACACACACACACACATGCACAGATACACACACACGCACAGATACACACACACTCACACACACACACACACCCACAGACACACACACACGCACAGATACACACACACACACACACACACACACATGCACAGATACACACACACGCACAGATACACACACACACTCACATACACACACACACCCACAGACACACACACACACGCACAGATACACACACACACACACACACATGCACAGATACACACACACGCACAGATACACACACACACTCACATACACACACACACCCACAGACACACACACACACGCACAGATACACACACACACACACACATACACGCACACACAGATACACACTCTCCTACATTGACTATTTCCACCTCAGCAACATTGCCCAACTCTGTCCCGGCTTCAATTCATCTGCTGAAATGCCCATCTGATGCTTTTGTTTCCTCGAGACTAAGCTTTTCCAATATGTTTTGGGCTGGTCTCACATGTTTGAATCTCAACACACTGGACATTATCCAAATTTCTGCTCCCAGCATGTGAAGTCCCATTCACCTGTTACCTCTGTGCTCACTCACCTACCCTACCAGACTCCTGGTTAATCAATGCTTGTTTTTAAAATTCCCGCTTTTGTTTGCAAGTGATTCACTGATCTCCTCCAACCCTACAACTCTCCACAAAATCTGCACAACTCAAATTCCAGCTATTTGAACATTCCTGATTTTCACCACTCCATCACTGGAGGTCTTTCAGCTGCCAAGATTCTAAAGCTCTGGAATTCTCTCCTTAAACTTCTCTGCCTCTTGTTCCTCCTTTACAACACCCTAAAATCCCTCTCTCTGTCAACCTTTCGGTACATCCCCTTACAAGGTGTGAAACACCTTGGAACATTTTGTTAATGTGTGACATAAATTCATAGAATCAAATCATAGAACCCTACAGTGCAGAAAGAGGCCCTTCGGCCCATCGGGTCTGCACCGACCACAATCCCACCCAGGCCCTACCCCCATATCCCTACATATTTTACCCACTAATCCCTCTAACCTAAGCATCTTAGGACACTAAGGGTCAATTTTAGCATGGCCAATCAACCTAACCCGCACATCTTTGAACTAAATACAAGTCCTTGTTATTAGGCAAAGAGAGCAGCGGTATTACACGCAGCAAGATGCCACATAGAGAATGAATTAAATGATTAACTAATCCTTTTTTGATAAGTGCTGGCTTAAGATAAACGTTGGCCAAAACATCTAGAGAACTTCCAGTTCTAAACTATTCCCTATTCATTCAAACCTTTTCGATACATGTGTCTGGGTCTTGCTACATATGGGCACAAACTCTGTCGGCATCCGAGGAATTGCAAATGGAAATTAAAACAATGCAATCATCAGGGAACATGTCGACTTCTGCTTTGTATCAGTCAAGTTTCCTGCCTTCCACCTTTACAACAGATCTTCCCTTTTGTTCTTTACTTCCTCCCCTCTTTCGTTATCTTGAAACATTTTTCATCCAATTCAGACAAAAGGTCATTGACCTGAAATGTCAACAGTACTTCTCACTCCACAGAAGCTGACTGATCTACCAAGCCTTTTTTGTCATTCAACTTTGAGCTGTAGCTTCACTGTTAAGACCAGCATTTTTATTGCCCATCTCTTACTGCCCTTGAGAAGGTGGTGGTGAGCCAACTGCTTGAATCGCTGCAGTCCATGCTGTATGTTCGGGAGGGAGTTCCAAGATTTTGACCCAGCAACAGTGAAGGAACAGCGATATATTTCCAAGGCAGAATGCCATGCTGGCCTTCATAGCAAGAGAATCTGAGTATAGGAGTAAGGATAACTTGCTAGTTATACAGGGCCTTGGTGAGGACACACATTGAGTATTGTGTGCAGTTTTGTTCTCCTAGTCTGAGGAGAATAGTCTGCTATTGAGGGAGTCCAGCGAGTTGTTCACCAAACTGATTCCTGGAACAGCAGGACTGAAATATGAAGTGACCCTGGATTGACTGGGCTTATACTCACTGGAATTTAGAATGAGAGGGGATCTCATAGAAACATATAAAATCCTGATGGGACTGGACAGGCTAGATGTGGGAAGAATGTTCCCGGTGTTGGGGAAGTGCAGAACAAGGGTCACAGTCTAAGAATAAGGGGTAAGCTAATCAGGACTGAGATGAGTAAGAACTTCTTCAATCTGAGAGTTGTAAACCTGTGGAATTCTCTAACACAGAAGGCTGTTGGGGTCAGTTTGTTAGATATATTCAAGGGGGAGCTGGATGTGGCCCTTGTGGCTAAAGGGATCAAGGGATATGGAAAGAAAGCGAGAGTGGCAAACTGAAAGAGGATGATCAACCATGATCATATTGAATAGTGGTGCAAACTCGAAGGGCCGAGTGGCCTTCCCCTGCGTCTATTTTCTATGTTTCTTTCTTTGACCTCTGTGGCCTTTGGCCTTCGAGTGGTCGAGATTGCAAGTTTGGAAGGTGTTGTCCAAGAAGCTTTGTCGAGGAGTTATGTTGTTCCACTATTTTCACTGGGGATTTTCACAGTAACTTCATTGCAGCGTTAATGTAAGCCTGCTTGTGATGCTAATAATTAAACTTTAAAACTTTAACTGTGACTGCTATCATTTGGCCACATTTAAGGCACTACATCAATGCAAATGTTGTGCTGCATCAGTTATTAAATATTGGAGATGGGGAAAGAAGTATTTTTCAGTTGCTGAAAAGTGACTGAAAGGTGTAAGGTATCATGATGCAACACCTTAAAATACAGCCAATCAGAATAGAGAACACAAGGAATGTAGCGGCGGGAAGAGTGAAGTATGTCCATAAAATAATGTTGGAGTTACCTGACATTTGGAAAGGCTTTTTTAGCTTCATTAATGCTACGTCATAATCCTTGTTTCTTTTGTTAAACTTTTCATGTCTGAGAAATTTCTCTACACGGTGAGCCAATGGAAAGTTTGTTTCAGTTTGCCACAGAATGCCACCATATACACGCCATTGGGAAGGAAAAGGATGCCTGTGAAAAGAGGGATAAAAGATTTTGATGAATAACCACCACTTCGTTCCTGGAATGCTGCCGGGATAGTTTCCTGGAACAGTGTGTGTTGGAGCCAACGAGGGAGCGAGCTATCTTGGATCTGGTGCTGTGTAATGAGGCAGGTAGAATTAGGGACCTTGTGGTGAAGAATCCTCTTGGGAAGAGTGATCATTGTATGGTGGAGTTTCTGATGCAGATGGAGGAGGAGAAAGTGGGCTCCCGGACATGTGTCCTTTGTTTGAACAGAGGGGAGTACGGTAGGATGAGAGAGGAATTGGCGAATGTTGATTGGGGGAGCGCGTTGGAAGGTAGGTCTGCTGAGGAACAGTGGAGGATCTTTAAGGACATCTTTCTTGGTGCTCAGCAGAAATTTATTCCGATAGTTAAAAAGGATCGTAGGAGGAGAGGTAATCAGCCGTGGATAACGAAGGAGGTGAAGGAAAGTGTTAAATTAAAAGCGGATGCATTTAGAGTAGCTAAGAGTAGTGGGCGAGAAGAGGATTGGGAGAGGTTTAAATGTCAACAAAGAATGACAAAGAAATTGATAAAGAAGGGTAGGATAAACTATGAAGCTGGGCTAGCGCTTAATATAAAAAAGGATAGCAAGAGTTTTTATAAATACATAGAAAGGAAGAGGCTGGCTAGGGTGAACATTGGACCCTTAGAGGATGAGAGGGGGGACTTAGTGGTAGGGGAGGGGAAATGGCTGAGGCCCTGAATAACTTTTTTGTTTCGGTCTTCACGGAGGAGGACGTGAGTAATTTGCCGGGTGTTAGCGATGGATAGATGGTAGGAGTGGAGGGCCTGAATGACATTATTGTTACTAGAGAGGCGGTGCTCGACAGACTGGAGGGGCTGATTGTGGATAAGTCCCCAGGACCAGATGGAATGCATCCAAGGGTTCTGAAGGAAATGGTGGAGATGATAGTGGATGCCTTGGTGATTATTTTCCAAACGTCGCTGGATTCCAGGGAAGTGCCGGAAGATTGGAAAACGGCTAATGTTACGCCATTGTTTAAGAAGGGTGGCAGGCAAAAGGCAGGGAATTATAGGCTGGTTAGTTTAACGTCTGTTGTAGATAAAATGTTAGAATCCGTGATCAAGGAGAAAATAGCAAGGCATCTTGAGGAGAATTGTTTGGTAGAGCAGACGCAGCACGGTTTCGTTAAAGGGAAGTCGTGTCTGACGAATTTATTGGAGTTCTATGAGGATGTGTCTAAGGCGGTGGATAGAGGAGAGCCGGTGGATGTGGTCTTTCTTGATTTTCAGAAGGCATTTGACAAGGTGCCTCACAAGAGGTTATTGCAGAAGGTCAGGGGGCATGGAGTTGGGGGTAGGGTGTTAGCGTGGATAGAGGATTGGCTGTCAAATAAGAGGCAGAGAGTGGGGGTCAATGGGTGCTATTCGGATTGGCGGTTGGTGGAGTGCCCCAGGGGTTGGTGCTGGGCCCTCAGCTATTCACCATTTATATAGATGATCTGGAGGAGGGAACCGAGTGTATGGTGTCGAAATTTTCTGATGACACCAAGATTGGTGGAACGGCAAATTGTGCGGAGGGTGTGGAGAGTCTGCAGAAGGATCTAGATAGGCTGGGCAAATGGGCCAGGAACTGGCAAATGGAATTTAATGTTGGCAAATGTGACATGGTCCACTTTGGTAGGAATAATGCTAGGAAGGACTATTACTTACGTGGCAAAAAACTGCAGCATGCAATGGTGCAGAGGGACCTCGGGGTCCTTGTGCATGAGTCGCAAAAACCCAGCCTGCAGGTGCAGCAGGTGGTCAGGAAGGCGAATGGGATGCTGGCCTTCATAGCGAGGGGGATTGAATATAAAAGTAGGGAAGTCTTGCTGCAGCTGTATAGGGCATTGGTGAGGCCGCAGCTGGAGTACTGTGTGCAGTTTTGGGCGCCGCACCTGCGCAAGGATATTTTGGCCTTGGAGGGAGTGCAGAGGAGGTTTACTAGGCTGATTCCGGAGTTGAGGGGGTTGAACTATGAGGAGAGGCTGAATAAACTAGGCTTGTACTCATTAGAGTTTAGAAGAATGAGGGGAGATCTCATTGAGACGTATAAGATGTTGAATGGGATGGATAGGATAGAGGTGGAGAGGGTCTTCCCGCTCAGAAAGGACAGTAGGACTAGAGGGCACAGCCTCAGGATAAAGGGGGGGTGGTTTAGAACGGAGTTGAGGAGGAACTTCTTCACTCAAAGGGTGGTGAATCTCTGGAATTCTCTGCCCGTTGAAGTGGTGGAGGCTGCCTCGCTAAATATTTTTAAGACGCGGGTTGATGGGTTTTTGATAAGAGAGGGGATTAAGGGTTATGGGGAGAGGGCGGGAATGTGGAACTGAGCCACGACAGATCAGCCATGATCTTACTGAATGGCGGGGCAGGCTCGAAGGGCTAGATGGCCTACTCCTGCTCCTATTTCTTATGTTCTTATGTTTGTAGAATCATAGAATCCTACAGTGCAGAAGGAGGCCATTCAGTCATCAAGTCTGCACCGACCACAATCCCACCCAGGCCCTATCCCCATAACCCCATGCATTTACCCTGGCTTGAGGAGGTAACAAGGAAGTTAGATGAAGGAGAACCAGTGGACATGATTTATTAACGTTTCCAAAAGGCCTTTGACAAAGCACCACATAGGAGACTGCTAAATAAATTAAGTGCCCATGGCGTTAAGGGAAAGATCCTGGCATGGATAGAGGATTGGCTGACTGGCAGAAGGTAGCGAGTAGGGATAAAGGAGTCTTTCTCAGGATGGCAGCTGGTGATGAGTGGTGTGCCTCAGGGGTCAGTACTGGGACCACAACGTTTCACAATATACATTAACGATTTGGAGGAAGGAATTGAAGGCATTATTGCTAAGTTTGCAGATGATACAAAGATTGTAGAGGGACAGGTAGTATTGAGGAAGCGGGGTTGGGGGCGGGGAGATGCTGCAGAAGGACTTGGACAGGTTAGGAGAGCGGGCAAAGAAGTGGCAGATGG
Source organism: Carcharhinus amblyrhynchos (assembly GCF_965287045.1). Classification (NCBI taxonomy): domain Eukaryota; kingdom Metazoa; phylum Chordata; class Chondrichthyes; order Carcharhiniformes; family Carcharhinidae; genus Carcharhinus; species Carcharhinus amblyrhynchos. Next base: position 12,062,413 of record NC_137338.1, on the reverse strand, counting down.
AATACAATGTGGAAAAATGTGAGGTTATGCACTTGTGTCTGTTTGTTTTGTCTGTACAGTGCACAAGGAACAATACTTTTCACTGTATACTAATATATGTGTCAATAATAAATCAAATCAAATCAAACTTTGGAAGGAGGAGTGGAGACATAGACTATTTTCTAAATGCGAAAATGCTTAGGAAATCAGAAATACAAAGGGACTTGAGAGTCATTGTTCAAGATTCTCTTAAGGTTAACGTGCAGATTCAGTCGGCAGTTAGGAAGGCAAACGCAATGTTAGTATTCATGTCGAGAGGGCGAGAATACAAGAGCAGGGATGTATTTTTGAGGCTCCACAAGGCTCTGGTCAGACCCCATTTGGAGTATTGTGAGCAGTTTTGGGCCCCATATCTAAGGAAGGATGTGCTAGCCTTGGAAAGGATCCACAGGAGGTTCACAAAATGATCCCTGTTATGAAGAGCCTGTTGTATGAGGAACGGGTTGAGGATTCTGGGTCTTTGGAGTTTAGAAGGATGAGAAGGGATCTTATTGAAACTTACAAGATTCTGTAAGGCCTGGATAATGTGGGCATGGAGAGGCTGTTTGCACTAGTAGGAAAAACTAGAACCAGAGGGCACAACCTCAGGCAAAAGGAATGATGAGAAGGAATTTCTTCAGCCAGAGAGTGGTGAATCTGTCTGTGGAGCTCTTTGCTGCAAAAGGCCATGGAGGCCAGGTCATTGAGACAGAGATAGATAGGTTCTTCATTAATAAGGAGATCAGGGGTTATGGGGAAAAGGCAGGAGAATGGGGATGAGAAATAAATCAGCCATGATTGAATGGTGGAGCAGACTCGATCAGCCAAGTGGCCTAATTCTGCTCCAAAGTCTTATGGCCTTATGGTCTAGCCCCCGGCACTAAGGGCATGGCCAATCCACCTAACTTGCACATCTTTGGACTGTGGGAAGAAACCAGAGTACCCAGAGGAAACCCATACAGACATGGCGAAAATGTGCAAACTCCACACAGACAGTGACCCAAACCAGGAATCAAACCCGGGAGATTGGCACTGTGAGTCAGCAGTGCTAACCACTGTGTCACCATGCCACCAAAAATCTTGAGACGGTGACACAGTCTTAATCTTGGAAAATCCATCAAACATATTGAACAGCAACAACTGGTATTTATACTCTCTAGGATTCACATCATTGGAGCAAACTACTGATCCACATTGGTTGGCGTCAGTGTTTAAGCTCCGCATGAGCCTCCTCCTATCCTCTTCCATCAAACTCAACTTAACACGTGTAAATGTAGTGAAACATCCCAAAGTGATTCATGGGCAATTACTGGTTGGTGGTGTAATGGCATTGTCACTGGACGGATGAATTGGTGTGACAACAAAAATCTCACCTTCGACGTCAACAAAATGATGGAGAGCATCATCAAGCGGAGAGGAGGACATGCCTCTGTCTACATCAGTGAGGATGAAGTAGAAATGGTTGAGAGCTTCAAGTTTTTAGGTGTCCAGATCACCAACAACCTATTTTGGTTCCCCCATGCTGACATTATAGTTAAGAAAGTCCACCAACACTACTTTCTCAGAAGATTGAGGAAATTTGGTATAATAACTACAACTTTCACGACATTATACAGATGCACCATTCTTTCTGGTTGTATCACAGCTTGGTATAGCTCCTGCTCTGTCCAAGACCACGAGAAAGAACAAAGAGTTGTGAATGAAGCCCAGTCCATCACTCACACCAGCCTCCCACCCATTGACACTGTCAACACTTCCCGCTGCCTCATAGCCAGCGTAATTAAGGATCCCACCCGCACCGAACATTCTCCCTTTCACCTTCTTCCGTCGGGAAAAAGATACAAAAGTCTGAGGTCATGTACCAACCGACTCAAGGACAGCTTCTTCCCTGCTGCCATCAGACTTTTGAATGGACCTACCTCGCATTAAGTTGACCTTTCTCTACACCCTCGCTATGACCATAACACTACATTCTGCACTCTCCCCTTTCCTTCTGTATGAACAGTATGCTCTGTCTGTATACAGCACAAGAAACTGTACTTTTCATTGTACACTAGTACATGTGACAATAATAAATTAACCCAAATCAAATCAAATCAAACTAGTAATCCAGAGACCTAGGGTGATGCTCTTGGGTTCAAATCTCACCACATCAGGTGGTGAATTTTGAATTTTTAATGAATTTTTCATTGAAAATTCATAAAACCATTGTTTTTTGTCACTTAAAAATATCTGCTCCTTTATCCTTATCTGGTCTGGCTTACCTGTGACTCTTAACTGTCCCCTGAAATGACCTAGCAAATCACAACAGTTCAAGGAGTAGTTAGGGATGGGCAATAAATGATTCCCAGTCAGAACTGACACATTGACATCCACATCCCATAAACAAAAGAAAAAGAATCAGACAAAATTCGACACTGAGACAAAGCGGTTAGAACAAGTGGCCAAAGGCTTGGTTGTAGAAGAAAGTTAAGCACCGTTTGACAGGAGTGGAGATTCACAGGCAGAGAAGTTTAGGTAGGTTCCTGGAGGAACACCAGCCAAGGAAAGCCATGGATGTACTGGAGGCCAGAGGCCAGATGCATACGACTACAGAAGTCCTGGTTGCTCCTATTCTCAGTAACTGGCCTGTTGATGTCAAACCTTTCATTGCAACAGGGAGGTGATGGCCTAGTGGTATTATTGACTATGAATCAGCTAATGTTCTGGGATCCAGGTTCAAATCCCACCAGGGCAGATGGTGAAATTTGAATTTAATAAAAGATGTTTGGAATTAAAAATCTACTGACGACCATGAAGCCATTGTTGATTCTAAGAAAAACCTACCTGGTTCACTAATGTCCTTTAGGGAAGGAAACCTGCTGTCCTTACCTGGTCTGGCTGACATCTGACTCCAGAGCCACAGCAATGTGGTTGACTCTCAACTGCCCTTCATAGCATAATAGAACCCCTACAGTGCAGAAGGAGGCCTTTGGCCCATCAAGTCTGCACCAACCACAATCCCAGCAAGGCCCTATCCCCATGCGTTTACCCTAGCTAGCCCCCCCTGACACTCAGGGGCAATTTAGCATGGCCAATCCCACCTAACCTGTACATCATTGGACAGTGGGAGGAAACCGGAACACCCAGAAGAACCCCATGCAGACAATGACCCAAGCTGGGATTCGAACCTTGGACCCTAGCGCTGTGAGTCAGTAGTGCTAACCACTTGACTAAGTAACAAATAGCATTCAGAATAGTCGTATGAGATTGTCAGAAATGTTCATGAGATTCTGGAAAAGGTTACATATTTGCTTTTGGAAATCTGACACTCATTACAGCACAAGGAGTTAATGTTAAATATGTAAATATGTGGTCTGTATCTTCAGCAATATAAGATCACATGATAACGGAGCATCAAGAGAAATTGACCTGTGTAGACTGTCACATACAGACCGCCTTGTAAATAGTTAGAGTTAAGATGGAGTTCACTAAGAGTATCACCTCCAACCTTATTTCCAAGTCCACGGCCAGAACTACCACCATAGCAGACCAAGAGCTGTTGGTGGCAAAGATTAAACATAGCAAAAGCAGCATCAAGTCAAGAGCCCCAGTGACTGGAAGAAGCAGCGAGGGAATTAGCTGCAGGATTAGGACAGTGTGAGAAAATCTTCAACTGTACTCCACAAGAAGCCACAAGTCAGAGAGTACCGGGGGGGAGAGGTAGCATAAAAAATTCATCTTAAATTTATCGACATCATCGGAGACATAGGGTAGAACTCTCCGTCCACACTGCTCTAAAAGCCAGAAATCCCCATCTGACCGTTAATGGCATTTCACATTCTCCGCAACCCGCCCGCTAAAATTCCAGTGGTGGGCGAGGTGGGAGAATTCTGACCATAAGATCACAAAATAGAGCACGGACAGAAATAAATCTATGCAAACCTCATATAGAGACTATCTTGTAAATAGTATAATGATTAATATAAGTCAGAATTCACTAAGATATTGCCTCCAGCCTTATCAATGAGTCCAGGATCATGCCTACCACATACCATACCAAAGCAAGAATAGCGACTTCATGCTTGGAAGGGTTATTTGGTTACAGATGGCCTATCTAGAGAGCTGGACATGCAATTAATTATTTGATGGCACCAGTCAGTGGCATTGTTCAAAAGAGATTTCTTTTTATTTTTCAAAGATCTACAGGTAACAGTAATATATCAAGAAAAGTCAATGCATTTTACGCAGCTGATTTAGGATAGATAAAATGTGAAAATTAAAACGGAACAAATGAACTTGCCTTTCTCCACAATGTGCTGCTGTAATCACCCAATAGGGTGTGATAATGCTGCCCCCACAGACGTGACGTTTATTAAAGTGGAGGCTGACCTGCCACGGGAACTCCCCTTTACTTGCTGCTATTCCACCAACTATCCTGGAGGAAGTACCATTCCTGTACTTGCGGACTCCACAATCTACATCAGGAGACACAGAGGAGAGAGAAGGCAGAATGTCACTCACAACTGAAGAATAAAGGCCTTTGAAAAGTATCATTGCTGGGCGATGTGGAGCAAGCTGAACTTGAGTCCACAGGAACTTTTAGAAGCGAATCAAGGGAATGGCTTGAAAAGAGGGTAGTCAAAAGACGTATAAGTGTTGGGGGGGGTGGTGGTGGGGTGATTGGAGGTGAGTAGAGCAGTTGTTTGCTCAGGGGCACTGAGGTTAAGTGCCAGCCGAACCCACATGTAGTTAAGGTCCAGTTATTGAGCCAAATCATCTGCAGCAATTTATGATTCAGGAATGTCACCTTTAGCTTAATTTATCAGTGTTAATTTGTCAGTCAGTTATCTTGGATGTAAAGTCACATCTAAAGCTGTTTTTTCCATCTCCTGCTGAAGACTGAAACTGCAATCTTAGTTTAGCATAGATTGCAGATTTCCAACATTTACAGTTTTCCTTTTGGTTTAATTAAACCTGTGGCTGACAAGTCAAGTCTTCATTTAATGCTCTGCAAACATGAATCATAGATTAGAATCGCTACAGTGCTGCCTAGAGTCTGCCTAGTGCTTCACATCATTAGTGTACGCTTAAACTGGACCAGCTGACGGGCAACATGACAGCTCAGTGACTATCACTGTTTGCTGTGCAGATACATGGATTTGGGCCAGTGTCTGTGGGAGTTTGCACGTTCTCCCCATGCTTGCGTGGGTTTTCACCGGGTGCTCCGGTTTCCTCCCACACACCCCAAAAACATGCTCTTAGGCTGATTGGTGTTAACAAATTGTCCCTAAATTAGGTGTCCCTCAATCTGGTTATAATTCCTTTATCGTGGAGCCCAATAGCCCTTTCTACCTATGACAAAGGTCATAGGTAGAAAGGGCACTCTCAATGTTAAAATGGCGGCGCGGGCTTGTTGGGCCGAAGGGCCTGTTTCCTGTGCTGTGTTGTTCTTTGTTGAGTCCATTCGGCCCATCAAGCCAGCACCGACAATCCCACCCAGACCCTATCCCCATAACCCCATATGTTTACCCTGCTAATCCCCCGACAGTAAAAAACAATTTAGCATGGCCAATCAACCTAACCCACACATCTTTGACTGTGGGAGGAAACCAGAGCACCCAGAGGAAACCCATGCAGACACAGGAAGAACGTGCAGACTCCACACAGACAGTGATCCAAGCTGGCAATCAAACCCGGGTCCCTGGCATTGTGAGGCAGCAGAGCTAACCATGCCGCTCCAAATGCAATGGTGAGGTTGGAAGGACAGCTCTCCAATCATTTCTACTGACTATTAAAAGCAGTGAAGTATTGCTGCTACTGAACAAGGCATTAGTGAGACCCTACCTAGAGTAGTGTGTAAGTTTTATCCCCTTACTTGAGGTGGCTCAGAGGAGATTCAATGGATTGTGTTGGAGGGGTGGGGAGGTGGGGTGGTTTGTCCCAGATGCACACATGGTATATCCTGAAGAATGAAGCCCCTCCCCTATCTTCTCACTTTTTTGCCACAGATGATAAAAAGCCGACTCCCCACTCTTGCCCCCCCTACCAACACCAACTCTATTATGTGGAACTCCATTGGATTAACAAGCTCACTTGTCTATTAATAATTTTTTTCAAAAATGGTGGGTGGACTGCCAATTTTGGCATTCGCCCATGTAAGGTATTATGGGAAGCTAATATGTTGACGTTGGGTTCTTGACACGATGTCACCGTGCCAGGTTTGAATCCCTTTAAGGGGACGGTCCGTGAGGACCACATGATTTTGGAGTATGGGAAACTGAGGCAATTGGTTGGAAGGTTGAGAATCTTGGGTCGGGGAGGAACTGCAGTTGGAGGCAGGGAGCAGCGGACAGTAGACTTGTATTACAGTCCTATTAGACCATCACTTGTACATATATAAATATTTGTTGATAATAAATACTTCATTATTTGAAGCCACAATGAGTAGCCTTTGACGTTATTACATTGGCGATGAGGAAAATTTTTCATTAGTTACTGGGAGATCGCAGTGCGCATCTCGAGGTAGAGGAGAGTGAGTGTGGAAACCACAAAGAAGCAAGCTACATGTGGCACCTAAAAAAGCCTTTAATTGAAAAGATTGAGCTGTTCGACCCAGAAGTGGAAAACTGGGAATAATTAGTTGAAAGCCTGCATCATTTCTTTGTATCAAATGAGATTGCAGCAGGGGAGTAATGAAAGGTTACTCACAGTTGGTGGCCCACAAACTTACAGCTTAATGAGGAGCCTAACAGCGTCTGATCATAGAATAGAATCCCTACAGTGCAGAAGGAGGCCATTTGGCCCATCAAGCCTGCACAAACAACAATCCCACCCAGTCCTATCCCTGTAATCCCATATATTTACCTGCTAGTCCCCCTGATATTAAGGGGAAATATATCATGGCCAATCAACCTAATCTGCATGTCTTTGGACTGTGGGATGCAACCCACACATGTTTCGAACACAGCCTTTTGACAGATACGAAAAAAAGTTAATTTATTAGTCACAAGTAAGGCTTACATTAACACTGCAATGAAGTTACTATGAAATTCCCCTAGTCGCCACAATCTGGCACCTGGTCAATGCACATAATCAGCACGTCTTTCAGGATGTGGGAGGAAACTGGAGCACCCGGAGGAAATTCGTGCAATTAAACGAACTGGATAAGAAGCCTGACAGGGGACACTGAGTTGTATACTTTAAAACAGATCCAACATAATGAAGTGCCATCTACATTGATGGTAAAAGGCAGATCTCTTTCAATGGAAGTCAACACAGGAGCCATGGCCACAGTTATAAGGGAGCAAGCATTTCATTACCTTCAAGAGAGTCATCAACAATAAAAGTTGAGTGAGACACTTATTATCTACTTACATAGGAGAGACAATGAAGACGGTGGGGTCAGCAATAGTTCCTGTATCCTACAGAAACCAAATAGCTTGACTAACTGTTCTAGTAATTGAGGGTCACAGACCTTGACTGATGTGTTGGGATTGGCTGAAGCAGCTAAAATTAGATTGGTTGGATATATTAAACTGCATGACACAGGTTTTCAGGAGTAACTGCGCAGATACTCCGAGGTTTCTCAAAAGGAGCTGGGGCAAATAAAAGGAACTAAAGCCGCAATCTATTTGAATCTCAGAAACCAGAGCACACAGAGGAAACCCACACAGACACGGGGAGAACATGCAAACTCCACACAGACAGTGCCCAAAGGCCAGAGTACCGGAGCACCTGGTGGAAACCCACGCAGACATGGGGAGAACATGCACACTCTGCACAGACAGTGACCAGAGGCCAGAATTGAACCCATGTCCCTGGTGCTGGGAGGCAGCAGTGCTAACCACTGTGCCACCATGCCACCAATTAGAGTCCTCCTCCTCCATCAGCTACTATGTCCTAAGAGGTACCACGTATGGTGAAGTAGTTTATCATTGCCTTCTGCAGCCAGTAAGAGTATCTGCCCTATTTCCCTTTATCTGTCTTCCTCTCACGCAGTAATATATCTCCTATTCAGATCAATAATTTACCTTCGATTCCATGAACTTTAACCATGATTCCACCATAAGAGCTGTTTGAGGGACTTTATCAGGTGCTTTTGGGAAATCCATATGAAGAACATCATTAGACATTCCTCTATCCACTACTTTAGTCTTCTCTTCACAAAATACAGTTAAGTTAGTCAGCTTTGAGACGTCCCTTTATTAAACTCACTGATCAATTAAAAATGTTTAAGGTATCAGTCACTCCTTCCTCAATTATACACTGTAGCAATTACTCCAATCACAGATGTTAGGCTAACTGGTGTCGAGTCCATTGAGTCATAGAGTCATAAAGGTTTACAGCATGGAAAGAGGCCCTTTGGCCCAACTTGTCCATGCCACCCTTTTATTTTAAACCCCTAAACTAATCCCAATTGCTCGCATTTGGTCCGTATCCCTCTATATCCATCATACTTATGTAACTATCTAATTGCTTTTTAAAAGGTAAAATTATACCCGCCTCTACTACTACCTCTGGCAGCTTGTTCCAGACACTCACCACCCTCTGTGTGAAAAAATTGCGCCTCTGGGCAATGGAGGTTTCCGTTCAGACATTGTTTGCTTAATTATGCTATGGTTTTTGTTTATTTGTGTTAGGTTGTGAACAACGCAAAAGCTTAGCCACCACCGAAAGGTCATAATGTACCATTTGGTGCGAATAAGAACATAAGAAGTAGGAGCAGGAGTTGGCCATCTAGCCCCTTGAGCCTGCCCCGCCATTCAATAAGATCATGGCTGATCTGAAGTGGATCAGTTCCACTTTCCCGCTTTCTCCCCATAACCCTTAATTCCCTTGTCTGTCAGAAATCTATCTACCCGTGACTTAAATATATTCAGCGAGGTAGCCTCCACCACTTCAATGGGCAGAGAATTCCAGAGATTCACTACCCTTTGAGTGAAGAAGTTCCTCCTCAACTCCGTTCTAAACTGCCCTTCCCTTAGTTTGAGGCTGTGCCCTCTAGTTCTGTTTTCCTTTCTAAGCGGAAAGAATCTCTCTGTCTCTACCCTATCCATCCCTTTCATCATCTTATACGTCTCTATAAGATCCCCCCTCAGCCTTCTAAACTCTAACGAGTACAGACCCAGTCTATTCAATCTCTCTTCATAAGCTAAAGCCCTCATCTCCGGTATCAGCCCAGTGAACCTTCTCTGTATTCCCTCCAAGGCCAATATATCCTTGCGCAAATGCGGCGACCAAAACTGCACACAGTACTCCAGCTGCGGCCTCACCAATGCCCTGCACAATTGCAGCAAGACCTCCCTGCTTTTATATTCTATCCCCCTCGCTATAAAGACCAACATTCCATTGGCCTTCTTGATCACTGGTTCCTTGGTTTCCGCTTGTCAAATGTCCTTGGAAGTTTTGGTACATTAAAGACACTTGCATCAAATCAAGATATTGTTGCATGCTCAGTGCAAGAACACTGAGGATTGTGGGTTCCGGGCGACTGGAAGCAAGTTAAAGGGAAGTCAGTTAACCCTTTCAAAACCAACATACCTGTTTGCTTGGGATTGTGTGGGAAGAGAAAGGGGTGGGGTGGGGAGAGAAAGACACATTGGTAGATTGAGATAGCAAAGTTAAAGAAGCTGACAACTTATAAGGTGAAGCTCGTAGTAACAAAGCCATACCTACCTACACAGCGTAATGTAACCAGCAATCCAGAGGAGCAGTTTATGCTGGAAATGAAAAGCATATTTCTGAGCAAGGTGTTCAAAAGGTTGGCTTAAGTTTATTTATTAGTGTCACAAGTAGGTTTATATTAACACTGCAATGAAGTTACTGTGAAAATCTCCTAGTCGCCACACTCTGGTGCCTGTTGAGGTACACTGAGGGAGAATTTAACACAGTCAATGCACCTAACCCGCACGTCTTTCAGACTGTGGGAGGAAACCAGAGCACCCGGAGGAAACCCACGCAGACACGGGGAGAAACTCCACACAGGCAGTGACCCAAGCCAGGATTCAAACCCGGGCCCCTGGTGCCGTGAAGCAGCAGTGCTAACCACTGTGCCACCAGAAGCAGGAGGAGGCCATTCTGCCCTTCGAGCCTGCTCCGCCATTCATTTTGATCATGGCTGATCATCAAATTCAATATCCCGATCCTGCTTTTCCCCTCCATGCCCCTTGATCCCTTTAGCCCCAAGAGCTATATCTAATTTCTCCTTAAAATCACACAATGATTTATTGAGTGCACATCAAATAATAGCAGGTAGTTGAAATGCAAGCTGTTGTATTAGGTGATGTCTGACCTGAGGCTTAGTTTTTGGTACATGTTCTGACTTTTTACGCTCTCATTCAGAACCAGGAACACTGAGGATTCAATACTACTTGCCAAGATTGATCCGTAGTCAAAATAGATGTTCCTGTGAAATAGATTTATGGACAAAAGAAACAAATTATTATGGAGGATTGTCCTGGGAGGTGATGGCCTAATAATATGATTGCTAGACTATTAAACCAGAAACTCAGCTAACGCTCTGGGGACCTGGGTTCGAATCCCACCACAGCAGATGGTGGAATTTGAATTCAATAAAAAAATCTCTGGAATTAAAACTCTACTGATGACCATGAAAGCATTTCCGATTGTTGGGAGAATCCATTCGGTTCACAAATGTCCCTTTAGGGAAGGAAATCTGCTGTTCTTAGCTGCTCGGGCCTACATGTGACTCCAGAGCTACAGCAATGTGGTTGTCTCGGGCTGCTAGGGATGGGCAATAAATGCTGGCCAGCCAGCGATGTCCCATGTGTGGTTTCTGTATGATGTGGGAACTGGTGGACCCCAGGGATGAAGGCGCTTTATCTGAATGCGCGAAGCATTAGGAATAAAGTGGATGAGTTGGTGGCGCAGATCGACACAAATGGATATGATCTGGTGGCGATTACAGAGACGTGGCTGCAAGGTGACAGGTACTGGGAGCTGAATGTTCAGGGGTATCAAGTGTTTAGGAAGGATAGGCGGAAGGGAAAAGGGGGGGGCGTAGCTCTGCTGATTAAGGATAGCATCAGGGTGGTAGCAAGGGATGATATTGGAGCCAAGGAGCAGAACGTGGAATCGTTGTGGGTAGAGATTAGGAACAGCAAAGGGAGGAAGACGCTGGTGGGTGTCGTCTATAGGCCCCCGAATAATGATCTGGAGGTGGGGCGGGCTGTTAACGCGCAAATAAGTGCGGCGTGCAGGAATGGGACGGCCGTAGTTATGGGGGATTTCAATCTGCATATTGATTGGTCGACCCATGTTGGACGCGGTGGGCTCGAGGAGGAGTTCTTGGAATGCTGCTGGGATAGTTTCCTTGAACAGTGTGTGTTGGAGCCAACGAGGGAGCGAGCTGTCTTGGATCTGGTGCTATGTAATGAGGCGGGTAGAATCAGGGACCTTGCGGTGAAGGATCCTCTTGGGGAGAGTGATCATTGTATGGTGGAGTTTCTGGTGCAGATGGAGGAGGAGAAAGTGGGTTCCCGGACACGCGTCCTTTGTTTGAACAGAGGGGAGTACGGTAGGATGAGAGAGCAATTGGCGAATGTGGACTGGGGGAGCGCGTTGGAGGGAGGGTCTGCTGAGGAGCAGTGGAGGATCTTTAAGGAGATCTTTCTTGGTGCTCAGCAGAAATGTATTCCGATGGTCAAAAAGGACCGTAGGAGGAGAGGTAATAAGCCGTGGATAACGAAGGAGGTGAAGGAAAATGTTAAATTAAAAGCGGAGGCGTTTAGAGTAGCTAAGAGTAGTGGGCGAGAAGAGGATTGGGAGAGGTTTAAATGTCAACAAAGATTGACAAAGAAGTTGATAAAGAAGAGTAGGAGAAACTATGAAGCTGGGCTAGCGCTTAATATAAAAAAGGATAGCAAGAGTTTTTATAAATATATAAAAAGGAAGAGGCTGGCTAGGGTGAACGTTGGTCCTTTAGAGGATGAGAAGGGGGACTTAGTGGTAGGGGATGGGGAAATGGCTGAGGTCTTGAATAACTTTTTTGTTTCAGTCTTCACGGAGGAGGACGTGAATAATTTGCCGGATGTTAGAGATGGAAAGGTGGTAGGACTGGAGGGTTTCGATGACATTACTGTTACTAGAGAGGTGGTGCTCGACAGACTGGAGGGGCTGATTGTGGACAAGTCCCCAGGACCGGATGGAATGCATCCGAGGGTCCTGAAAGAAATGGCGGAGGTGATAGTGGATGCCTTGGTGGTTATTTTCCAGACGTCGCTGGATTCCGGGGAAGTGCCGGAAGATTGGAAAACGGCTAATGTTACGCCGTTGTTTAAGAAGGGTGCCAGGCAAAAGGCGGGGAATTATAGGCCTGTTAGTTTAACGTCTGTTGTAGGTAAAATGTTAAAATCCGTCATCAAGGAGGAAATAGCGAGGCATCTTGAGGGGAACTGCTTGATAGAGCAGACGCAGCACGGTTTCGTTAAAGGGAAGTCGTGTCTGACAAATTTACTGGAGTTCTATGAGGATGTGTCTAGGGCGGTGGATAGAGGAGAGCCGGTGGATGTGGTCTTTCTTGATTTTCAGAAGGCGTTTGACAAGGTACCTCACAAGAGGTTATTGCAGAAGGTCAGGGGGCATGGAGTTGGGGGTAGGGTGTTAGCGTGGATAGAGGACTGGTTGTCAAATAAGAGGCAGAGAGTGGGGGTCAATGGGTGCTATTCGGATTGGCGGATGGTGACTAGTGGAGTGCCCCAGGGGTCGGTGCTGGGGCCTCAGCTATTTACCATTTATATAGATGATCTGGAGGAGGGAACCGAGTGTAGGGTGTCAAAATTTGCTGATGACACCAAAATTGGTGGAAAGGCAAATTGTGCGGAGGGTGGGGAGAGTCTACAGAAGGATCTAGATAGGCTGGGCGAATGGGCCAGGAAATGGCAAATGGAATTTAATGTTGGCAAGTGCAAGGTGGTCCACTTTGGTAGGAATAATGGTAGGAAGGATTATTACTTAAGGGGCGAAAAACTGCAGCAGGCGACGGTGCAGAGGGGCCTCGGGGTCCTTGTGCATGAGTCGCAAAAACCCAGCTTGCAGGTGCAGCATGTGGTCAGGAAGGCTAATGGGATGCTGGCCTTCATAGCGAGGGGGATTGAATATAAAAGTAGGGAAGTCTTGCTGCGGCTGTATAGGGCATTGGTGAGGCCACAGCTGGAGTACTGTGTGCAGTTTTGGGCGCCGTACTTACGCAAGGATATTTTGGCCTTGGAGGGAGTGCAGAGGAGGTTTACTAGGCTGATGCCGGAGTTGAGGGGGTTGAGCTATGAGGAGAGGCTGAATAAATTAGGCTTGTACTCGTTAGAGTTTAGAAGAATGAGGGGAGATCTCATTGAGACGTATAAGATGATGACTGGGATGGATAGGATAGAGGTGGAGAGACTCTTCCCGCTCAGAAAGGATAGTAGGACTAGGGGGCACAGCCTCAAGATAAAGGGGGGGCAGTTTAGAACGGAGTTGAGGAGGAACTTCTTCACTCAAAGGGTGGTGAATCTCTGGAATTCTCTGCCCGTTGAAGTGGTGGAGGCTGCCTCGCTAAATATTTTTAAGACGCGGGTTGATGGGTTTTTAATAAGAGAGGGGATTAAGGGTTATGGGGAGAGGGCGGGAAAGTGGAACTGAGCCATGACAGATCAGCCATGATCTTATTGAATGGCGGGGCAGGCTCGAAGGGCTAGATGGCCTACTCCTGCTCCTATTTCTTATGTTCTTATGTCCCATGAATGAATAAGGAGTGAAGGTGCTGTGGAGGCAGCCACAAAACAATCTAAAACGCAAACAGGGATGCCTTTTCAAGCTTACTGGCTCCGTCCAGCTGGAGAAATGAAATTAAATCTCACAACCTAAGTGGAGACAAAGGCTTTGAATTATGCATGGTATAATGCTTGAACGTAACTGTAAATGGGACGGCACCATAGCACAAGTGGTTCGCACTGTTGCTTCACAGCACCAAGGACGCGAGTTCACTGCCCACTTGGGTCACCGTCCATGTGGAGTTTGCACGTTCTCCCCATGCCTGCGTGGGTTTCATCTGAGTGTCCCGGTTTTCTCCCACATTCTGAAAGGCGTGCTGGTTAGATGCATTGACCTGAACAGGAGCTAGGCTATGGTGACTAGGGGAATTTCACAGTAACTTTGTTGCACTAAGCCTTACTTGTGACTAATAAATAAACTTTAAAACAACCATTACCTCAAATCGAAATGGATCATAGAGCCATAGAATCCCTACAGTGCAGAAAGAGGCCATTTGATCCATTGAGCCTGCACAAACGACAATTTCCACCCAGGTCCTATCCCTGTGGCCTCATGTATACACCGTGTCAATCCCCCTGACACTAAAGGGCAATTTACCATGGCCAATCAATCTAACCTGCACATCTTTGGATCTTGATAGGAGGAAACCAAGCACCCGGTTGAAACCCACACAGACACAGAGAGAACGTGTAAACTCCGCACAGTCACCCAAGGCTGGATTGAACCCAGATCCCTGACGTTGAGAGGCAGCAGTGTCAACCACCGTGGCACCATGCCACCCCATGCATTCACAATGCAATCATGGGCAAACATATGTGGCCAAAGAACACAACATCATAAGCATAAGAAACAAATCTCTTTGCGAAAAGCCCACATGCATAGGAATCACAACAGTGTGTACACCTTGCACACAGGTATATTTCACAGGGGTAGCACTGTAGTCATTCAGCACCCGAATACTGGCATCAGTCCAGAGGTAAGCGTCCTGCTAGGTTGGCTGGGGTGGAGCCTCTGATGTGTGGATCATCTCAACACAAGCATCAAATGAACAGAGTGGTTTTATGTGGACAGTTACCTCAATGTGCTATGAGACGGTGTTGTATATATTACTGAGTTGCTAGTTTGGAATCGTTTCAATGATTTCTGAAGACTGCTAGCTTTAAATACATTCACACTTAGCGTATTTACAGATATGGAGAACACATTTCTGACCATGCTTGCTTTCCTGTCACTTTAGTTTGTGATGTGGACATGCCGGCGTTGGACTGGGGTAAACACAGTAAGAAGTCTCACAACACCAGGTTGAAGTCCAACAAGTTTATTTGATTGTAAACACACAAGCTTTGCTCTGAATTCTTCACTCACCTGATGAAGGGGCAAACCCCTGAACTCTCCATTCACCTGACAAAGGGGCAAGCCCCGAAAGCTTTGGGTTTACTATCAAATAAACTTATTGGACTGTTACCTGGTGTTATGAGACTTCTTACTACTTCTGTCTTCCCAGAGGCTTACATCACGCAAGTATGTCACTTCCTTCTCTGACATCACAGCCTATTACAGTTAATCCTGCGTGCAACTCAGTGTAACATACCCCATTTCACTACGCTGCAGGATTAGGATCCTGAGCTGGGAGCTGCGAGGTTTGAGCAGGGGATAAAGGCTGCGGTTGTGGTATCAGTGTCTCTGCATCGAGGGGGGAAGGGGAGTGGTGAGCTCAGGGATTCGTCCCAAACACAGTGATTGAGACAGGACCTTGGAGTTTGAACGGTTGATGCTTCTGACACCTCGGAGGCTGTGGACGGTGTAGGTAAGCTCAGCCGATACGTCAGGGTTTTCAGGAACAGGTTGGGTGAGCCAGGAGAGCTCACCCTGGGTGGTAGGTCCATAGCAGGAAGTGGGACAGATTGCAAGGCCAGCGCAGAAGGAAGAAAGCTTGTGGCAGACAGGCCTCTTGTCTCAATGAGTTATTCTGCAGAGCTGGGAGCTGATGAATTAATGAACAGTGCTCAGTAACAGAGGTGACCAAGTAGTGCTGTTAAGGACCAGGTCAGAAGCACCAAGGTATCTTGTGAAGTTAGACTAGACACCCCCCCCTGCCGAGTTATTTTTGATATACTTTGGCATAGAATCCCTACAGTACAGAAGGAGGCCATATGGCCCACTGAGTCTGTACCGACCACAGTCCCACCCAGGCCCTATCCCGGTAACCCCCCACATGTACCCTGCTGATCCCCCTGACACTAAGGGTCAATTTAGCATGGCCAATCCACCTAACCCGCACATCTTTGGACTGCGGGAGGAAACCGGAGCAGCCGGAGGAAACCCACACAGACACGGGGAGAAAGTGCAAATTCTGTAGTGACCTGATGCCGGAATTGAACCTGGGTCTCTGGCGTTGTGAGGCAGCTGTGCTAACCCACTATGCCACCGTGCCACATTAGTGTGAGGATAAGAGTTTTCACTGCAGGTGCAATTCTATTGACACACCAGGTTTAGGGTGCTGGGGATTAGGTACATAGGAGATGTCGGGGGTAAGTTTTTCACTCAGAGGGTGGTGAGTGAATGGAATCGGCTGCCGTCGGTGGTGGTGGAGGCGAACTCGCTGGGGTCTTTTAAAAGACTTCTGGCTGAGTATATGGGATTTAATGGGATTTGGAGTTACAGATAGTTCTATGGCTTGGTAGGTATGGATATGATCGGCGCAACTTGTGGGCCGAAGGGCCTGTTTGTGCTGTAGCGTTCTATGTTCTATCGGGGGGGGGAGGGGAATGTTCTCATCCTGCCCATGACAGGATTCTTAGTAGGGGGGGAGATAGATCATGCAAATGTCGGTTAACCTCCCGCGTCTGGAAAATCTGGCCTAGGATGCTTTTATCAAAACAAACCCCTCTCCCCCCACCACCACCATCCCGCCCCCAAATCGGGAATATCCTTCCTGCATCTACCCTGTTCTACAACTTTATAGGTTTCCATGAGGTCAAAGAACAAAGAACAAAAACAGCCCGCGAAACAGGCCCTTTGGCCCAACAAGCCCGCGCCGCCATCTTGACACTACCAGTCCCCCCCTCCATCCATGACCCTTATCTATTGTTTTATGGCCATCCACATTGAGGGAAACTAATTTGGGGACAGTTTATTACTGCCAATCAGCCTAATAGGACATCTTTGGGGTGTGGGAGGAAACCAGAGCACCCGGAGAAAACCCACGCAAGCACGGGGAGAATGCGCAAACTCCCACAGACACCGGCCCAAATCCATGTGTCTGCACAGCAAACAGTGATAGTCAGTGAGCTGTCGTCTTGCCCAGCATCTGGTCCAGTTTAAGCACACACTAACGACATGAAGCACTAGGCCAATCTCGAACAATCCCCCCACATTCTTCTAAATTCCAATGAATATAATCCTAACCAACTCAATCTGTCCTCAAACATCAGTCCAGCCAGCCCAGAATCAGTCTGGTAAATCTTCGTTGTATTTTCTCCATAGCAAGAACATCCTTCCTCAGGTAAGGAGATCAAAACTGCACACAATATTCCAGGTGTGGTCTCACCAAGGCCATGTATAATTGCATCAAGACATCCCTGCTCTTGTACTCGAATCCTCTCACAAAGAAAGTCAACACGCCATTTGCCTTCTTCACCACCTGCTGCACCTGCACGCTTTCTTTCAGCGACTAGCGTACGTGGATACCCAGGCCTCACTGCACATTCCCTTCTCTCACTATATCGCCATTCAGATAATAATCTACCTTCCTGTTTTTGCTACCAAAATGGATAAACTCACATTTATCCATGTTGTGCTGCATCTGTCAATCATTTGCCCACTCACTGAACTTGTCCAAATCACACTGAAGCATCTCTGCATCCTCCTCACAGCTCACCCTCCCACCCAGCTTTGTATCATCTGCTGACTTGGAGCTAGTGAATTTAGTTCCATCAGCTAAATCATTAATAAATATATTGTGAATAGTTGAGGCTCCAGCACTGACCTCTATGGCACCCCACTAGCTACTGCCTGCCGATTGGAAAAAGACCTATTTATTCCTACTCTTCATTTCCTGTCTGCCAACCAGTTTTCTATCCATCTCAATACACTACCCCCCAGTCTCATGCACTTTAACTTTACATGTTAATCTCTTATGTGTGACATTGCCTTCTGAAAGTCAAAATAAACCACATCCACTGACTCCTCCTCATTAGTCTACTCATTATATCCTCGACGAATTCCAGAAGATTTGTCAAGCATGATTTCCCTTTCATAAATCTGTACTGACTCTGTCCAATCCTGCCAGTATTTTCCAAGTGATCTACAATAAAATCTTTTATAATGGACTCTAGTACAACCCCCACTACTGATGACAGGTCTATAATTCCTTGTTTTCTCCCCACCTCCCTTTTAAAATATTGGGGTTATGTTAGTTGCCCTCCAGTCTGTCGGAACTAGTCCAGAGTCAAAGAATCTTGGAAGATGACCACCAACGCATCCACTATTTGAGACGCCGTGCCTCACAAATTTGGTTGAGTTTTTTGAGGAGGTGACAAAAATAATTTGACGAGCGAAGGGCACGCATGTAGTCTATATGGATTTTAGTAAAGCGTTTGACAAAGTCCCTCATGGCAGGCTGGTGCAAAAGGTTAAATCTCACGGGATAAAAGGTGAGCTAGCTAGATGGGTGGAGAACTGGCTTGGCCATAGAAGACAGAGGGTGGCAGTGGAGGGGTCTTTTTTCCGTTTGGAGATCTGTGACTAGTGGTGTTCCGTAGGGCTCTATACTGGGCTGTTTGTGATATGTATAAATGATTTGAAAGAAGATGCAGCTGGTGTGATCAGTAAGTTTGCGGAAAACACAAAGATTGCTGGAGTTGCGGATAGTGATGAACATTGTCAGAGAATACAGCAGGATATAGATATGCTGGAAAATTGGGTGGAGATGGAATTTAATCCAGATAAATGTGAAGTGATGCATTTCGGTAGATCTAATGTAGGGGGGAGCTATACAATAAATGGCAGAACTGTCAGGAGTATAGACACACAGAGGGACCTGGGTGTACAAGTCCACAGATCCTTAAAGGTGGCAGCAGTGGGACAGAGTGGTGAAGAAGGCATATGACTTGCTTGCCTTCATTGGCCAGGGCATAGGGTATAAAAGTTGGCATGTGATGTTGCAGCTATGTAGAACGTTGGTTAGGCCACATTTGGAATACTGCATCCAGTTCTGGTCGCCACACTACCAGAAGGACATGGAGGCTTTGGAGAGAGTACAGGAAAGGTTTACCGGGATGTTGCCTGGTATGGAGGGTCTTAGCTATGAGGAGAGATTGGGTAAACTGGGGTTGTTCTCCCTGGAAAGATGGAGGATGAGGGGCAACCTAACAGAGGTGTATAAAATTATGAAGGGCAGAGATAGAGTGAACAGTGGGAAGCTTTTTACCAGGTCGGAGGTGACGAACATAAGGGGTCACAAGTTCAAGGTGAGGGGGGCAAGGCTCAACACAGATGTCAGTGGGATGTATTTTACACAGAGGGTGGTGGGGGCCTGGAATGCACTGCCAAGCAAGGTGGTTGAGGCGGACACGCTGGGATCGTTTAACACTTATCTAGATAGCCACATGAATAGAGGGATACAAACGAATGATCTAATTGGGCGCATGAGTGGTGCAGGCTTGGGACGGGGGGGCGAAGGGCCTGTTCCTGTGCTGTATTGTTCTTTGTTCTTTATTTCTAGGGTCACTTCCTTACTACTCTGGAATGCAGATCAACATATCAGGATTAATCGGCCTTTGATCCCATCAATTTTCCCACACCATTTCCCTACTAATACTGATTTCCTTCAGTTCCTCCCTCTCACTAAACACTGTGTTCCCCAACATTTCTGATATATTATTCATGTCTTCCTTTGTGAAGACAGCACCAAAATATGTATTTAGTTGGTTAGCCATTTCCTTGTTCCCTATTATAAATTTCCGTTTCAATTTGTAAGGGACCTACATTTGTCTTCACTGATGTTTTTTTTCTTCACATACCTATAGAAACCTTTACAATCAGTTTTTATGTTCTCCTGGAGCTTACTCTCATATTCTATTTCCTCCTTCTTAATCTGCCCTTTTGTCCTCCTTTGCTGAATTCTGAACTGGTCTCAATCCTCAGGTCTGTTATTGTTCTGATCAATTTGTCTGCCTCTTCCTTGAACCTAATATTATCTCTAATTTCCCGAGTAAGCCATGGTTTGGCCACCTTTCCTGTTTTAATTTTGCATCGGATAGGAATGAACATTTGTTGCAGTTCACCCGTGCGCTCGCTTCTGTTATCCCTTTAAGTAATGTTCCCCAATCTATCGTAGACAACTTGCACCTCATATAATCATGGTTTCTTTTATTGAGATTTACACCCTAGTCTCAGAATCAACTACGTCACTCTCCCCCTTGATGAAGAATTTTATCACGTTATGGTCACTCATCCCCAAGGGGTCTCATGTAACAAGATTGCCAATTATTCCTTTCTCATTACAAAATATCCCAGTCTCGGTTGGCCTATTGTCTAGTTGGTTCCTCAATATATTGGTCCAGGAAACCATTCTGTACATACTCTAGGGATTTCTCCTCTGCTGTATTGCTACCAATTTGATTTACCCAAACTATATACTGATTAAAGTCACTCATAATTGCCAATATATCTTTATCACATGCATCTCTAATTTCCTATTTGATGCCACCCCCAATATCAACACTACAGTTTGTTGGGGTGAGTTCTATATATCATCCCCCACTAATTTTTATTGCCCCTTGGTGTTTCTCAGCTCCGCCCACACAGATTTCATATCATCAGAGCCACTGTCCTCCTTACTATTGTCTTAAAGATTAGAGGCTAGCCATCACAAAGGGAATCCCAATAAACCCATTTCGTTTTGAGCCGTTATTGGGATAAGATCAAGTGAACAGGCATGTGCGACTAAATTTGTATCCGATACCTGGTGTATCCTATCTTGCTGCAGACTTGTTTCCCATGATCCAAGTTCCAGTTGTCATAGCACACGGGCCTCCAGCCATATATCTTAGTCTTGGCATAAAGCACAAAACTTGAGTTTGCCAACCGGACTGTAATTTGAAAGGAAACACAAGGTTGTAACAAACCTTCTTGTCTATCTCATAAAATTCCTTCACCTGGGTAAATCATCATAAAATGGTACAAAAACTTCAGTTCATGAGAAGCCAGCGAGTTGCATTCTAATAAGTAACTGTGATTACAATGTGGCCGAGGGTATTTATTTAATTTCCCATTGATTAGTAAGCAATACGAAAGGGTTTTTGCAGGTCTAGGATTCAGTGACTTCATGGTGGCACAGTGGTTAGCACTGCTGCCTTACAGCACCAGGGACCCAGGTTCAATTCTAGCCTTGGGTGACTGTGCGGAGTCTGCACGTTCTCCCTGTGCCTGGGTGCTCCAGTTTCCTCCCACAGTACAAAGATGTGTGGGTAGGAGGATTGGCCGTGCTTAAAAAAAGTTGCCCCTTAATGTCCCAGGAGGTGTAGGTTAGATGCATTGGCCAGGGTAAATATGTGTGGTTTCAGGGATAGAGTGGGTGAAAAGGCCTGGGTAAGATATACTTTCAGAGGGTCAGTCGATGGGCTGAATGGACTCCTTCTGCACAGTAGGGATGCTATGATCTCAGTGGCATCATCAGAGGGCTTTATGACCTTTCAATATTTGGTAATAACTCTCAATATCTGTTGACACTTTCATACTCTTGCACTGTTCCCTTGAAGAATCCTCCACACCTCCACATTAATGATCTCATTCTGGGTTTTAAATAAAGGGGTTTTGTGATATTTAATCCACTAAAGCTGCAAGCTAACAGACACACTAATTCAAAGACAGCCATATACTCACAGGGATACAATAAGGGATATCAAATAATACCAACTACCTTGTGCTATAATTCTCTCAGACTCTTTCTGGAAACATCTGTGACGTTTCAGAAAAGATAACAATCAGGCTATCAGTATTAAAGAGTAAATCAACTTCCAGTGACCACATGTTGCATGGTGGCACAATGCTTAGCACTGCTGGCTCACAATGTCAGGGACCTGGGTTTGATTCCCAGCCTTGGGTCACTGCCGTGTGGAATTTGCATGTTCTCCCTGTGCCTGTATGGGTTTCATAAGAATATAAGAACATAAGAAATAGGAGCAGGAGTAGGCCATCTAGCCCTTCGAGCCTGCCCCGCCATTCAATAAGATCATGGCTGATCTGTCTGGCTCAGTTCCACATTCCCGCCCTCTCCCCATAACCCTTAATCCCCTCTCTTATCAAAAACCCATCAACCCGCGTCTTAAAAATATTTAGCAAGGTAGCCTCCACCACTTCAACGGGCAGAGAATTCCAGAGATTCACCACCCTTTGAGTGAAGAAGTTCTTCCTCAACTCCATTCTAAACCGCCCCCCCTTTATCTTGAGGCTGTGCCCCCTAGTCCTACTATCCTTTCTGAGTGGGAAGAGTCTCTCCACCTCTATCCTATCCATCCCATTCATCATCTTATACGTCTCAATGAGATCTCCCCTCATTCTTCTAAACTCTAACGAGTACAAGCCTAGTTTATTCAGCCTCTCCTCATAGCTCAACCCCCTCAACTCCGGCATCAGCCTAGTAAACCTCCTCTGCACTCCCTCCAAGGCCAAAATATCCTTGCATAAGTACGGCGCCCAAAACTGCACACAGTACTCCAGCTGCGACCTCACCAATGCCCTATACAGCCGCAGCAAGACCTCCCTACTTTTATATTCAATCCCCCTCGCTATGAAGGCCAGCATCCCATTCGCCTTCCTGACCACCTGCTGCACCTGCAAGCTGGGTTTTTGCGACTCATGCACAAGGACCCCGAGGTCCCTCTGCACCGTCGCCTGCTGCAGTTTTTCACCCCTTAAGTAATAATCCTTCCTACCATTCTTCCTACCAAAGTGGACCACCTCGCACTTGCCAACATTAAATTCCATTTGCCATTTCCTGGCCCATTCGCCCAGCCTATCTAGATCCTTCTGTAGACTCTCCACACCCTCCGCGCAATTTGCCGTTCCACCAATCTTGGTGTCATCAGCAAATTTCGACACCATACACTCCTCTGAGTGCTCTCGTTTTCTCCCATCCTCCAAAGATGTGTAGGTTAGCTGGATGCTCAATTGCCCCTTAGTGTCCAAAGATTTTTTTTTATTTTTTGGTGTCACAAGTAGGCTTACATGAACACTGCAATGAAGTTACTTTGAAAATCCCTGTCGGTTAGGTGCAATCGCCATGGTAAATGTGCGGGGTCATGAGGATCAGGCGGGAAGGGCCTTGGGCCTAAGCAAAATACTCCTTTGGGAAGTCAGTGTAGACTCAATGGATGGAATGGCCTTCTTCTGCATTGTAGGGATTCTATGGTTTTACTTATTATTTTCATAACTTATTAAGTAAATGGAATGAAAACTTTAGTTAGTTCCAAGTTACTTATATCATTTATGTTTTTGTTGAGATGGTGGTCTTTAAGTGATTGTTCTCCTGGGGACAATACCATAGAAACATCAGAAACATCTGCACTGTCTGTGCGAAGTTTGCATGTTCTCCCCGTGTCTGTGTGGGCTTCCTCCAGGTGCTCAGGTTTCCTCCCATAGTCTGAAAGACGTGCTGGTTAGCTGCATTGGCCATGCTAAATCCTCCCTCAGTGTACCCAAACAGGTGCTGGAGTGTGGCGACTAGGGGTTTTCACAGTAACATTACAGTGTTAATGTAAGCCTACTTGTGACTAATAAATTAAACAAATAAACTTTAAGGGTAGTCATTATCGTTAGCTTTCCTTAAATTATTCTTTCATGTTCTTTCAGTGTTAAATTCCACTAAAAAAAATCAAATATTTTATTCTGAACTTGGTAATATAAACATTCAACTAAAGTAAACACAGTCGAGCCATAGAGGTTCACAGGCTTGGAAACAGGGCCTTTCAGCCCAACTTGTCCATGCTGCCTCTTTTTTTAGCCATGAAGTTAGTCCCAATTGCCCACATTTGGCCCATTTCCCTCTATACCCATCTTACCCATATAACTGTCTAAACACTTTTCAAAAGACAAAATTGTACCCGCCTCTACTACTACATCTGGCAGCTCGTTCCAGACACTCACCACCCTCTGTGTGAAAAAAATGCCCCTCTGGACACTTTTGTATCTCTCCCCTCTCACCTTAAACCTATGCCTTCTAGTTTTAGACTCCCCTACCTTTGGGAAAAGACATTGACCATCTAGCTGACCTATGCCCCCCCTTATTTTGTAGACCTCTATAAGATCACCCCTCAGCCACCTACGTTCCCAAAAAAAATGTCTCAGTCTATCCAGCCTCTTCTCAAACAATCAAGTCCTGGTAGCATCCTAGTAAACCTTTTCTGCTCTCTTTCTAGTTTAATAATATCCTTTCTGTAATAAAGTGACCAGAAATGTACACTGTATTCCAAGTGTGGCCTTACCAATGTCTTGTACAACTTCAACAAGACGTCCCAACTCCTGTATTCAATGTACTGACCAATGAAACCAAGCATGCCAAATGTCTTCTTCACCATTCTGTCCACCTGTGACTCCATCAAGGAGCTATGAACATGTATCCCTAACTTCTTTGATCTATAACTCTTAGTAATGTGGGCAAGTGTCATGTGAGCAAAGGTCACATGATTAAATCTCCAGAGATGCTTCAAACCAGAGTTGGCAAGCTAGATTTGCAGGAAAGAAGAAGATAGTGAAAACACTTTCAATGTAAGACAGACACAAAGCAACGGCATTGCAAAATCTTTCTTACAGCATTCTTCATCCTTGCCATTGTGGCATTGAGGAATTCCATCACACCACTGTGAGGGGTTCACACACTCATCATGCTTTCCACAGGGTATACAGTTGGAAGTCGAAACTAAAACAAGAAATATAAAAGATTAAAAATGCCTTTTGGGCAAAGACTTTCGTCCTGGGACCTGACATATACATATAAAACCACGATAATCTTTTAAAACAATGTGCGGCACTTAAAGCTCCCCCCCCCCACCTCACCCACCCCCCACACCCACCACCAAGGCAGACTTCTGGGATATTAGATTGGGCGGGGAGCGGGGGGGGGTGCCATGACTGGGGATTCTGCTCCCCTCATGCCTCTGTCCCTGATTTAGTCCATGGTGGAGAATCTTGTGGATGGCCTTCCCACTCTGCTACCAATTGACACCCCTTGAGTGAGCAATTCATGCCCACTAAAAACAAGAGAAAAAGTTTAGATCAACGTTTATCCCTCAACCAACACTAAAACACACGGTATTATTGCATTGCTGTTTGTGGCACCTTGCTATGCAGAACCATGCTGCCACGTTTCCTGCGTTACAACTGTAACTACTTTCAACAATTAATTAATTGGCCATACAGTGCTTCAGGATTTCTTCAGGTCATGAAAGGCACTATCTAAATGCAAGTTCTTCCTTTCTAAATCTCACTGCCCCAATATAATTCCATTCATTCTATACATATGGAGTGAGATTTTATGGCCTCACTCTTCCCAAAACCGTAAAGACTATCACTGTTTGCTGTGCAGATACATGGACCTGGGTCGGATCTCCGACTTGGGTCGGTGTCTGTGGGAGTTTGCACATTCTCCCCGTGCTTGCGTGGGTTTTCTCCGGGTGCTCCGGTTTCCTCCCGCACCCCAAAAACGTGTTTTTAGGCTGATTGGTGTTAACAAATTGTCCCTAAGTTAGACCTCCCTTAATCTGGCGCACGTATAATTCTCTAATTGCACACCTTAACTGTGGAGTCCAAGAGACGTAGACAAAAGTCGTAGGTAGAGGAAGGATTGAAACGAGACACTCACTGAGTGTTAAAATGGGCGGCGTGGGCTTGTAGGGCCCAGGGGCCTGTTTTCTATGCTGTGTTGTTCTTTGCTCTTTGTCCTGCCTGAGGTCAACAGACCATTCCATGGTCCACCGGCTCATCCACTCCCACTCCCGTGGTGGGCTGGGTGGTAAAATTCCAGCCATGATGCCCAATTTTCTTTTTCACGCCTCGACCAAGATTTCCACGTTAAATGTCATTTCCCATTTGTCTGCCTAATTTTGGCATTAATCTAAATCTTGGTAAACCTCCAGCTATCCCTTCCAGAAAGGGGTTTACTGACAGTGGGAGACCTCACCTCCATTGGTTTTCCCACCAAAACATTGGCGAGATTCCTGTGGAATGGTAATGGAGCCGACTGCCACTTTGCTTCCAGCTTATCGCCTCAAAATGAAACCACTCCTATCTCGCTCGATCCAGGGTGGGTGAGATTCCTCCCAAGTAATGGATTCCCGCAGCCTACCACTCACCATAGATCAGGTAAGTTTAAAGGTCCAGCCAAATTGACAAGTCAAGAAGAAGATAAGTGGGCAAGGTTTGGGGGCACAGGTTTGATTCAGGTTAAGCCTCTATTGCCTGGGGTGAGGGTCAGGTCAGGCCAGAGGCAGTGGGGGTTGGCAAGGTTTATCGGTTCGGATTGGGCCTGGTGAGGGAGGGCCTCATCACCAGGGGTGGGCAGTCATGCCAGATCAGGCTGTGGGAGAGAAGGGGTGGGTTTTGAAGAGGAGAGTGGGTTAGGGTTGGGTCAGGTTGGTCCTGGCGGTGGTTGAGGAAGATGGAGAGTTGAGTGGGTGGGGGTGTGGGAGGAAGGGGCTGAGGCCAGGAAGTGGTTGAGGAGTGTGCAGTCAAGTCAGACCTGTGGGTGGGGGGAGGGGACGGAGGGGAGAGAAGTTCACGTCTGGATGGGCCAGCTGGTGGAGATCGGGTTGGTATTCTTGGGTCAGGCCAGATGGGGCAAGGTCAGGCAGACAGAAGGTGATTAGGGGAGTGGTAGGGTGTGGTGGCAGGGAAGGCGGGGTGGGTGGTGCAGGTATCCCATTAAGGTTAGGTGGGTAGTTAGTAGTACAGGTGGGAGGGAGTCCTGCTGGGACCCGGATCCAGTTGGGTTGGGAGGGTGGAGGGGGAGACCCATGGGAGGTCAGGAGTGGTGGGTAGTCCTCTGAGCGGTCAGAGGTCCCAAGGGAAAGGTTGGGGTGGGTCAGTATAACATTTACTCAGAAGCTCGTGATGGTTCTTCTGACCTTTCCTGAGGAACCAGTAAGATAGAATGATAGAATCCCTACAGTGTTGAAGGAAGCCACTCACCCACCGAGTCTGCACTGACCACAATGCCATCCAGACCGTATCCCCATGACCCCATTCATTTACCCTAGCTAGTCCCCTCTGACACTATGGGGCAATTTATCATGGCCAATCCACCTACCCTGCATACCTTTGGACTGTGGGAGGATATCGGAGGACCTGGAGGAAACCCACTCAGGCATGGGGAGAATGTGCAAACAAAGGCAGAAATTGAACCCAGGTCCCTGGCGCCATGAGGCAGCAGTGCTATCCACTGTGCCACCAACCGTGCCGTGGAAACAGTCCAAAGTTTGTGATTTAAATTGCATTTTCAAATGGTTCCCTATACAGGGCAATTGCCCGAGTGAAGTTTGAATTTCCCAGACATACATAACTTGAGGTGCTGGAGATGGGGATGGGGTGGGGCCGGGGGGAGGGGTGGGATGGGGGAGGTCGGAGGGGTTCCGAGTGCAACTTTGAGACTCCCCCCACCCCCCCACCCCCTGCCCCCCGACCCAGCTACACAGCCCAGAGGTAATGGACAATTTTTTTTTAAATCCAAAACTTCACATGCGTAATACAGCAGTGAAAAAATTGGCCCCGTTCTCTAGAATACTCACTAAAATACCAGACGATGGCCGAGATAACTCCCAAGGAAAACAGCAAACCCCCGGCAATCAAACCAATCAGTAAGTTTTTCCTTTTGGCTGTAACGACAAAAGCGTATTAGAGGAACAAATATGTCACATTGAGGTAGTTACCCATCCGATAGGCAGCACACCCATTTTAAATAGAATTACCCAGCACAGGATGGACGATGCAGCAAAGACATATGTGCTGGTATTTATGCTCTACACCAGCCTCCTCTGACCCTTCACCATCCAAACCCATCCACATAACCTTCTATTAGTTTCTCCCTTAGGAATATAGCCAGCTCCCCCATTAAAGTTTTATAGGTTATTTACTTAGTGTCACAAGTAGGCTTACATTAACACTGCAATGTAGTTACTGTGAAAATCCCCTAGTCACCACACTCCGGCGCCTGTTCGAGTACACTGATGGAGAATTCAGCGTGGCCAGTGCACCTAACCGGCAGGGAAACCGGAGCACCCGGAGGAAACCCATGCAGAAACGGGGAGAATGTGCAAACCCCACACAGACAGTGACCCAAGCTGGGAGTCGAACCTGGGTTCCTGGTGCTACGAGGCAGCAGTGCCACCAGAAGCAGGAGGAGACCATTCAGCTCTTCGAGCCTACTCCACCATTCATTTTGATCATGGC
Organism: Carcharhinus amblyrhynchos; assembly: GCF_965287045.1. Lineage (NCBI taxonomy): Eukaryota > Metazoa > Chordata > Chondrichthyes > Carcharhiniformes > Carcharhinidae > Carcharhinus > Carcharhinus amblyrhynchos. The sequence continues at coordinate 12,034,198 of NC_137338.1, read as the reverse complement.
CGATCATAAAATACAATATCCTGATCCTGCCTTCCCCGTACTCCCCCCCCCCATAATACCTGGAGTTCCTTTAGCCCCAAGAGCTATATGTAATTTCGCCTTGAAATCACACAATGATTTACTGAGTGTACATCAAATAATAGTGCAATGTGGAAACTCCACACAGACAGTGACCCAAAGCTGGGAATCAAACATGGGTCGCTGGCACTGTGAGACAGCAGTGCTAGCCACTGTGCCGCCGTGCCGCCTTCTGCTGCAGACAACAGCACAATAAATTTACACCGACAAAAGTCCCCTCTTTTGTCATTCAATACAGAGATTTAGATAAATATGACGGTTTGTAGTTGGCAGCAGATTCCATTTGTGGTGAATGGTAAGCAATGCAAAGGTGTTATGTTGGAGTGTTATGGTAAGATTATATAAGGCATTGGTGAGGCCAAATTGAGAGTATTGTGTACAGTTTTGGTCACCTAGTTACAGGGAGGATGTAAATAAGGTTGAAAGAGTGCAGAGAAAGTTCACAAGGATGTTGCCAGGACTTGAGAAGCTGAGTTACAGGGAGAGATTGAATAGGTTAGGACTTTATTCCCTGGAGCGTAGAAGAATGAGAGGAGATTTGATAGAGGTGTATAAGATTTTGATGGGTATAGATAGAGTGAATGCAAGCAGGCTTTTTCCACTGAGGCTAGGGGACAAAAAAAGCAGAGGGCATGGGTTAAGGGTGAAAGGAGAAAAGTTTAAAGGGAATATTAGGGGGGGCTTCTTCACGCAGAGAGCGGTCGGAGTGTGGAATGAGCTGTCGGATAAAATGGTAAATGCGGGGTCACTTTTAACATTTAAGAAAAACTTGGACAGGTACATGGATGAGAGGGGTATGGAGGGATATGGTCCAAGCGTAGATCAGTGGGACTAGGCAAAAAGTGGCTCAGCACAGACAAGAAGGGCCAAAAGGCCTGTTTCTGAGCTTTAATTTTCCATGGTTCTACAGTTACAGGTTGGCACACCAACTTCTGCTTTGAATCAGAATCTGGGGGATTAAAGAAGATTCGAGGCAGGAGTTGGAGGAATGGCGTGAAAATGAACGACTCGTAATTCTAGGGGTAAAGGTTGATATTACTGCTAACCTGTTTTCATAACGTTGCTTACTTAGTGTAAGTAAGAAACCTCACAAACTGGAAGGACAGGTAGCGGCCCTTTTTGATATTAATAACACAAAGCATCGATAGACTTTTGCCCCTCTGTGGATGGTTATTACGTACTACCGTGTCAGCCTCGACTGAGTGGCAGCATGTCCACCTCCTCAATCAGAAGGTTCAGGGTTCAAGTCCTGCTCCGGAGGCTGGACCATGTCATTGCACTTGGTGTTTCAGTGCAGTCCTGAGGTAGTCCTGCATCAATCGCTGTGTAAGTGTTGAACCCGGGCTGTGTAGGCTTTCACAAGGGGATGTAAATCCTCCCACAACACTCTTTCAAAGAAGAACAGAGGCCTTCGCCAGGTCAATAGCTGTCCCGTGACCAACATTGTTATTTGTGCTGTGTGCAAATGGGCTACCATATTTCCTGTGTCACACACAGTGACCACACCTCAAATTAAATACTCCATTAGCTGGAGAGAACTTGCCAATGCCCTGAGGTCATGAATGGTGCAATATTCCCTCAGTACTACATGCAAATTCAGCTGAGCTGGAGTTAGTGATCTGTGTAAAAGTTTAATTTATTAGTCACAAGTAGGCTAACATTAGCACTGTTACTGTGAAGATCCCCTAGTCATCACACTCTGGCGTCTGTTTGGGTACACCGAGGGAGAATTTAGCATGGCCAATGCACCTAAGCAGCACATCTTTGGAGTGTGGGAGGAAACTGGAGCACCCAGAGGAAGCCCACGCAGATGTGGGCAGAACGTGCAGACTCCACACACAGACGTGACCCAAGCCGAGAATCGAGCCAGAGTCCTTGGCGCTGTGAGGCAACACTGCTAACCACGGTGCCACCATGCCACCCTGTTGCAAGCTATAACTAGTGTTGCTGCTGTGCCTGGGCGTGTGAAAGTGCCTCACGATGCAGGCAGGAAGGAGAAAGTTTCCTACCTATCTTATACCAGAAATGTGTGTAACAAGCTCTAATCCCGGGCGGCACATTACTTAATCCAGGGGGAAGAGGTGTATACCTGGCACAGCGACGAAGGATTTCTGGTTGAATGACGGCCCCCCATAAATTGGAGGCTCAAAGACATTGTATGTTGGCTGGTGATGTAGGGAAGACGTATAATCTTGAAATAAATGACTTGTACTTTGCGGATATCTCGGACTCATAAAAGATCTGCTTCCCTGAAAAAGAGACATCTTCGCGTGAAGACAGTTTAAGCGTCAATTTTGTCCCCACATCCCCCCCAGTATTTTGACTGACTTCTAATTATAATGGAGTTAGAATGTTCTCTGTGGAAAGAAGGCAAGCAACCTGTACTGGGGACCTGGCTTCAAAACCCACCACGGCAGATGGTGGAAATTGAATTCAACAAAAAATGTCCGGAAATAAGAATCTATTGATGACCATGAAACCATTGTCCCATTTGGTTCACTAATCCCCTTTGGGGAAGGAAATCTGCTGTCCTTACCTGGTCTGGCCTACATGTGACTCCAGAGTCATAGCAATGTGGTTGATACTCAACTGCCCTCAAGGGCAACTAGAGATGGGCAATCAATGCTGGCCCAGCCAGCGACACCCATGTCCCACAAATAAATTAAAAAAAAGGCCTCACCTCGATCATGAACACCACCTTCTAAAAAAAGGTGTAAAAAAGTGGGTGTCACGGTGGCACACTGGTTAGCAATGCCGCCTCACAGCGCCAGGGACCCAGGTTCAACTCAAGCCTTGGGTCACTGTCTGTGTGGAGTTCGCAGGTTCTCCCTGTATCTGCATGGGCAACAATGTCCTTTAGGGCAGGAAATTTGCCATCTGGCCTACATGTGACTCCAGAGCCACAGCAATGTGGTTGACTCTCAATTGCCGTCTGGCAACGAGGGATGGGCAATAAACGGTGGCCAGCCAGCGACACCCATATGCCACAAATGAATTTTTTTCAAATCCATTTATCAGCCACACTGAAGTTAACTGGGATGTGACAGATGCCATCCATCCTAAGCTTTGACCTCCTTGATTCCTAAGCTTCAGAGGGTGAAGGAGCATCGAGCAGAGGCTACGCTACCCATGTCAGGTCATGAGACTCTTGGCATAGCTGAAGGATGGCATCAAGTGTGGATGGCTCCTAATGTCATCGGTGACCAATTTCCCGGAGTTGGGAGACCTACCAACAGCGGGGAGGGGGCAAAGGGTTACAGAGAATAAACAAGGGACGCCGATGTTGGTCTTGAAATGGGTGGATTGAGCACTGGCAGTTGGGGGTGGCAAGGAAGCACTAAGGGTGGTGAGAGGCACTGACATTGGCGTAGGGAGGAAAGAGTGGGGTTAGAGGCCACTGGTAGTAGGTGGAGGGGTCACCGACATTAATGGTGGGAACACCAGTACTGGTGGGCCTGAAGACTGGCAGTAGATGGAGGGAGCTCTGGCTGAGAGGGGGCACTGGCAGTAGTGAAGGGACACTGACAGTGGGGCTTGAGGGCACTGGCAGTAAATGGAGGAAGCACTTGACCAGTGGTTATGAGACACTGATAATAGGTGAAGGGTTGGCAATGTTTGGAAGAAGAACAGACAAGAAGCTGATGGCCTAGTGGTATTATTGCAAGGCTATTAATCCAGCTAATATTCTGGAGACCCAGTTTCGAATCCCACCACAACAGATGGTGGAATTTGAATTCAATAACAAATATTAGGAAATAAGAATCTACATGAAACCGTTGTTGATTGCCAGAAAAACTCATCGTGTTTATGGATGTCCTTTAGAGAAAGAAATCTGCCATCCTTATCTGGTCTGGCCTACATGTGAATCCAGAGCCACAGCAATGTAGTTAACTTTCAACTGGCCTCTGAAATGGCCTAGCCAAGGGCAATTAGGGATGGGCAGTAAATACTGGCCAGCCAGCAATGCCCATGCTCTGTGAATGAATAAATGAGACAGTAGTTGGAACTCACAGTGGCCAGGGGCACTGATGATGGGTGAAAGAAGCACTAACTGGCAAGGGGAACTGAGAGTGGGACTGGAGTCACTGGTGGTGGTTCAGTAGCACTGAAAGCTGTGATGAGGAGGGGGTTCATTGACAGTGGTATAGGAGCCACATTGTCAGTGGTTGGCATGTATCTTAGACCCTGAGATTTACCAAGACACATGGATGTTACAGCACAGAATTAGGCCATTCAGCCTAGCCAATCCATTTTGACACGTACAACCAGTTCCAGCTTAGTCACCTGTTCTTTCCAAATCTTTCTTCTTTATCCACTATCCAATCTAACCTTGAATGGGGGCATTGTTCATACCTTAACCACTAACTCTGAAAATTAAGTCTCACAAATCCCTAAGTAAGATAATATCAGGGATGATTGACTGACTTTAGTTATGAGGAATCATTAGACAAAGTGGGTCTCTGTTTGTTAGAACAGAAAATATTAAGAGGAGATCTAATCAGAGTGTCAAGATTATGAAGTTCTCTGATAAAGAAATGGAAGCGATTATTTGACTGGGTTGGTTACAAGGGATGAGTAAATCCAAATAATTGGCTAAAAGGTCTTAGGAGATTTTCTTCACACAGAGTGAGAATCCACAGCTTTTAAAAATGAAGTGGAGAATTATTTCAAGGAGAACAATGGCACACGAACTCATAGGAAAAGATAATGGAACTCTTCGATTTGATTTGTTATTGTCACATGTGTCAGTTGGTCCGTGACCTCAGGCTTTTGTATCTTTTTCCTGAAGGAAGAAGGTGGAACAGAGAACATTCAGGGTGCATAGGGTCCTTAATTATATTGGTTGCTACGCCGAGGCAGTGGGAAATGTAGACAGAATCAATGGATGGGAGGCTGGTTTGCGTGATGGATTGGTTACATTCACGACCTTTTGTAGTTTGTTGCGGTCTTGGGCAGAGCAGGAACTATACCAAGCTCTGATACAACCAGAAAGAATGCTTTCTATGGTGCATCAGTAAAAGTTGGTGAGAGTTGTAGCTGACATGCCAAATTTCCTTCTGAGGGAGTAGAGGCATTGGTGGGCTTTCTTATCCATAGTGTCGGCATGGGGGTGACCAGGACAGATTACTGGTGATCGGGACACCTAAAAACTTGAAGCTCTTTGGATCATTCTTTTAAAGTTTAGCATTGGTATGGTGAGTTGAATAGCTTTGCCTATGCAGTTCAGTTCTATGGTCTCTAAAATTAGTTAGGGACTGTTTCTGGGCACAGAACCAGTGCTATATAAGTAGTGCAGCCCTCTAACCGCAAGGCCTTAATCGATTTGACGCTTTATTAATATAATTTTAGTGAGCTGTTGTTTTCTACTGCCCCTCCACAGGCACTATGTCCATTTTACATTTTTGAACACCGTCTTGCTGGCAGCGGCTCTGAGTTTAGCTCCTGTCAATAAAATAATGAGGGGCGTAGATAGGATAATGGTCAACATCTTTTCCCAAAGGTAGAGCAGTCTAAAACTAGAGGGCATAGGTTTAAGGTGAGAGGGAAGATATACAAGAGGATCCAGAGGGGCAACTTCTTCATACAGGGGGTGGTCAGTGTCTGGAATGAGCTCCCGGAGGCAGTAATCGAGGCAGTTACTATTTTATCTTTTACAAAGCAATTAGACAGTTGCATTGGTAAGATGGGTATAGAGGGATATGGGCCAAACATGGGCAATTGGGACTAGGTTAGTGGTAAAAGCTGGGTGCAATGGACAAGTTGGGCTGAAGAGCCTTTTTCCGTGCTATAAATCTCTATGACTCTAAGAGCATCAACTGGAAACAGAAGAGGGGATTGGGAATATTCTGGAGTCAGAGGAAGTATTCCTGCTCCTCCTGTCTCAATGGGATTGATATTTCTTTTCTTAAAAAAAAGCTTATCTTTTCACACTTGCCATAATGACTCCTTAAGAATTCCCATAAATATGATTTAGCAATGGGAGCCTAAAACAGACAAAGGATGAGGAAAACTTGACAGGTTGGGCTTGTATCTATCAACATTTAGAAAAGTAGGAGGTGACTTGTTCAAAACCTTTAAGATATTGATGGTTATTAACAGGGTGGATGTGAAGAGGATGTTTTCCCTTGTGGGAGGACCTAGAACTCAGGGGGGGGGGATGTGGTCACTGTTTAAAAATCAAGGGCAGAATTTACCCGTCTGGCCCACCACGGGAATAGTAACGGACGGGACAGGATCATGCAAAGGTCCGTCGACCTCGGACAAGATTTTCCGATCTTGGGGCACGTACAGCCAGAAAATCCTGCCCAAGGAATCATCCGATTAAGACAAAGAGGAGGAGAAATTCTTTCCCTCAGTGCGTGTGAGTCTCTGGAACTCTCTTCCTCAAAGGGCAGTGGAAGCAAAAGTCTTGGAATATTTTTAAGGCAAAACCAGATAGATTCTTGATCAACCAGGGGGTGAAAGGGTAGACAGGAATGTGGGATTGAGGCTTCAGTCAGATCAGCCTTGACCTTGTTGAAAGGCAGAGCAGTCTCGAGATGCCGAGTGACCTAATCCTGCTCCTAATTTTTATGTTAGCATTTATAAGGGCCTTTTTTAAGGGGCAGCCAAAGGTGCCTGAAATATAACCCAAACAGGTCATCTCCTACACGGCAAAGACCCATTGTTATGCCTATTTTGTGAGGTTCTGCTTCTACCATTGAGTCAAAAAGATCAAAAATGTAGAAAGAGGCTCAAAACCTATCCAAAAATAGCCCCATGTAAAAAAAGTGGACATAAAAGTAGCCTTGTACTTACCGACATGAAAGACATGTTTTCACAAGTTCAGACGATGTACTATCTCTGGCCACCAATCTTGAGGCACTTGGTGGAATCTGAAATATGGAAAAGGAAGCTGCTTTGTGAGAACAGGTACAGGTGAGGATGGCACAAGAATTGACAGAACAACTGGTTTCAAACTTAATTAGAATTTCAGAGAGACCCTCTCAATCTCCCAGCTTAACCTCGTTGGCAGATCAATGATTCACATAATGGAGGCAAGATTGGGGACCTTAATCCCAAAAGGATTGTTTAAAGTTCTTATTTGTTATTCACAAGTTAAGGCTTACATTAACACTGCAGTGAAGTTACTGTGAAATTCCCCCAGTTGTCACACTCAGGCGCCTGTTCAATGTGTCTAACCAGCACGTCTTTCAGACTGTGGGAGGAAACTGGAGCACCCAGAGGAAACCCACATAGACACAGAGGGAAAATGCAAGCTCCACACAGACAGTGACCCAAGCTGGAAATCGAAACCGGGTCCTTGGCGCTGTGAGACAGCAGTGCTAAACACCATGCCACCGAGCCGCCCCCCACTGTGTCCACGGGGGCAAAATGTTGCATTCAATCATTCAGAATCATTGGATAATTTAGCGCCAGCGACATTCCAAGTAAGAGATAACACCAAAGAGTGCAACCAACTGAGTTGATTTGGCTGTCACCACTCTTTGCTTATTAATGCAGTATAACTACAGCATGACCGAAATTCTTAAGAAACTAACAAGGTTCTAATTCAAAGGATAGTCTAATCAATGGAGATAGCTTCCACCAAAGCTTTTTTAAAATACATTCATGGGGATGTGGGCACCATCCTTAATTACCTTTGAACAGAAGGGCTGGCAAGGGCATTTCAGAAGGGTAGTTAAAAGTCAACCACATTGCTGTGGCTCAGGAGTCACATGTAGGCTAGACCAAGTAAGGTCGGCCAATTTCCTTTTCCAAAGGATATCAGTGAACCAGATGGGTTTTTGGGACTGGTAGCTACCACAAAGAGAAATAAGTACTGAGATTGTAGTACTAGTGGATGGTAATAAAATAACAGTGCAGGTTTATTGAGAAGGTGTTGCACATTCCAGGTCTAAGATGGAAGAGAAATAAAAGTCCATGAATCTCTCTGCTTACATCACTGCAGATGATGTTGACATTATGGCAGAAGAGATGCATCCACTGTAAATGCATAACATCCCTCCCCCTTTGTTTCTTTAGTCCTCAAACAACAACTTTTCCCAATGATTCAACTGCAGATCTAATTAAGCAGTCGATACATTATGTTGCACCATTATTTTCCACATACACAATTAATAAGACAGTGTCTCGGGGACGCTTATTTCTTTTGGGTTGTAGTCAATGCTCTGGAATTTGGCAATTCAAGATCTTTGGGGTGCCCTGGTGGCACTGCTGCCTCACAGCACCAAGGACCTGGGTTCCACTCCCGGCTTGAGTCACTGGCTCTGCAGAGTCTGCATGTTCTCCCTGTGTCTGTGTGGGTTTCCTCCAGGTGCTCACGTTTCCTTCCACAGTCTGAAAGACGTGCTGGTTAAGTGCATTGGCTACACTAAATTCCCTCAGTATACCTGAACAGGTGCTGGAGTGTGGCAACTAGGGGATCTTCACAGTAGCTATGTTGCAGTGTTAGTGTAAGCCTGCTTGTGGCACTAATAAATAAACTTAAGGGCCCTCTTTTTCTCCATTTGGTAATTCTTCCTGTGAAGTGTCAGCCTCCTTCAATGTTGAAGATTCTTCGGAAATAGCATTTGCATTTACCTCTGTGGTTAGTCTCTGTTCAGACGTGTCACTATTTAACATCCCTGATGTAACTATTTCTGGTGAAGCTTCAGTGAATTCATTTCTTGAGGTTAATATCTGGTCAGTTTGACGTCACCAAGCTCTCTCATTATCTGTCTGTATGGCTGTCAGATATTGGATCTGTTTTTGCTTGGATAACAGCAGGAAGACATTTTTCACTAGCTTCTTGCTAGTATTCGGTCTCCTTGAATAAATACTCTCCATAAGACGATAAGACCATAAGATATGGGAGCGGAATTAGGTCATTTGGCCCATCGAGTCTGTTCCACCATTCAATCAGAGCTAATATGATTCTCAGCCCTGCCTTCTCCCCTTAACCCTTGATCCCTTTATTGAGGTTGTCTCCTGGCAATCTGTGCTTATTGTTGGCGTTCGACAATATCTGAAGTATCAGGTAGTATCACAAGGTCAAAGTTTTGTCTAAGCTTCCTTTTTAAAAGCAGCATTGCTGGCAAATCCTTTGTTGCCGTGTGTGTGGTCTTCCTGTAGGATAATAACTTGTTACCAAAGTCAAAAACTATCTCTGCAGCCTACTAGCTAAAGAAGAAATAGCTTTATATGGCCCGGAGATTGTTGTCAAGCATTTATGACCAATCAAAAGTGTATAATGATGCCCATAAAGTATTGATGAAATTTTTTTACTCCAATTATTTAACTCAAAGCTTCCTTTTCTAGCAAAGCATAATTTGTTTTTGCACTAGTAAGTATTCATGAAGTAAAGATTATATCGGTTGTTCTCTTCCCGAGGATGTTATGTGCGAGACAATTGCGCCTACCCCATAGGATGATGCATTGCAAGCAAGTTGTCATGTGGAAGTTAAAATGTTCAGATTGAAGTTTCATAGTTTGGAAGTTAAATTGTACGGAAGCTAAAGTGTTCAAATTAAAGTTTCACACCTTCTCTGTACAGCAGTGGAAAATGTTTATCAGCTTACTAAACTTCAGAAAGAGTCAGCCTCTACATGAACAGGCTAATCTTCATCATTGCAGGCCCCATAACATTCTGCTTTTCAGCTTTCACCAGACAGTGAGCAAGACCAGATTTTTCCATAACAAATACCAAAGGCGAGATATGGGGATGGGCTGCGCAAATGAAGGATTAGCAGAAGTCAGTTTTCCATCCAATGAGAAAGGGCAAAAAGCCAGGATTTAATTGGTGAATATGCATACAGATGAAGGGATTAAAAAAAGCTACTTGTTTCTGATTTGCTTTAATTGACTAGAATTGCCAAGTTATTTGTTTGTAAGTTCAGAAACATTTGCAGGACAACTGCAAGCTGGTTTCTCCTTGAGCATAAGTCATTAAAGGCCTTGCATTGGATTATGCATGGTGTCTATTGCTGTTTGTATTCAAGTCGACGAAGACTGCCTAAGTTTGCTGGTACCTAGGATCTCTGACAGTAACTTCAACTTGGGATTGAAGTGGAACCGTTAACCCTGACTTCCTTAAAGTTTCTCTCACCTCTTCATAAACTCTCCCACACTCTTCTGTCCCGCGCCTTGTGCGGAGGGTGTGAAAAGTCTGCAGAGGGATCTGGATAGGCTGAGCAAGTGGGCGAGGAGCTGGCAGATGGAATACAATGTTGGCAAGTGTGAGGTTATCCACTTTGGCAGGAATAATATTAGGAGGGATTACTATTTAAAGGGCAAAAAGCTGCAGCATGCTACGGTGCAGAGGGACCTTGTGCATGAGTCGCAAAAACCCAGCCTGCAGGTGCAGCAGGTGATCAAGAAGGCAAATGGGATGCTGGCCCTCATAGCGAGGGGGATTGAATATAAAAGTAGGGAGGTCTTGCTGCAACTGTACAGGGCACTGGTGAGGCCGCAGCTGGAGCACTGTGTGCAGTTTTGGGCGCCGCACTTGCGCAAGGATATTTTGGCCTTGGAGGGAGTGCAGAGGAGGTTCACTAGGCTGATACCAGAGATGAGGGGGTTGGACTATGAAGAGAGGCTGAATAGACTGGGTTTGTACTCGTTGGAGTTTAGAAGGATGAGGGGGGGATCTTATAGAGACGTATAAGATAATGAAGGGGTTGGACAGGGTAGAGGTAGGGGGATTCTTCCCGCTCAGAAGGGACAGCAGGACTAGAGGGCACAGCCTCAAGATAAGGGGGGGGTGCAGTTTAGAACGGAGTTGAGGAGGAACTTCTTCACTCAAAGGGTGGTGAATCTCTGGAATTCTCTGCCCGTTGATGTGGTGGAGGCTACCTCGCTAAATATATTTAAGACGCGGGTAGATAGGTTTTTGGTAGGCAAGGGAATTAAGGGTTATGGGGAGAAAGTGGGAATGTGGAACTGAGCAACTTCAGATCAGCCATGATCTTATTGAATGGCAGGGCAGGCTCGAAGGGCTACATGGCCTACTCCTCCTCCTATTTCTTATGTTCTTATGTTCTTATGTTCTTGACTTATTCTTTGTAGACTCCATTTTGTGGATCTTCACCCCGACTCGAATGTGTGAAGCCTCTTTCACAGCTAGCTCCATTGACACTGCAACGTCTACTGCTCATTTCAGGATTTGAGCTCTTTCTGCAGCAGCTTTCTCATTCAGGAGTCCACATACCCAACTTATCGCAAAGAGTATCATCAAATGCTACACCAAATTCGCAATATTTAGCATGGTTTCTGCATCTTGGAATTCTACCCACTTTACTGAATGGGAAGCAAGTTTAACCTTTGTTTCTTGCTTACTCATGTCTTCTACTTCTTCAGGTTTTTTATAATGCATCGGAAGTTCTTGCCCCCGCCTTTGATCGAGTTTTCGAGCTGCGTTTCATTTTCGACTGGTAGCTACCACAGAGAGAAAAGTAATGAGGAGCCTCACTAGTGGGTTATAGTAAATCAGGGTGCAGGTTTATTGAGGAGATTCTGCTAGTTCCAGGTCTAAGATGGAAGAGTTACAAAAGCACATGAATCTCTCTTCTTACGTCACGTGACATTATGCTAGAAGAGATGCAACCATTTTAAATACATAATAACAGTCACACGGTCATCATTAATTCAAATGTCACCATCTGCCATGGTGGGATTTGAACCTAGACCCCCAATGGGTCCCTGGATCCTTAGTCCAGGGATAACACCACTTCCCCTTGCTGATAACTGTCCAATGACCCAGCCTCATTTTGAGCACTATTGAGTTTTAAATTACCTCTGGCAAAATGTTGTAATTGTATCATTCTGAACCATAGATTTTCCGTCTCCTGGCTGTTTGGTCTACCCTCCTTGAGCTTCAGTTGCTCCTCTCTCTGTCCAGCTTATTGCTAATTTCATTGTCCTCATTCCTTTGTGATTGCTGCAGTTCCCACTCCCAACATCAGCTTCTCGTGGACTTCAGCTGCTTCTTCCCAGTCTGCTCTCTCACCAACGCTGGAAGCCAACTGTGCCTGAAGTTTGTTACTGTCAAAACAAAATAATAAACAAAGAACAACACAGCACGGGAAACAGGCCCTTCGGCCCAACGAGCCCACGCCACCATTTTAACATTATGAGTGCCCTCCTCTACCCATGACCTTTGCCTACACCTATTGGGGAAGATTAAGGGAAGACTAATTTAGGGACAATTTGTTACACCAATCAGCCTAAGAGCACATTTTTGGGATGTGGGAGGAAACCGGAGCACCCGGAGAAAACCCACGCAATCACGGGGAGAATGTGCAAACTCCCGCAGACACCGGCCCAAATCCATGTATCCACACAGCAAACAGTGATAGTCGCTGAGCTGTCGTGTTGCCCGTCAGATGGTCCAGTTTAAGCGTACACTAACAACGTGAAGCACTCGGCATATCTCGAAGCAACATCCAAGAGCAGCCCTCGCACGACCCACCGCGTGTATGCCCCTTGTTGGTCAGCAAGGTGGACCGAATCACCTTAATTAATATCACATATTATCATAATACCACATCAATTAATATTAAATGTAGAGAGAAAGAGAGAGAGAGGGAGAGAGAGAGAGAGAGAAAGAGAGGGAGAGATGCCCCCAAAATGGAAGAGACAATAAAGGACAAATGATGATCCAAAATGAAACAAGGAAATATATTTAAGAAAGGATCACAAGACTAATCGGCTTGATTTCTAATAGCGTCAATGCACTCCAGTGTGTGGGAAGAAATGCATAGCGGGAAAACACATTAAGAAGTCTCACAACACCAGGTTAAAGTCCAACAGGTTTATTTGGTAACAAACACCTTTGTTACCAAATAACCCTGTTGGACTTTAACCTGGGGTTGTAAGACTTCTTACAATGTTGACCCCAGCCCAACGCTGGCATCTCCACATCATAGCAGGAAAATGCCAGGTCCAGTTCCCCGATATATATGTCAGTCTCCACATTCCCAGGATAGAATACCCCTCACCCTGTTGTTACCTGTGCTCTTGTCCAAAGTGAGAATGGTTCTAAGGCTGAGGGATTTCATTTATGTGGACAGACCCAAAAACGCTGGGTTAGAGCAGAGAAGTTTAAGTAGAAACCTGATGGAAATCGTTGTTTACAGAGAGTGAGTGAGGTGAAATCAGTATTCAGGGAGTGCATGTAGAAACATTTTTTACACAGTGAACCATTATGACTTGAAATGCAGTGCTAAGATGAGGAGGAAATTCTTCAGCCAGAGGGTGGTGAATCTGTGTGATTCATTGCCACAGGAGGCTGCGGTGGCCAGGTCACTGAGTGTATTTAAGATAGAGAGAGATAGGTTCTTGATTGGTAAGGAGATCAAAGGGAGAATAGGGCTGAGAAATGTATCAGATATGATTGAATGGTGGAGCAGACTCGATGGGCAGAATGGCCTATTTCTGCTCCTGCTCCTACATCTTATGGTCTCATGGCCCAACAGGAGGGCGGAAGCAGGTTCAAACAGCTTAGTGGCACACAGTGGTTAGCACTGCTGCCTCACAGCGCCAGGGACCCGGGTTCAATTCCGGCCTTGGGTCACCATCTGTGTGGAGTTTGCACACCCTCTCCATGTCTGCGTAGGTTTCCTTTGGGTGCTCCGGTTTCTTCCCACAGTTCAAAGATGTGTAGGTTGGGTTGATTGGCCATGCTAAATTGCCCCTTCTTGTGGGCAGGGGGATTGGCAGGATAAATGTGTGGGGTTGAGGGAATAGAGCCTGGATGGGATTGTGTTCAGTATAGACTTGCTCTGTACCGAATGGCCTTCCTCTGTACTGTAGGGATTTTATGATTCAAAAGAGAATTGGATGAACACTTGAAGGGGGAAAGATTTGCAGGACCACAGGGGGAGAAACCGGGGGAAGTGGGATTCAGTGCAAAGATCCACCAAGGAGCTGCCACAGCCATGTGGGCTCAATGGCCTACTTCAGTGCAGTATCATTCCATAATTCTATATTATGTTACATCACTATGGGGTGGCACGGTAGCACAGTGGTTAGAACTGCTGCTTCACAGCTCCAGGGACCTGGGTTCAATTCCCGGCTCGGGTCACTGTCTGTGTGGAGTTTGCACATTCTCCTCGTGTCTGTGTGGGTTTCCTCCGGGTGCTCCGGTTTCCTCCCACAGTCAAAGATGTGCGGGTTAGGTTGATTGGCCATGCTAAATTGTCCCTCAGTGTCCTGAGATGCGTAGATTAGAGGGATTAGCAGGTAAAATGTGTAGGGATATGGGGGTAGGGCCTGGGTGGGATTGTGGTTGGTGCAGACTCGATGGGCCGAATGGCCTCTTTCTGCCTTTAGGGTTTCTATGATCAAGAGTAGGCTCAGCATTGAAGGGACAACAATTGAAACCACATGTTTCAAAATCTTGGACAGTAACAGTCAGCAAGCAGGAGACAATAAAGAGAAAGCTCAGATTGAAAAGGATTATCAGTCTACACTCAATCAGTTACTATTTGGCTCACCACTCCAAATGGGAAAATGAACCAGCGTATAGGGAGAGGATTTGGCCACTTAGCCCTCTATTAAATTGTAACATAACAGATTTCCACTTCAACTTCCTTTACCCAAGTCAGCTGCGTACATCCCAATCAGGCAAAAAAAATGCATCAATCTCCATCATGAAAGTTGCAATTTCCCCAACGCTGTGTGGATAAGCGCTTCTGAATTATCCTCCTAAAATAGGCTGGTCCAAATGTTAAGATTATGTCTCTTTGCTCTCGATTTGGGTCAAGCCAAAATTCTCCAACTTCGCCTGTGAGCGGGATTCTCCAATGCGGTGAATGGAGTTTTGGCTAAGCGCCAAAATCTTTGTTCCTGCTGGCAGCAGTGGTGCGGTGAATTGGAAAATCCCAGCCAATCCACTGCTTCACAACTACATACAGAGCGATCAGCTGAACAAGACACATGAGAGTCTTGCCCCAAACTGAGTAACCCACCAAGTGGCAGCACTTTCAGAAGAGGGAGGATGAAAACTGGGGAGGTAGGGTGGCATGGTGGCACAGTGGTTAGCACTGCCGCCTGACAGTGCCAGGGAACTGGTTTCAATTCCGGCTTTGGGCCTGCATGGATTCTCCCCCTGTCAGCGTGGGTTTACTCCGGGTACTCCAGTCTCCTCCGACAGTCCAAAGATGTGCAGGTTTGGTGGTTTGGCCATGCCAAATTGCCCCTTTAGTATCCAAAAATGTGTAAGTTGGGTGGATTAGCAGGGTAAATATGCGAGGTTACAGGAAAAGGTGAGGAGGGAAGGGTCTGGGTGGGTTTTGAAGAGTCGGGGCAGACTTGATGAGCCAAATGGCCTCTTTCTTCATTGTAGGGATTTTATCATTCTAAAAGTGGAAGTGAATGAATGCTTCATGGGATCTTTCAAGAGAGGAGGAAATGAATGAGAAGCATCATGGAAGATGACAAAATAATCAAAGTATGATAAAGGATAGGAGGATATTGAAAGGAATTATTGAGAAGAATAAAATGCTGAGCTGCCATGGGCAACCTATCACTGAAATGAACTTTTTCTGTGCAAGGTCCAATGGATACACATCATTACTAATGGTGTTAATGCTTACCTGCCAATAATTGGTTTCCCACACTTGCAAAGTAACATCCCTGCTGGAAACTGACACTTATATTAACCAATCCTTTGTGATGTTCGGTCAGTTGTGATATGTCACAATGGGTGCCTGATGTCAGATGTTAGTCTCATACACACAAACATACAAATAACGGAGTGGGAGCAGACCATTCAGCCCCTTGAGCCTGCTCTGCCATCCAATAAGTTCACGGCTGATCTGATAGCAGCCTCAAATCTGCATCCCGCCTACTGTGCTTACTCTCTATGCACAGTCACTATACACTGAGGAACAGGGACCCCTTGGAGATAAAGCGCCCCCTTGATGATGGTGAAAACCAAGCTGAAGGCAAGAGCTTCTAGAGACTGTGTGATACCCTCACACCTCCCAACAAGAGATAAGCAGGTAAAGAGCTGAGCAGTGACCCAGTTGCGAAAG
This sequence comes from Carcharhinus amblyrhynchos, assembly GCF_965287045.1. Classification (NCBI taxonomy): domain Eukaryota; kingdom Metazoa; phylum Chordata; class Chondrichthyes; order Carcharhiniformes; family Carcharhinidae; genus Carcharhinus; species Carcharhinus amblyrhynchos. Next base: position 12,018,104 of record NC_137338.1, on the reverse strand, counting down.
CAGAATCAGCATGTGTTGCTGCAGTTAGTTAGTGCAGTGTTGGTGCACTTCCTGCAACCCAGATTCAAAACCTCTGCATCAGTGGGTCAAAGGTGGGAGTACAGATAGTCTCTCAACTTCCAGAGTTAACTGATCTCATTCCCGGTATGCAGCAAACTGTCTCCCCAAAATCCTGGGCCATGAAGAGGAGCATCATAGAATCCCTACAGTGCAGAAGGAGGCCATTCAGCCCACTGAGCCTGCACCGACAACAATCCCACCCTGGGCCTAATCCCATAACCTCACACGTTTACTCTGCTAATCCCCCGACACAAAGGGCCAATTTACCATGATTAACTAACCTAACCCGCACATCTTTGGAGTGTGGGAGGAGACTAGAGCACCCAGAGGAATTAAAAAATAAAGTTTATTTATTAGTGTCTCAAGTATATTAATACTACAAGGAAGTTACTGTGGAAATCCTCCAGTCTCGACACTCTGGTGCCTGTTCGGATACACTGAGGGAGAATTTGCATGGCCAATGCACTAATATCAACACATCTTTCGGAGCACCCAAAGGAAATCCACACAGACACAGGGAGAACGTGCAGACTCCACACAGGCAATGACCCAAACGGGGAACTAAACCTGGGTCCATGGATCTGTAGGACAGCAGTGCTAACCACTGTGCCACCCAGTAAGAGAAGCACCCAGGGTCTCTGGGGATGATTTTAACTTGGTGCAATGCTGTAAAGCACATTCTTTTGCACTGTCCACCTCACACAGATTGTTCTTCCATTTACCCCACAACTACTTGACGTTGGACCCATTTCAAGGCCAAATAATGACAAAGGACTGCTTGCCCGCCATTACATGTTTCCTGGTGACAAGGATTGTGTTGTCATTGGGTGGAGTTTTATAGACGACACCAGTAGGTGGCAACTGCGAGCCTCCCATGTCGCTAACGGTCCTCACTGGAAGTCACCAACATAAATCTGACAAACTTCAACTACCACAAGGTGACAACAGAGTCTCAGTGAATCCTGAGACGGCACAATATTCTTCAATGTTTACACGACAAGAAATACATTCATCAGGGGTTGAGAAATGACAACAACAATGTTATGTAGGACAGGGTGGAGCTAAAGGTGGGAATAAGGATTTTGGGCCTTTACTGTCCTCTCCATTTCATACTAGGTGGTGAAGGGAGGAGTGGTTTTCAGTGAATGTGAGGTGCATGGGGATTTTTATCAAGGCCCATCTGCCCTAACTTCAGTGAAAGAGGTTTACAGCCTGGAAACAGTCCCTTCGTCCCAACTTGTCCATGCCGCACTTTTTTTAAAACCCCTAAACTAATCCCAATTGCCCCATTTGGCCCAAATCCCTCTATACCCATCAAACCCATGTAAGTGTCTAAATTCTTTTAAAAGATAAAATTATATCCGTCTCTTCTACTACAGCTTGGTTCCTGACACTCACCACTCTCTGTGTGAACAAATTGCCCCTCTAGACACTTTTGTATCTCTCCCCTCTTACTCCTTATCGCTCTGGGGTGTACAATTCCAAACACTAACCACTCTGTAAGAAATAAACCCAACATATGTGGGAACTTACTCAGCTTTGATTTACTTTACACCTGACGCAGTTTTAAAATACAGCACCTAATTAATCCCCGGCACAATATTAAGAAATTCTAGACCCTCTCTTTCTTTTAATTCAGCAACCTCTGTCTTGAAAATCTCCATTTAAATAAATATGGGACATGAATGTGGTGTGGTTAGATTATGATTACGTTATTAACACGATTACAGATTTAATTTTTCTTTTAGACTTTGCCTTAAGGCATCCAGGGCAAAGGGGAAGAATAAAAGAAAAGGCAACGCAACAATTAAATACATATGTGGTACACTGCGTTGGTTTGAGGGGGTCTCCTAGCTTTGGTCCTATCGAGTTGGTTGAAGCACACTGGTCTCCTGAAACAAATCAAAAACAGAACTGGAAAAATGGCGCAACTCGTGTCTTCATTGTTTATCCAAAGTGTGTGTTGGGAGAGAACTCCAAACTGAAGTTCAACCCTGTGGCACAGTAGCACAATGGTTAGCGTTGCTGCCCCACACTTGGGGTCGATTCCGGTCTCGGGTCACTGTCTGTGTGAAGTTTCCTCCGGTTGCTCTGGTTTCCTCCCACATGCCAAAGGTGGCTAAGTTAGGTTGACAAGTCACTTGTCACCAAGATGTGCAAGCTAGATGGATTAGTTATAGTAAATGTATGGGGGTTAGAGGAGTAGGGGGAGGGGGGAGGGCCTGGCTAAGATACTCTGTCAGAGAATCAGTGCAGAGTCCATGAGCTGAATGGCTTCGGCTGCACGGTAGAGGTTCTATGATAGCTATTGTATTTTACGCAATTCAATGTTTTTACATTTATCGGGGGGAAATGTGGCCTTGCTCGCCCTAAAACTGTAAAATCCCTCCCGTGGTCAATGGACCTTTCCATGGTCCACCCCTCGCCTGCTCCGATTCCTGTGGCAGGTGGGACAGCAGAATTCCAGCCATTATCTTGCTTGGAAGGTTATTCGGATTTCTCTCCAAGTGGGGGTAATTTTAACCCAAATTCTGCACAGGAGGGGGATGGAAATAGGCTGGCTCATTTTACTTCTCACTGATTTAAAGTATATGAGGATAAATATCCAGCAGGATAGAAATATGGCATTCTACTAGATCCCAGATGTAGATTACCAGCTTAGGAAGTTTGATTAAAATAGCTTCTCAAATTCACTAAGACACTCGCTAATCCATTTGTGATCTTGATGCTGGCTGGAGGCTAAGATGGCTGCACTCTGGATGCCTGGAGGACAATAAACTGACCTTGCGTTATAACATGAGGTCAACTGCTTTTCATTGTATCTCAGGGGGAAGCTTCTTCACTCAAAGGGTGGTCAATCTCTGGAATTCTCTGCCCGTTGAAGTGGTGGAGGCTGCCTCGCTAAATATTTTTAAGACGCGGGTTGATGGGTTTTTGATAGGCAAGGGGATTATGGGGAGAAGGCGGGAAAGTGGAACTGAGCCACGACAGATCAGCCATGATCTTATTGAATGGCGGGGCAGGCTCGAGGGGCTGGATGGCCTACTCCTGCTCCTATTTCTTATGTTCTTATGAAGCGATGGTCAAGTAGTATTATCACTAGACTATAAATCCAGAAACTCAGCTGATGTTCAGGGGGCCTAGGTTCAAATCCTGCCACAGCAGATGGTGAAATTTGAATTCAATAAAAATATCTGGAATTAAGAATCTACTGATGACAGTGAATCGATTGTCAGGAAAAATTATCTGGTTCACTAATGTCCTTTATGGAAGGAAATCTGCTGTCCTTACCTGGTCTGGCCTGCATATGACTCTAGAGCAATGTGGTTGACTCTCAACTGCCCTCTGAACAAGGGCAACTAGGGATGGACAATAAATGCTAACCTCCCCAGCAATACCCATGGCCCACGAATGAATGGATTTAAAAAAGAAACTAGTACCAAATATATAAAGCAAAGGACAGATTTTCAAAGCTTGGATTCCCTTGGCCACAAAAGAAGAAACTCAGAATTGTCCATCCAAGAATACTTGTGTTGTTTTGATGTTTCCTTGGAAACCCTGGCTGGTGCTTTCATTGTTATGTTTGCCTCTGGAAGGTAGGGCAAAGTTTGGAATGTGTGTGCAGCTTTCTCCAGATAACTGGACACACCTTTATTTTTAATTCAAAGCTCAGATTGCATAATATCCTGTTATAGTTCAGGTGGCTGGGAGCTGTGGCAAGGAGTGGATATAAATGGAACAGTTTATCCAGTTTGGTGTGACACGGTAGCACAGTAGTTAGCACTTCTGCTTCACAATGCCAGGGACCCGGGTTTGATTCCGGCCTTGGGTGTCTGTCTGTGTGGAGTTTGCATGTTCTCCCCATGTCTGCATGGGCTTCCTCCGGGTGCTCCAGTTTCCTCCCACAGTCCAAAGATGTGTGGGTTAGGTGTATTGGCCATGTAAATTGACGCTAGTGTCAGGGAGGTTAGCTCGGGTAAATTCATGGGGTTATGGGGATGGGGCCTGGGTGGGATTGTGTTTAGTGAATGGCCTCCTTCTGCACTGTAGGATTCTATGGACTCTACCCCTTTTGAGAACATTGGGACAATAGATTTTTTTATTGTTTTCTTACCCCCTTTTTATCTCTGTGAAAAACAAGAAGTTCCGATTCTGTTCTTCATTTTATTTTTGAACTTATTACAAGCCCCAACCCATCTGCTGAGTTAAATACGAAGTGGAAAAACCTGCATCTATATAGTGCCTTTCACTTTAGGGTCATACAATGGCACAGTGGTGAGCACTGCTGCCTCATAGCACCAGGTTCAACTCCCACTTCGGTCACTGTCGGTGCTGAGTCTGCATGTTCTCCCCATGTCTGCCTGGGTTCCCTCCAGATGCTCTGGTTTCCTCCCACAGTCCGAAAATGTGTGGATTAGGTTGATTGGCCATGTTAAATTGCCCCTTGGTGTCAGGGGAACTAACAGTGTGAAGTACATAGGGGATCGGGCATGGATGGGGTAGTTGTCAGTGCAGGCTCGACCTTCTTCTGCGCTATAGGGATTCTATGATTCATAGAAAGATAGGAGGGAGCCATTTGGCCCTTTGAGCCTGTTCTGCCATTCACCACAATCATAGCTGATTGTCCAATTCAACAGCCTAATTCTACTTTTTCAGAGAACAAGAACAAAGAACAACACAGTATTCCTTCTTCTACCTATCACTTTCGTCTATGCCTCTTGGACTCCACAATAAAGGGGGTGCAAATTTAGGGAATTATATGTGCGCCAGATTAAGAGAGATTCAATTCAGGGACAATTTATTGACACCAATCAGCCTAAAAAGCACGTTTTTGGGATATGGGAGAAAACCCACGCAAGCACAGGGAGAATGTGCAAACTCCCACAGACATTGACCCAAGCCAGAGATCCGACCCGGGTCCCTGTAACTGCACAGCAGACAGTGATAGTCACTGAGCTGTCGTGTTGCCCGTCAATTGGTCCAGTCTAAGCGTACACTAACGGACGTGAGGCACTAGGCAACTCTCGAAGCAACATCCAAGAGCAACCCTCGCACGACCCACCGCGTGTATGCCCCTTGTTTACACCTGTGGGTGTGAAAAGGAGACATCAATAAACATCAATAGACGTACAACAGGCTATAAAGGCAGTGATGGAAGATCCCCAATATCCCCCAATCCCCAATAGCACACCAGCTATTTCTTTGGCCCTGTCTACACTTCCCCACTGCAGTTTTGATGGTGTGTTTTTTGGAAAGGGAGGAAGAAGCAAGTTTGGCAGCAACGTGGATGGAAAAGTAAACCACCTACACACAGATTGCTAGGCTGGGAGTTTCCGCATTTACACACCTGACCTCGCAAGTTACTGAGTTTATGGAAATACATCGTTCAGTTTGAAACATTGCCCTGTTGTTACTGAGCCTACCCCGCTTATTGATTTAACAACAGGAAAGTGAAAACAGGGCAACAAAATGAAACATCGAATAGTTTCATTTCTCCTGCACCCCGTATGCCATTCTACAGTGCCCTGCCACTGCTACCAGCTCAGGCAGATCTCCGTTTGCAGCAGCGGGGCTGAAGAATCCCAGCCACTGGTAAGGTGGGAGAATCCCAATGGCGGGAATGAAGGGCATTATGGAATGGTAGGATTGGCCTTAAAAGTGGGAGGTGCTGGCGGGTGAGAATACCTACAGTGCAGAAGGAGGCCATTCAGCCCATCGAGTCTGCACTGATAACAATCCCACCCAGGCCCTCTCCCCGTAACCCCACATATTTATCGTGCCTGGTCCCCTTTACACTAAGGGGAAATTTAGCATGGCCAATCAAACTAACACACGCATTTTTGGAGATATGGCAAAGAAGACCAAGAATGGGGAGTAGTTGAACATTATTCCTGGAAGATGATTCAGAATGAAGGGGGGAGTTTGTCAGTTTTGCTCAGTGCCCTCTCAGTTGCCAAATTGACTTCCAACAGATCAAGAACAAGGTGTAGGCTAAGCGTGATAACAATGATTCAGCTCCATGCGGATTGTAGTCAATGGAAGTGGGGGCAGAGAGGGTGGGGAAAGGAAACGTTGGCGTTGGGTGGGGAAGGGTCTGCATGGCAGGATCATGGTCTATCTTTCCCTCTTCTACTAGTCAGACGGAAACCCATGAGCGAGGCAACCGAGTTGTTAGGTACGTTTCTCGAATAGATCTCGCCCTGAGCTGGAAGAAATGTTTGCTTTCCCTACTGTTCAGCGAACTGATTCTTAAACAAAATGATGGTTATACGGTGTGGTTCGGTCGTCAGAATTTTGTCCTTTATCTACACAACACAACAACACATTGCATTTATATAGTGCCTTGAAATGACACAAAGCACTTCACAGCAACATTATCAATTTGAGCTGCATGAGGAGCTGTTAGGGGCGTGTGACAAAAAGCCTGAGCTGTGAGGTAGGCTGTAAGAGAAGGCTGAAAGGAAAGTGAGGTGGAGATGTTTATGAAGAGAATGCCACAGCTCAGGGCCCAGGCCGCTGAAGGTGCGGCCATCAGTGGTGGAAGGATTAAAACCAGGAATTCTCAGGAGGTCAAATTGGCTGCAGCTTAGAGATCGCGGAGGGTTGCAGGACTGGACAATTTTTTAGTGAAACCATCTACCATGGTCAGAGGATTAACCTGGGTTTGTGGTTTACAAGTTCAGTGACCTATGCCTCTAGGCCACAGCAGGGCTGGAAGATGTTACCGGAATAGGGAAGAGTGAAGCGTTGGAGGAGTTTGTAAACAACGATTGGAATTTTAAAATCAAGGTGTTGCTTAACCTGGAGTTAATAAAACTTGTTTAAAAATCAGACACTCCTTAAATCCAGTCTAATTGATTAAACTTTTGATCATCTGTTTTACAGAATCATAGAATCCCTGCAGTGTAGAAGAAGGCCATTCAGCCCATGGAGCCTGCACCGACAACAAACACACCCAGGTCCTATCCCCGTAACCGCACGTATTAACCATGCTAATCCCTCGACGCTAAGGGGCAATTTTGCCTGCCAATCAACTTTCTATGATTTCCAGATGTATGAAGTAAGTTGGACTGTGGGAGGAAACTGGAGCACCCGGAGAAAACCCACACGGACGCAGGGAGAACATGCCAGGATCAAATCCGGGTCCCAGGCGCTGTGAGGCAGCAGTGCTAACCATTCTGCCACTGTATCTCCCCTTATCGCTTTGTGTGATATCGCTTGGAGTTATCATTTTTCATGCGAGTTTTACTGGCTGGACCAGAATTTGTTGCACACATTAAATTTCTCTTTTGAAGGTGGTGGTGAGTCAACCTCTTGAATTATTTGGTGCAACACAAAGAACGAAGAACAAAGAAAATTGCAGCATAGGATCAGGTCCTTTGGCCGTCCAAGCCTGCACTGACAGTGCTACCCGACTGAACTCAAACCCCCTATCCATCTGGGAACCATATCCCCCTACCAATAACACCAATAATGGTTTAATAATGAATATCTTATGGCACCATTTCAGAGTCAGCCACATTACTGCAGGTCTGGTACTACATGTTGGCCAAACCAGGTTAGCGCATTATGAGCCAGATGGCTTTTCCAACATTTGATGATAGTTTCATGGTCACCATGATTGAGACTAGCTTTCAATTGTGGGGTGGCACAGTGGTTTGCGCTGCTGCCTCACAGCGCCAGGGACCTGAGTTCGATTCCCAGCTTGGATCACTGTGCGGAGTCTACACGTTCTCCCCGTGTCTGCGTGGGTTTCCTCCGGTTTCCTCCGATAGCACAAAGATGTGCGGGTGAGGTGCATTGACCATGATAAATTGCCCCTTAGTGTCATGGAGATTTACAGGGTAAATATGTGGGTTACGTGATTGTTGTCAGTGCAGGCTCGATCATCCTCCTTCTGCACTGTAAGCTTTCGGTGATTTCCAGATGTGTTAAGTAATTGAATTAATCAGTTATTTGAATTCCTTCAGCTGCCATGGTGAGAGTTGAATTCATGAGCCCAGAACATTAACCAGGGCCTCTGAATAACTGGTCTAGTGACATTACCACGACACCACTGCCTCCGATTGCTACTGCGAAGCACCCTGGGACATGTTAATGGGTATTTAATGGAGGCGACAGAGCTCTAGTCCACCATCCGGACAGCTGACAACATTCCCGTATCATCCCTTTGAAGGAAGGCCCACCAACTGGGAATTCCAGGGGACCCCAGGATAGGAAGTCCCACTGGGCAAGAGCTACTGACCGATCAGTGAGTGGCGGCTGAAGGGGATGGGATGGGGGTCGTGGGCAAGAGAGGTTGGCAACAAGGGCCTCTTCCTTCCCAGTGCCAGGTCTCAGGTCCCTCAATCAGGTACTGAATACATTAGGACAAAAGACACCTACCACCTCCACACATCACTCCCCTCCCCGCCTTCCCCCCCATCCCCCAGCCCCACCATCCCCCCACCCCAGCCCATGTTTACTTGCCACTTTCCCCATTTGAAAAGGCTCCCACCCATTCTTGAAGTGGCTGTGGTAGTGAGTGGCAGCAGGCCAAGAAGACCATCCATGGGCCACCTTGTCATGGATTTAATCGGGATGCGGATGAGGAGACAGCAGAGTCCACACTTGCCATTATCCATACCAACAGAATGCTCCTGGGTTCCAATCCCACCGTTACAAGACATTTTTTCATTCATTTGTGGGACATGGGCGTCGCTGGCTGGCCAGCATTTATTGCCCATCCCTGGTTGCCCAGGGCAGTTGAGAGTCAACCACATTGCTGTGGCTCTGGAGTCACATGTAGGCCAGACCCGGTAAGGATGACAGATTCCCGTCCCGAAACGACATTAGTGAGCCAGATGGGTTTTTCCGACAATGGTTTCACAGTCATCAGTAGATTCTTAATTCCAGATTTTTTTTACTGAATTCAAATTTCACCATCTGCTGTAGCGGGATTCGAACACAGGGTGCCCAAAATATTGGCTGGGTTTCTGGATTAATAGTCGAGTGATAATATCACTAGGCCGTCACCTCCCCAAAGTGGTGAAATTTAAATTCAGTAAAATATCTGGGATAAAAAAAATTCTTATGGTGACCACAAAACTATTGTCTGTTGTTGTAGAAACACATCACTACTGTCCTTTGAGGAAGGAAATCTGCCGTCTTTACCTGGTGTGGTCTACATGTGACCCCAGGCCCACATGTGGTTGAAACGTAGAAATTAGAAGTAGGAATCGGCCATTCAGCCCTTCAAACCAGCTCTGCCATTTATTATGATGATGGCTCATTTAAGCGCGGTGGGCGGTGGCCTAAGTGGTATCATCGCTAGATTATTAATCCAAAAATTCAGCTAACGTTCCGGGGAGCCAGGTTCGAACCCCACCACGGCAGATGGCCGAATTTGAATTCAATAAAAAGTATCTGGAATTAAGAGTCCATTGATGAAACCACTGTCAGAAAAATCCGTTTGGTTCACCAATGTCCTTCAGGGAAGGAAATCCGCCATCCTTACCTGGTCTGGCCTACATGTGACTCCAGAGCCCCAGCAACATGGCTGACTCTCAACTGCCCTTGGTCAACGAGGGATGGGCAATAAATGATGGCCCAGCCAGCAATGCCCATGTCCCGAGAATGAATAAAGGGAAATGAATTTTAAAAGATCCAACTGGCTAGCCCGTCCCTATCTTCTCCCCTATCCCTTTTATCCCAAGTGCTGTATCTAACTCTTTCTTGAAAGCAAACAATGTTTTATCCTCAACTGCTTTCTGAGGCAGCGAATTCCACAGGCTCACCAGTCTCTGGGTGAAGAAACTTCTCCTGATCTCTAAATGACTCTTAAATGCTCTCTGAAATGGCCTAGCAAGCCACTCTCAAGAGCAACTAGGACTGGGCAATAAGTGCTGGCCTAGCTAACAATCCTGTGGGCAAACGAAAAAACATACAAATGTTGCCTGATGCTTAGAGTTTGTCATCTTTTGAATCTTTCCCTACAACTTGGGTAAAAGTGAATCACTTCACTGATTTTATTTTTACAGCCGCACCTTGCAATAACATAGTTGTTGCTCAGGTCTTCTGACAAACTAGTTCTGTTGTAATATAATTAACAATGGAGTATTGTCTAGACATGTTGAGATAGGCTTAGCATCATTTCAAGGCAGGTTTACTGTGACTGCAGGATTGCCATGGACATATATTACATTGCTAAATAGATTGCAAAACTGTTCACAGCCTACGGGCTGAATTCAGCATTGGCAAGTCTAACTGAAGCATTTGGACATCTTTTTCCAACTGTTTTTGCTTAACATTTACCTTTTCATCTTCTTGTGCTGTGTCCAGATGGAGCACGGACTTCAGGCTGCCTCCAGTTATTCCAAAACACTCTTGGAGTAACAAGTTCCAGATTTCCATGAACCTTGACATGTTACTCCAGTATGATCTAGCTCTAAATTCGAGGTTATGCCACTTGCTCTTCTATAGAACTTTGCTTAGGCCACAACAGTGTTAATCACTGTGCCACGTGGCACAGTGGTCAGCATTGCTGCCTCAAAGTGCCAGGGACCGCGGTTCAATTCCGGTCTCAGGTCACTGTCTGTGTGGAGTTTGCACGTTTTTCCTGTGTCTGTGCGTGTTTTCTCCGGGTGCTCCCACAGTCCAAAGATGCATGGGTTAGGTTGATTAGCCATGCTAAATTCATCCTAGTGTCAGGGGATTAACAATAATCTCATATGTGGGGTTATGGAGAGAAATTGCGATCGATGCCTGCTTGATGGGCTGAATGGCCTCTTCTGCACTGCAGGGATTCTATAATTTGGAATTTTGCGAACAATTCCTCTCACCACACCACCAGAACTTTGGAGAGGCTACATAAAAGGTGTTCCAGGATGTTGCATCGTTTGCAGGACATTAGCTGTGAGGAGCGATTGGACAAACTTGGTTTGTTTTCACCTGAATGTCAGAAGTTGAGGGGCGACCTGATTCAAGTTTACCCAAATTTACCCAGTGTTTGTGAGATAGATAGCTGGCTCTGGAGTCTCCCCAGTTTGAGGTTTAGTATCTAGAATAGTGTTGTGAGCAACTCCAGAAGAATACATGCGTCTCATTTATATTTTCTTTGAATATTTTCATTTGGCAACACGTCATATCTACAGTGTAGATAGGGGACATTCAGCCTTCAGAGGTAAGACTGATCCGCAACTGACACTAAACAATTAAAAATAAAAATAGAAATGGCTACAAAGGAAAACCATATATAAGTATCTATTATTTTAGAATTAAACCTTGGGATTTGCTTCTAAAATGAGTTATATTGGGATCTTCTCCATTAGTGATGTTTGATGTTTTTGCAACTCACTTTTCTATAAAGGCTCCCATTCAAAATGATCTTAGCTTGAGAATGGTTTTTAATTTATTGCACTCCTGGTTTGGCAAACACAAACGAGCAAATGTTATTTTTTTTCCTCTCGCTGTTGTGTTATGACAGTTGCTACAGGCACTGTCCTGACCTCGCTGATGGATAGGTATGTGAAAGATGAAAAAAAAGCAACCCAACAGTGGGTGGATTTTCCAAGTCTGCAACTCCTGGTGCCATTGTGTGTTTGACAGACATATCCCTTTGCTTAACTGGTCCCTGTTCACACTGATTAATTGAGTCCAGTTCTGTTTTTACATGCAGGCTGGAAATTTCCTCAGAACTGCCCCAACTGCACAGAAGCACAGTGGAAAACCCCCCTTATCCCTGCGTAAGAAAGCAAACACCCACCAGGCAGTCATCTGCACTATGTTTTGGATGGCATAATATTTCACAACATTGTTCTTTTATCTCCACAACGCTCAAGGATAATTGGGGTATTCTCAGGATTTTACTTCTCTGAGCCTTGTTGATGGGAAACGAGGTGATCTGCCTCAAGCCAGCTCCCATATTTTATGACTTCAAACCTACAGGAGTCTCCCTGTCTCTGGAATAATTGAGGTTAATTGGTAAACCCCTTTCTGAGAAGCCAACAAGGATACTAAAAATAGAAAAGCTACACTCAGGAGAGTAGCAACATTCCATCTCACATTTGCCTGGGGGAAAGGGTTGAGGGTGGAGGCATCTATAGTATGGTTCCCATCCGCCCAAGTCCTGCCATTATCTCCTTCCCAGCACCTCACACTGCAAGAGTTTCCATTCAGGAAGCCCATTTACGGTTGCCACTATGATGAAGAAACAAAAGTGAAAATGATTGGTGCAAAGACTTTTGAGAATTCATATTCCAAGGGGGAAAAGAATCCCATTCGGTAAAACATAGGAACCTACAAATTAGGAGCAGGAGTAGGCCTTTTGGCCCCTTCAGCCTGCTCCATCATTCAATAAGATCATGGCTGATCTGATTAAAGCTGATTAAATCTGAAAACATCCCGCCCAGGCCCCAGTAACTTTTGGCTCCCTTGTTAGTCAAAAATCTATCTTCCTCTGCCTTAAAAATGTTCACTGATGTTGCCTCCAACACATTCTGGGGAAGAGACTCTCAGAAAATATTTCATCGCATCTCCATCTTAAATAAAAGATTTTGTAACTTTTCTAGTCTCTCCCGCAAGGGGAAACATTATTTCAGTGCCCACCTTATCAAGCTCTCTCAGGATCTTCAAGATCACATCTCAATCTCCTAAACTCCAATGAATACAGGCCCAGTCTCTTCAACCGTCTCTTATAAGATAACCAACCATTTCCACCCCTCCCAGTTACCAGTCTAGTGAATCTTCTCTGAACTGTTTCTAACAATCTTAAATAAAGAGATAAAAAGTTCTATGGATGTGGTCTCACCAACACCCTGTACAACTGCAGCAAAACATCACAATTTTAGTATTCCGTTCCCCTTGCAATGAATGACAATTTTGAATTTGCCTTCCTAATTACGTGCTGTACCTGCACACAATCCTTTTGTAATTCATGTACTTGGACTCCCAGATCCCTCTATACCTTGGAGTAATCTCTCTCTTGTTAGATGAAATGGGAGGCCATGCCCTAGTGATCTTATCGCTAGACTATTAATCCAGAAACTCAACTAATGTTCTGGGAACTCGCCACGGCAGATGGTGGAATTTGAATTCAGTAAAAAGTATCTAGAATTACGAATCTGCTGATGACCATGAAACCATTGTCAGAAAAACCCATCTGGTTCACTGATGTCCTTTAGGGAAGGAAATCAGCTGTCCTTACCCAGGCTAGCTTACATATGGTTCCAGAGCCACAGCAATGTGGGTGACTCTCAACAACCGTCTGAAGCGAGCCACTCAGTTGCATCAATCGCACTCAAGGGTAACTAGGTTGCGATGGGCAATAAATGCTCGCCAGCCAGTGACGTCCCACAGATAAATAAAAAAGACAGAAACTAATCAGCGAAGGAAGCTTGGCGTTGTGGGGATGTGAAAGATCTGGAAAAATGGAACCTCCGTGTATGAATGTAGGAAGCATGCAAAATGCTGACAAAGAGGAGTTGTATGGATAGTGGTTACAAAAGACTGTTCCATTTATTGGCAGTCACCTCATATTAAATGGGAGCACAGTCAGGTAGGTGAAGTAATGTGCGGCTATCAGGAATCTTGAGGTTTCACACATGTTGAAATACTGCACATTTTTTTCTTTGTAAGCAATGTGGAAGCCCTATTGCCACACCATCCCCTTTGTATTCTGATGTTAGAATATTACACATTTCCTCATCGGTTCCAAGAACTCTGGCATGCCTGAACAAATCTCCAGCATAAACAAGTCATCTGAGGCTGAGTCTTATGCTTCTCCCACTGGCAGGTTTGCAGGCAGGGGAGGGGTTGACAGTCCCTGAGAGGGCCACCCTAACACAATTTTACACGGGGGCAGGTGAGTCCCGCCCGCACCTGCCCCAGTTATTGGCCTTCTGATGCCCACTTCCTAGCCAGCCTCAATTTTGAGACTGAGGCGGGGGGCAGGGACAGGATGGGATGTCCGACAATTCATCCTGCTCAGGCCTCACACAGAAGGAGGCTGCCCCCACCCCAACTCCAGCAAGATCTTCCGCCAGCGACCTCACCCACTCTTCCCCTGAGAGGAATATGACTGGGTCTCTCTCATCAAGACCCCTCTTGAATCAGGTTGATTTAGGGTCCCACTCCAGGACAATAGTCTAGGCTGACATCCTGGTGCAATACTGAGAGTGCACTGTCAGATGTGTTGCCTTCCAGGTGAGATGTTAAATTGAGGCCCTGTCTGCTTTGTGATTATGGAATCATAGAATCTACAATGCAGAAGGAGGCCATTTGGCCCATCAAGCCCGTGCTGACAATAATACCACCCGTAACCCCACATATTTACTTCCCTGATTCCCTCTGACCTTAAGAGGCAGTTTACCATGGCGTCAGTATTCACCAGAAAGAAAGACTTGGTGGATGATGAGTCTGGGAAAGAGTGTGTCGATAGTTTGAGATCAAAAAGGAGGAGGTGTTATGGTTCTTGAGAAACATTAAAGTAGGCAAGTCCCCAGGGCCTGATGGGATATACCCCAGAATACTGAGAGAGGCAAGGGAGGAATTTGTTGGGGCCTTGAAAGAAATTTTTGTAACTTCACTGGCTACCGGAGAGGTCATGATGTGGGTATGCCGGCGTTGGACTGGCGTAAACACAGTAAAAAGTCTGACAACACCAGGTTTTAGTCCAACCTATTTATTTGATAATATACTCGCAAGCTTTCGAGGGGTTACCCTCTTCGTCAGGTGAATGGAGAGGCCAGAACTCTCCATTCACCTGACGAAGAGGGTAACCCCTCGAAAGCTTGCGAGTATATTATCAAATAAATAGGTTGGACTAAAACCTGGTGTTGTCAGACTTTTTACTGTGGTACCGGAGAGGTTCCAGAGGATTGGGGAATAGCCAGTGTTGTTCCTTTGTTTGTAAAGGGTAGCAAGGACAATCCAAATAGCCTTACATCAGTGGTAGGGAAATAATTGGAGAGGATTCTTTGAGACAGGATTTATTCTGACTTGGAAAAAAGTGGATGTATTAGCGAGAGGCAACATGGTTTTGTGAAGGGGAGGTTGTGTCTCACTACTATCGAGTTTTTCGGGGAAGTGACGAAGATGGTTGATGAGGGTAGGGCAGTGGATGTTGGCTACGTGGACTTCAGTAAGGCCTTTGGCAATGTCCCTAATGGCAGATTGATGCAGAAGGTGAAGTTGCATGGGATCAGAGATGAGCTGTCAAGGTGGGTACAAAACTGGCTTTGTCATAGAAAAACACAGTAAAAAGTCTGACAACACCAGGTTTTAGTCCAACCGATTTACTTGATAATACTCACAAGCTTTCGGGTTAGTCCCTTCGTCAGGTGAATGGAGAGTTCTGGCCTCAGACAGAGCATATAAAGCACAGGCAGTTTAGAGATTACTGATTAGAATGCGAATCCTTACACCTAACCTGCTGTTCAAGACCTGAAGTGGCTGACAACGTGAGTGGAAGGAGCACTGATCACAGGTTGCAGAGATGTGTATTGTCTCCAGACAGTACAGTAAGTGAGGTTTTGCAAACCCAGGCAAGTCACGGGGGTTACAGATAGTGCGACATGAACCCAAGATCCCTGTTGAGACTGTCCTCATGTATGCGGAACTTGGCTATCAGTCTCTGTTCAGCGACTCTGCGCTGTCGTGTGTCGTGAAGGCCGCCTTGGAGAATGCTTACCCGAAGGTCAGAGGCTGAATGCCCGTGACCACTGAAGTGTTCGCCAACAGGAAGGGAACAGTCTTGCCTGGTGATTGTCGAGCAATGTTCATTCATCCGTTGTCGTAGCGTCTGCATGGTCTCCCCAATGTACCGTGCTTCGGGACATCCTTTCTTGTAACGTATCAGGTAGACAATGTTGGCCGAGTTGCAAGAGTATTTACCATGTACCTGGTGGATGGTATTCTCACGTGTGATGATGGTATCCATGTCGATGATCCGGCATGTCTTGCAGAGGTTGCTGTGGCAGGGTTGTGTGGTATTGTGGTCACTGTTCTCCTGAAGGCTGTCATAGAAGACAGAGGGTAGAAGTAGAAGGTGCATTTCTGAATGGAGGGCTGTGACAAGTGGTATTCCTCAGAAATCAGTGCTGGAAACTTTGCTGTTTGTAATATATATAAATGATTTGAAGGAAAATGTAACTGGATTGATTAGTAAATTTGAGGACAACACAAAGGTTGATGGATTTGCGGATAGTGATGAGGACCATCAGAGGATACAGCAGGATATAGATCAGTTGGAGACTTGGGCGGAGAGATAGCAGATGGAGTTTAATCTGGACAAATGTGAGGTAATGCATTTTGGAAGGTCTAATACAAATAGGAAATATATAGTAAATGCCAGAACTCTTAAGAGTATTAATAGGCAGAGGGATCTGTGTGTACAGGTACACAGGTCACTAAAAGTAACAACACAGGTGGAGAAGGTAGTCAAGAAGCATACGGCATGCTTGCCTTCATCAGGGCATTGAGTTTAAAAATTGGCAGCTTTACAGAACCTTAGTTGGCTTCCTCTTGGAATTGTTCAATTCTGGTAGCCCACTACCAGAAGGATGTGGGGACTTTGAAGAGGGTACAGAAAAGATTTACCAGAATGTTACCTGGTATGGAGAGTATCAGCTATGAGAGGTTGGAGAAACTTGGTTTGTTCTCACTGGAACAACAGATGTCGAGGGGCAACCTGATAGAAGTCTACAAGATTATGAGAGGCATAGACAGAGTGGATAGTCAGAAGCTCTTTCCCAGGGTGGAAGAGTCAGTTACTAGGGGGAACAGGATTAAGGTGCGAGGGGAAATGTTTAAAAGAGATGTATGAGGCAGGGTTTTTACACAGAGGTTAGTGGATGTCTGGAACTCGCTGCCAGGGGAGGTAGTGGAAGCAGATCTTATAGAGACTTTTAAGGGTGTCTTGACAAGTACGTGAATAGGATGAGAATGGAGGAATATGGTCTCCGGAAGAGTAGGGGGTTTTAGTTAAGCCCGACAGCATGGTTGGTGAAGGTTTGGAGGGCCGAAGGGCCTGTTCCTGTACTGTAATTTTCTTTGTTGTTTGTTGAGTCAACCTAACCCACGCATCTTTGGACTGTGGGAGGAAACTGGAGCACCCGGAGGAAACCCACACAGACATGGGGAGAATGTGCAAACTCCACACAGACAGTCTCCAAAGGCCGGAATTGAACCTGGTGCTGTGAGGAGAGCACTAACAACTGCGCCACCGTGCCACCCCTTAGCAGGATGTGAAGGATCACATGGCAGTATTTCAAAGGTGAACAGGGTGTTAAATATTGCCTGGAACACTTTGGATATGTCTTAATCAACATCATAAAGAGTTATTGGTTATTACTGCTTGTGACATCAAGCTCCACTTCCCACATTACAACAGTAACCATTTTATTGGTTGTTAAATGCTTTCAGAACATTCAGTGGCTGTGGAAAGTGCTTTTGAATTACGAGTTCTTTATCTGTTCCTGCCTGGTTCCCTCCTGCCCTCCACCTTGACAAGCTCGGATTCAGAAATCCACTGTATAAAGTTTGCTACTCCCCCTGTTCCTGTCCTCAGCAAGATATCTGGCTACCCTGTCCCCGAACACAACATCCTTCTTTGCAAATCGTAGAACCACCACAGTGAAGGAGGAGGGCCATGCCAACCCATTGAGACTGTGCCAACTCTCTCTGACAGAGTACCTTGTCCAGGCCCTCTGCCCCACTCCATCCCCGTAATCCCACACATTTACCACTGCTAATCCATCTACGCGACCATTCCCCTCCAGCCTGTGTGAGGTTCGCACATTCTCCCCATGTCTGCATAGGTTTCCCTGGGGTGCTCTGGTTTCCTCCCACAGTCCAAAAATGTGCAGGTTAGGCTGATTGGCCGTGTTAAATTGACTCTTAGTGGCCCAAGATATATAGGTTGAGGGGATTAGCGGGGTGAATATATGCAGTTATGGGGTAAGCCTGGGTAAGAGTCCCTTAGTGTCGGGGGATATTAGCTAAATGCATGGAGTTATGGGATTAGAGTTTGATGCAGACTTGATGGGCCAAATGGCCTCCTTCTGCACTGTAGATGGTAAGATTCAGTGCAGATTCAATGGGCCATTCTGCATTGTAAGGGATTCTATGAACTGTTGCAATGCTATACACTATGATCCTGGATGATCATTCTTCCTATGTACCACTATTGGTACTTATTGGTCAGTCACTATCCCCCTGCCTGTTGGGCACAGTAAGGAGGCTCACGCCAGGTTAAAGTCCCACATGTTTATTTGAAATCACGAGCTTTCGGAGTGCTGCTCCCTCATCAGCTGCTCCCCTGCCTGCTGAAAGTTCTCTCTGAGATCGCTAATACGGCGCTGACCACCCCCTCTCCCCCCCCCCTCCCTACGCCAACCGCTGCTTTGTAACGCGCGTGCTGCTTTGGCTCCCACCTTCCCTTAGCCCTGCCCACCTCCCCCTCTCTCCTGTGAGATTGTTCCAGGCGCTGCACAATGTGAGGAACGCTATAGAAAGAAAGCATAAGTTATTGGTATTAAATGGGGAAAGTGCTTCAAACACTCAGCAAGTCAGACAGAGCGTCTGGCGAGGGAATCCGATAACATTCTGTGTCAATGACATTTCAACCAAGCTGTTGCACATTTCAGGGAAAGATTGGGCACCAGGATGAGAAGATTTGCTCTTTCAAAGAGCTGGCAGAGACAGGGCCTCCTTCAGTGCTGTACCCAGTCTATGATTGTATGAAGTTTCTGGACCGGAGTTATAAGTTGAGTTGACTGTGTTCCAGCATTTTCTGTTTCTATTCCAGATTTGCAGACACTGTGGTATTTAACTTCCGCTGAATTGGTGCTGACTACTATTGCAGCACAGGTTAGGCAGCATACCTTGGAATTGGGCGGTATTTCCAGTAACCATAAACTGCTTTGCGTAGCAGCAAGAATAAATGGCGGCACGGCAGCCCCGTGGTTAGCACTGCCGCCTCGCAGCCCCAGGGGTCAGGGTTCATTTCCCAGTTTGGGTCACTCTCCATGTGGAGTTTACACATGCTCCCCGTGTCTGCGTGGGCTTCCTCCAGGTACTCCGTTTCCTCTCAAGGTCCAAAGATGTGCAGGTTAGGTGGATTGGCCATGCTAAATTGCCCCTTAGGGGGACGAGCTAGGGTAAATGCACGGGGTTGAGGGGACAGAGCCTGGGTGGGATTGTGGTTGGTACAGACTCGATGGGCCCAATGGTCTCCTCCTGCACTGTATGGATTTTATGTACAAGAACGAGTGTGCAGTTCTTTTTCTCAATATCTTTGCTAAGTTTAGCAGCTCAGCAAGTTACCATTATTCAATTCACTCAAGCACTTTGCTGAATGATATTGACTTCACAAGCAGTCAGAAGCACCAGCAACGATCCCACCAATTGTAAATAATACTACCACAACGCAAACATAAGTAAATTCAATTAATGCGTAACTTAAAACATTATGTTTTCCCCACTGATTCACTACTTGGCATATAATTATCATGTCACAACTGCAATGATATTATCAGGGATGGTACAGTGGTACAATGGTTAGCACTGCTGCCTCTCAGTGCCAGGGGCACAGGTTCGATTCCCAGTTTGGATCACTGTCTGTGCGGAGTCTACACATTCTCCCGTGTCTGTGTGGGTTTCCTCCAGGTGCTCCAGTTTTCTCCCACAGTGTGAAAGACGTGCTGGTTAAGTGCATTGGCCATGCTAAATTCTCCCTCAGGCGCTGGAGTATGGCAACTAGGGGATTTTCGCATGACTTCTTTGCAATGTTAATGAAAGCCTACTTGTGACACTAGTAAGTAAACTTTAAACTTATATTCCTACCTTTTTAAGATACAGACTTCGATCAATGTGGACTTCTGAGTATTGGCTTTAAAATGTGGTTGCCAAGATGGCCACCAATAGACAGCAGCCTAGGATTTCTGCACAAAGAATTAACTTATATCTGAACATGGTCCTGGAAAGTTCTTCAGATGTAAATAATAATGGGAGGAGTATCCTCCCACGAATGGACATTCATAATGTGAAGACCTGGAACTCCCTACTTAACAGCACTGTGGGTGTACCTACGTCACATGGAATGCAGCAGTTTAAGACGACAGCTCACCACCACCTTCTCGAGGGCAGCCAGGGATGGGCAATGAATGCTGGCCTAGCCAGTGAAGCCCACATCCCTTGAATCACGAGTTGTTTTAAAAAAAAATCAATGAAAATTAATAGCGGTCACAGAAGCAGGGTTACTAACTTGGAGTTAATTATATGGAAATGGAGGTACTGATCGGGGGAAAGGGGGAGGGGGGGAAAGGGGGAGGGGGGAAGGGATCACATGACTAATCTCAAATCACATTCTCCCGGTATCAGGGAGGGACAGATCAAGCTGCAAACCATCAGGATAAGAGGGGCCACCTTTCAGCAAGAAGGGTAGAACTCTACCTAACAACCAGTCAAACCAGAGACAGGGCCTAATTTGTTTTAATCTGAAAAACTTGCCCTCTAGAAAACATGGCAAAAACTTCATCTGGAGACCCAAAGGCTTCCAAATTCCATTCATTCAAAGAACCACGAGAGAACCCTCCAGTCCTGACCATGTTCATTTTTAAAGGACTGAAACTTGTTCATGTGATTTACTCCTTGTGCTTTTTTTTCTGGGAATAAATTAAGCTCACATTTTGTCTCTGGAATCCAATGTGTATGGGCATAGTTTCAACCAAGGGAGAGCGTGTGTTTCCCTGCATCTACATTTCAGGGTGTTATGTGAATAAACAATATCCTCTCTTTCAATTTAAACATACTCAAAATCCTGCTTTACAGTTGTTATTTAAAACCACAGCACTCACAAAATCTACTCCCTCTAAAATGCATCTTGTTGAAGCCAACCAAGAGGTGAGAAGAAAAAGGAAAATTATCCCACCATCTCTCTGTCTGTATTCCTTAATTCATTAAAATTAATTCATTAAAAGCTCAGATCTGGAGTTAGGTTTGTCTCTACAAGACAGTGAAATCTACTTGATAGTGATTCAGTCTGCTTGTTTAGCACAGCGTAAAAATGCTTTATACACTGAGTAATGGTGTTCTACGCACAGTGTAACAGTGCTCTGAACAACTTCAGTATCAATTACGTTAAGTGGAAGATAGGCTTGAATTGTGGCTCTAGAAGCTACTTAAACTCGTGCTAAGCCTTTACAGTTATTGGTAGGTGTTACATTTCTCAGCAGTAGGAATCTCGAGGTTAGGCTTCATTCGCACACCACAAAGGAGCTAAGCATAAGCCCTAGACTGGCACCTCAGTTCAGTACTGAAAGAGTGCCGGGCTGTCAGAGATGCCACTGTTCACATGAAACATTAAGCATCCTGTCTCAGGTAGCTATAAGCAATCCAATGGTAGTAATCAAAGAGCATGGACAATTTGTTTAGTGTCCTGGGTGGCACGATGGTTAGAACTGCTGCCTCACAGCACAAAGGATCCAGATTCAATTCTGGGCTCAGGTCACTGTCTGAGTGGAGTTTGCATTCTCCCCGTGTCTGGGTGGCTTTCTTCTGAGTGCTCCTGTTTCTCCCCACACTCCACCGATGCATACGTTAAGCGGATTGGCCATGCTAAATTGTCTCTTAGTATCTTAAAATGTGTAGGTTAGGGGGATTAGCGGGGGTAAATAAATGGGGTTACAGGGATGGGGCCTGAGTATGGTGCTCTATCAGAGTCAGTGTAGGCTCAATGGGCCGAATGGCTTCCTTCTGCACTGTAGGGATTCTTTGAAAAATGTATCTCAATCCCGATTACAAAAATGTTATTAGACAAAAAGTGGTATCATCTTCATGGGACATATCCAGTCAGCATCTCATTGCTGATTGTGGGAGCTGTTGTGCACAAATTGGTTACCATGTTTCCTCCAGTGGCCAAATTTCAAAATGTTTTCATCGGCTGTAAAACACGTGTGGGTTTTCCAAGGTTGTTGAGTTGCTGAGAAACTGCAAATTCTCCCTACTTGGAGAAAGCAGTAACTTTTATCCCATTAAAAAACACCTAAAGTGAAAGGACACTGTAGTTCACAACTTAGTTTCTGGCTGTTTCTCTGAAACGACACTGTTGTATTTAATACGTAACAACAATGGCCAATCATTGTCAGAGATGCTGTTTCCTAAAGGTCACCGGATCACAATGATCAACAAGGGTGTAAGTAGAATCACCATTGAAGCAATTACATCATTTTAATACCAGTTATCTAGCCCCCTGGATCGAAAATCAGTTTGCCTTCTTCAGCCCTACCCTATTTCCGACTGGGAAATGTTAACTTCTTCATGGGTCATTGATTTACAACCAAGGAAACACAAGCAACAATACATTCTCTGGGTGACTGACTGTGTGGAGTTTGCACACTCTCCTCATATCTGCATAGGTTTCCTCCAGGTACTCCGATTTCCTCCCAGAGTCCAAAGTTGTGCAGGTTGGGTGGACTGACAGTGCTAAATTGCCCCTTGGTGACCCGATTGCCAGAATTTTACTGCCACTTCTGCTCCGAAATCCAGGACAGGCATGGCTCACAGAATGGAATTCTCCATTGGCTTCAGGTGGGACTTCATGAGCCTTGCCTGAGCAAGGTCGTAAAATAGCAGCCAATATGTGTAGATTAGGTGGATTGGCCATGATGAATTGTCCCTTAGTTTTCAACGATGTGTAGGTTAGATGGATTAGCCATGGTGAATGTGTGTGGTCACAGGATTGAGTGGGGAATGAGGCCCCAGGTAAGATACTCAGAACTGGTGCAGACTTGATGAGCCAAATGGCCTCCTTTCGCACTGTAGGGATTCTATTCTATAAACTTTCTCATCCCAGAGGATTGAGCGTCTCCGCAACCCTGTTCCTCAAAAGGCAGCGAATGTACTGTCATTGAATATTTTAAAGGCAAAACTGGATAAATTCTTGGTTAACATGCAGGGCGAAAGGTTATCGGGAGTAGGCAGAAATGTTGGGGTGAGATTACAATCAGGTCAGCCACGATCTTATTGAATGGTAGTGCAGGCTCAAGGGGCCAAATGGCCTGCTCTTAGTCTGTACATGCATATTTGCTACCCAAAATCACAACGGTGCACTGAATGAAAATGTTGGTTTGCTAATTTTGCTTTAAAAAAAAACGCCTGAAAGACTTACCTCAGTCACCTTACTTGATGCCATTGAACCAGAGGAGAGATATATCCTAGTTTTTTTTTTGTATATCTGGAACTCCCCCATCAGCTGCTGCAATAGAACATTCCTCTCCACTGACATCATCATTTCCCATAATGCCCTATTCTCATAACAAAGTCACTGGAGTGGAACTTCATTACCCCACGTGAGGGGACAGGAGAGGGTAAGACAATATTTGGCAGGAGGTTCTTGCTTTCCATCTTGTTTTTGAGAGTGACTGAGACAGTGGGAAGTTGAACATCCTCCCATTGATGCTAGGGCGTGGTCCAGAGTACACTAGGCCACTAACACACCCATTCACATCATGTATGCAACCACTGCTCTCTCCAAGAGTCATTGGCCTCTCATTAATGTGGGCAAATTTCCTCGGGGCTGCCCATCCAATATGGAGGGAGGAAGATTCATCCATTCTCAGGTGGATTTCTCTTTTATTAGATGTGACCTAGAAGCAATTAAAGAAACTAAAGAGTCTGTGTCACTGCCTTATAAATCCCCTTTTATCTATCAAGATAATGAAATTTCAAATCAATCTTAGCATATTTGGAATGAATTGTGTAACCAACTCTAGTCCCTTGAGAGATGAGTTGGGGAGGACTCAATGATCCCACTACGAGATTGGGCAGCTTTGATGAGGCCTCTTGGAAATGTTGCCTACTACATTTCTCCAAACAAACTTGATTACCAACAGGTTATTTATATATATTTCTAAAAGAGATGTGCCCAGTGGTCATTCTTTGATTAAAGGTCAGAATAGTCAATACCAAACTTGAGCTTGGAGCCCATCTTAGCCAAGATTGGCCATGGCCTCAATTGGGAGATCATGGTGTGGTCAGGACTGTATATTTCCACCCTTATTCCCTCTCGCCTGATGGAGCTGTGGCCAGGTGCAGTGGCTCCAGGTTGTTGGGGATCTGGACACCTAAAAACTTGAAGCTCTCAACCATTTCTACTTCATCTCCATTGACCTGGACAGAGGCATGACCTCCACTACACTTCCTGACTTAGTATAAATCTAACCAGGTAGCGTTCCAAAGCAAAATACTGGAGATGTTGCCAATCCAATCCAAAATCAAATGTTGGAAATACTCAACAGGTCTGGCAGCATCTATGGAGAGAGAAACAGAGTTCACATTTCAGGTTGTGACCTTTCATCAAGCTTCCTGTTTGGCTTCACCCACAAAGGTTCAAAGAAGTCATTGCCCGTGCCAAAGTGACAAATAGTTTGGGAGAGGAGGGGTGGGTGGAATTCACAAACCTTAAATATAGACAGCAGGAGTGTCATTTTTTTTATTAGTGAAATAACAATGTTAGTTACAATGAGGATCAGTAATCTATGAGAGTACAAAGCAAACATTGCCTCTTATGAGATGTACTAAAGCGTACACATTTCCAATAATCGCACAGCAATTTAGATAAGTGAAAACGTAAAAAGGAAAATCAACAATACCACCTGAGACACATTAAAATGCTATACATGATGGCCCATATACTGATGTGTTGAATTACTATTTACACCTCAAGTACCCTTCCTATCCAACTAACGTCTATCAACACTGGTAAGTGAGAGATGGGAAATATTCACTCAGTGTTTTGATACTTTCAATGCAGTAAGAGTGGCAGCCAAAGAGAAGGCCAGAATATTAAGGGATATTCCCTTCTCATTTACTCATGCTAAAACAGAATACATTAACATTAATGCTGACATATTCAAATTGAATTACACCTTTAAAGAGATGGGTACGTCCTCTCAGCAAGGATTTGGAACAGATCAATGTCCTAATGTCACCCTGCCCTGCAAACAATTGTTTAAAAGAGAGCATGTAATCCACATTGTCTTATTCTGCTGCTAAGCTGGGGCTGTGTTTACCTGGGGATTTTTTTGGGAGGAAGGGCAGGGGAAAAAGAAAGGACTGGCAGGTGAATGAGAGCTTGTCTTTTTAAGGCAACAAAGTCACATTGGCATCAACTTGCCATAGGTTAATTTCTGATGAGTTTGCAAATTGGCAGGTGTCCATAAATTTCCAACTGAGAAGAAAGTGGCTTAAAAAAATACTTCTAAATGATCTAAAGTTTTGCTTTGGAAACATTTACTTGCACCGTTCCACTGGGAGTAGAGTTTGAAGTGATGCAGAGGCAATCTCTTTTCACAGCCTTGCTTTCGTAGGACACAAATCATTTCTAATGAGGCATTTCCTTCTTCTTAGTGCTGTTACTAGGGTATGGTTCCATAAGGCATGGGAACAGGAGTGGGCCATTCAGACCATCCAGTCCATTTGGCTATTCATCGGGATGATGACTGATCTGATTCACGGGGCTTGCAGCATCCCGGCATCTTGCCCAAGTAGCTAGTCGCTGTGTGTCGAACCTGGGACAGAAACATGTGCACCTGTTGAGGGCTTCATATCCAAGAGCAATCCTGCCCTCACTCAATGTCAATCCGCATTTCCTAGTGAGAGCCAGTACCTCTCTCTCAGGAGTTGTGGGGACCAATTGCAACCCCATTGCTTTGCCTGATAAATGCTCTTAAAGAGCCATTGACACAAAACAAAAGTGGACAGCTAATAACTCATATTTTTTTAGAAAAGGTTTCTTTTTTTAAAGTCTACCTTTATCATAAGAGCGTGCCAGGAAAAATGCAAGTTACCTAGTTTACTGGGGTAGCATTATTGACAAAATCTACACAGAGCTCCTACTTAGGCATCGTTCCCTTTGTAACACTTATGAAATATAAAAATACACTGCTTGCAAGCAAAAATGCCAAATGTCTGGTAAGAGACAAAAGATTGGAATTGAATTGTACAGGGCCATTAAGGTTAATAATACGATACTAGCAACATGACATCTGAATCCATGACCCCTTGGCAATCTTGCAAGTTTTATAATTGGAGGCATTTAGATACAGTAAACTTGCCTGTTACGTAAGAATTGGTCCATTGAATGGAAATCACGGCTCACATGCATGTTACAACATAATTCCCTCGTGGTTTAAGGAAGCAAAAAAACTTAATCAAATTGCATTTGGATTCAGTAAAACAAGCAGAACGATGCTACAACTAAGAAACAACAGAACAGGTGTGATAATGGAGGGCTGACGTCTCTCATAATGGGTGGGATTTTCGGACCACGCTCACCCCAAAGCCGGAAAACTCTGCCCGAGTTCAACAAGCCTTTGCGTGGTCCGTGTCCTGCCCGCTACGATTCCCATGGCGGGCGGGATGGGAAAGTCCTGCCCAGAGTCTCTCTGCTATACAGCTTGCAAAGGCTACCAATCAAAATGTTATTTTGCACTTTTGCTTCAAAGGGTTTGTAGATGACCTCCTGACTTATTCAGAGTCACTAAAATAGTGTAGAACAAGCGGAGGCCATTCGTTCCATCAAGTCTGTAATGGTCCTCCTCCCGTCTTGTGCTTCAAAGCCAAATCAAACGCAAAATGAATCTGACAAATTCTTGTCTGGCACAAAAAGCAACTTTTCTTCGGACATAAATCATAAAACCCAGTGGTATAGCCAAGCGATTGCACTTTTGAGAATTTTGGAATTCTATTTTTTTTTAAGCGATTCCACTATTTAAATTTGTTATCATGAGCAATGGGTATATGAATGAATACACGTAGAGGAGTTTAAACCATGCTGAAGCACACTCTACACTTCGAAGCTTAGAACACCAAATCATCTTCAATTCAAGCGACTCTCCACCTCAAGAAATCTTGTGCAATAACTCAGCAGGCTTTGAGGTTCTTATTTATTAACAACAATCTCAGCTTTCGCCACCTTACAAGACTTCAATGTCCGAGTCTGGCTGGCACTGAAGGGCATCGATGACTAAGCTGTTGCCAGTTTCTTGAGCCAGGCTTAAGGGAGTCTGCAAATTTTTGTCGTACAAGTTAACGTCAGCACCATGAGCGAGGAGGATCTCGACGCATTTCAAATGTCCACACTTTGCTGCCAGATGCAGGGGTGTTAGCCCTTCGTCATCTGTGGCGTTGATATCATCAGTGTTGGCGAGGAGTTCCCTTGCCACTTCACTGTGCCCGTTGTCTGCAGCGAGGTGGAGCGCTGTTCTCTGAAGGGAATCCCTGGCCTCGGCGTAGGCTTGCTCTTCCAGCAACATTTTGACAGTCTGCAGGTGGCCGTGGCTGGAGGCTAGGTGGAGCGAGGTCCTGTTTTCCCCCGTCACTGCGTCGATGTCCGCACCGTGCTTGATCAGCAGCCGGGAGGTGCTGGTGTGGCCCGCCTCTGCGGCCAGGTGGAGAGGGGTGTGCCGGCTCGCAGTCTTCCCGCTCGTGGGGTTCTTGAACTCCAGGAGGATGCGGGCTGCCCTGTAATGCCCTCTCTGGGCCGCTAGGTGCAGTGGGGTTCTCCCATCGGCTGTCAGCACATCGCCAGTAGCCCCCGCCTGCTTAATGAGAAGCTTTGTGATGGTGTGATGGCCTTGCCATGCGGCAAAATGTAGAGGCGTCCAGTTATCCTTCCCTTTGGCCTGAGCGTTAGCCCCCCGGCTCAGCAGGACACGAACGACATTTTCATGACTATGTTGGCAAGCGACATGCAGCGCTGTCCGACCTTCAAAGTCCACCTCATTGGTCGAAGCATTCCTATCCAATAGCAACCTCGAAAGGCCCTCTTCGCCACTCTGTGCTGCAAAGTGGAGTGGGGTCCACTGATCCTCGTCCTTGGCATTTATGTTGGCCTTCTTCCCCAGCAGAAGCTCGGCGATGACCTTCAGGTTCTTCTCCGCGGCCAGGTGAAGCGGCGTAGACCCCCGCTTGTTGGCAACGTTCGGGTTGGCATTGTACAGGAGCAACAGCCGGACAGCCTCCTCGTTGCCCAGTTGGACAGCGTAGTGGAGGAGGCTCATGCCATCTTCCAAGATCAGGTCCACATCCTGGGGCTGCAGGAGTTTCATCAACTTCCCAACATCACCCGACATTATGGCTTCGTAGAGTTTCTTCTTTGGAATCTCCGAGACTGACAGTTCTGGAAGGAATAGAAACAAGAAGACAATCAACTCTCTGTACTTCAGACAGGATCGTTGACAGACAACATATCAGGTGGACAGATAACACATCAAATCTTTCAGAAACACGCATAATTGAATAACAAAGGGGTAAACGTTCCCTTCCCTGACTATCTATGCCCAGAAACATTGAGCAACTCCAATAAAGGCATCGTGATAGTGGGCAGGATTTAACCAGTGGCAGGGTTTCATAGAAACATAGAAGATAGGAGCAAGAGGAGGCCATTTGGCCCTTCAATCCTGCTCCACCATTCATCACGATCATGGCTGATCATCCAATTCAATAGCCTAATCCTGCTTTCTTCCTATAACCTTTGATCCCCTTCACCCCAAGTGCTATACCCAGCTGCCTCTTGAATACATATAATGTTTTGGCATCAACTACTTCCTGTGATCATGAATTCCACATTTCTCACCCATCACCAAAAAAAAAGTCAGTGGGAACAACTCTCTTCCTCCATGTCCTGACTTCCTCTCTCTGGCTGAAAGTTAATCATAGAATCCCTACAGTGCAGAAGGAGGCCATTTGGCCCATCGAGCCTGCACCAACCATATTCCCACCCAGGCCCCATAACCCCATGTATTTATCCTGCTAATCCCCCAGACACGAAGGGTCAATTTAGCATGCACAATCCACTTAACCTGCACATCTTTGGCCTGTGGGAGGAAACCGAAACACCCAGAGGAAACCCATGCAGACACAAGGAAGAATGTGACAGTCACCAAGGCCAGAATCGAACCTCGGTCCCTGGCTCTATGAGGCAGCAGTGCTAACCATTATGCCACCAAGCCGCCCCTTGACAACAAGGATGAGAAGCAGCCACTTTAAGAGCTGCCTTTAAGAGTTGCCTTTTCACAGCCACAGCTGCCAATTGTTTATGAAAGTTAGGGACACAGTTTGTACCAGCAATTTCAATAACAGATAAGAATTCAAATATTGCAATAGCAGTGATCTATTTAGTTAATTCGCCCCAGTTTAAGGTTTGAGTTCATGTCTGTACAGGGTCTGGCTATGAAACCAGTCCCTAACTTCTTTCTCTTCTGTATTATTAATTTTAAGTTTCATTTAATAAAGAAAATAATTTTTAAAATCGTAACAAGTGCTGCCTGCATCTATTCTGAGGAATGAATGGACTCCTTACAATTACCCACAGATTTTTACATATCTACTCCTGGGAAACTGTAAATTTGTCAAAATCTATATACACTGAATTTTCAGTTTATCTTTTAAGTAATGTGGTCAAAATGGATCATCACCGTAGTTTTAACTGCACAAAGATGATGAACCTCCCGACTCCCCAAAGTCTGTACACAAGGCACAAGTCAGGAGTGGAATGGAATACACACCCACTTGTCTGGATGGTGCAGCTCCAACAACACCCAAGAAGCTTGACACCATCCAAGACAAGGCACTTGACTGGCCACATCCATCAGCACTGCAGGAACTCACCAAGGCCCTTTCAACAGTATATCCCATTTCCATGACTCCTATTATCAAGAAGGACAAGGGAAGCAGACACATGGGAACACCATCACCTGGAAGCTCTCCTCCAAGCCACTCACCATCTTGACTGGGAAATATGTCACCATCTCTTAAGTTTCACTGGGTTTAAATCCTCCCTTACAGCTCATAACCACCATCTCATGAGAAATTAGAGATGGGCAATAAAAGCTAATCTAGCTAATGGTGCCTACATCCCATGAAAAGTGCAAAAAATGTTCAAACTTGGAAAACCACAGTTACTTAATGTTCTACATCTACAATAACTGTACTTAAGATGATAGAAGCCCATTGGGTCACATAGCAAGAATTGAATAATTTTGTTACGGCAGCACAGCAGTTGACAGTTACATAATTAAAACAAGACTGGGTAATCACCCCAGGGGGTAGAGTCCTCTCTAGGCAGAAGGTATCGGAAGACATGTAGTTGACATGTCAGGATTGGGGCAGCCTCTACAGTTTTTCCTTATTAGTAAATATCCTGTGTGCTCCTGCTGATGTCTGAGTGCGCGTATCATTACACTAGCTCTGACAAACAAACTACAACAGCAATTTAAACATGTTGTATGTTTTAACTTGCACAATTGAGAGATAAATTGTTCTTAGCAAAGTCACAGATTGTCAGCCATCTGGCCCAATGCCTCCAGCCTGAATCGTGTCAAAGATGGTTGAAAGAGCTAAATTATTGCTTTTGATGCCAATACCCACAGCTGCCAAAACAGAATTGCTAGCCAAACACCATATTGTCCTGTGACCTTTCTCCTCCATCTTTCAACCCCTTTAAAAAAAATAATTCTATACATTTATTGGAAGGCTGGGACTTGTCCATGGAAGTATGAGAAATGCAATAATCTAGGGTTAGAAAGGAGGAAAGATCCAAAAGAAGGTCAGTAACATGACATTGAAATGTTTGCACTCCCAATCATAGAATCCCTACAATGCAGAAGGAGGCCATTCAGCCCATCAAGTCTGCACTAGCAACAATCCCACCCAGGCCCTATGCCCGTAACCCCATGTATTTACCTGCTAAATCTCTTGACAATTTAGCATGGCCAGTCAACCTAACCTGCACATCTTTCACACGTGGGATGAAACCCATGCAGACATTGGGAGAACGTGCAAACCCCATACAGACAATGACCTGAGGCCAGAATTGAGCCCAGGTTCCCTGGCACTATGAGGCAGCAGTGCTAACCACTGTGCAACCATGCTGCCCTGATCATGATCTATTATCTTCCCCATTGGAAGACATGAGGATGGACACGGCAACTCAGTTGTGTTAATGGTCAGGCTCCCTACCAACACTTGGTGAACTCTACCAGTTTTCAAGGCCAATATATCTTTGCTGAGATTTGGTGCCCAAAAGTGAATGCAATTCTCCAGGTAGGCCCAGCTAAATATCATTGTCCTTCCTATTTAGGCTCTTTATACCAACATTGGTAGCTCTTCCGATGCATTCCGCACGTTTAGCGGTTTTCATTATCCTGGTCCAAGCTCCTTTTCACCGTGAACATCAAATCCCTCTACACTTCCAGCCCTATTAGAATGGTGCAGGACTTTCTGCTTCTTCCTTGGGAAGGGGATCACCCCTTCTCCTCTCTGAGAACAAAAGGGTTACCCTTATCCTTAGCTTTCATACCACCATCCTCCACATACAATAGATCACCCCTGCCATTCCTGCTCCCTCCACCATGATGCCACAATCAAACATGGGTATCTAAGTTGATAGGGTGAATAGCAGCAGAGGGCAGTTGGCTTTGTTACAGCCAGCCATGAGTTGGCACTTTCAAGAGGGGACAGGAACATTTTGAGAAGCACCATAATGGCTGATTAATAGCAAAGCTAACTAAACATCATCTTGTTGCAGCGTTTAGTAAACTTACCAGTTCCTCCAGCTTCCTTCCCAAAGGATAGCGACAAGGATCCTTGGGACGAGAACGCGGAGTCAATGGATGAGATTCCCGACAGTCTCTTTTTGCTGTCGGCCATCTCCCCGCTCGCTGGGCATTCATTCTCTGCCGATTTGAAGCCAGAGTCCAGCTGGGACAGCAGCTGGGAAAGGCTGCACTCTTCACTGTCTGAGACCCGCTTGGATTGCCGTTTCTGCACTGGCTGCTCAACCTCTACTGGTGGCTCCTGAGGGGAAATAAAAACCATGTCATCGTTAAATTCCTTAGTTTCGAGGTGTTCCCTCGAGAACTCATTCCACAGCCAGGCGTCGGGGAACACAGATCTTTATTCAGTCTACCTGTTCCATACTCTAAATGGCCACTACCCCCTCAGGGCAGTTCCCAACCAGGTCACCCTGGGTCACATGATCCATTCCCTTCAAAAGGGGCCACACCCCAACATACATAACAGTCATGTCATGTGTGAATTGGATGAAAGCCAGGTGAACAGTGCGTTGACTGCACACAAGGTTCTCCCCTTTGCCCTCCACCTCTCTAAAGATAGCAAAACTGGGCAGGGTCAAGTGTGAACGTTTGCGAACATTACTGGGGGTAATTGTTTCCGGAAAAAAGTTTACTTATTGGCTTACATTAATGAAGTTATTGTGGAAATCCCCCAATCACCATACTCTGGGTACACCGAGGGAAAATTTAGCGTGGTCAATGTACCTAACCAGCACATGGAATCCCTACAGTGCAGAAAGAGGCTATTCAGCCATGGAGCCTGCACTGACAATATTCCCATCCAGGCCCTATCCCTAATTACCCCAGGTATTTACCCTGCTAATCCCCCTGACACTAAGGGACAATTTAGCATCGCCAATCAACCTAACCTGTACATTTTTGGAGTGTGAGAGGGAACCCACGCAGACATGGGGAGAACATGCAGATTCCATACAGTGATCCAAGCCAGGAATCGAACCCAGGTCCCTGACACTGTGAGACAGCAGTGTTAACCATTGTGCCACCCTAGCTCAACTAACATGGTGGAACCATAATTAACTCTTTAGAACATACAGTCATTGTGTTGTTCCACCCATTTCTCTCCTCCATTATGCCTTTCATTTCGTTTACCAGTAGCTGAGATGAAAGGAAAAGCTTTAGAAAGATATCATGTTTCCACCAAGTGTAATTGGGCAGTGATCCAAGTGACACTGAATGCCATTCAGGTTTGTTTATGTTGCTCGAATCTATCGTACAACAGTTGGCTAAATTGGGTCATGAAACAATCGGAGGTTGGGTTGTCAACTTGGAGAATGCATTCATGGAGATTTTATCACATTACTTCCTGCCTCGTCACCACCTTGCCAAACCTTTTAGAAAACAATAATAATTGTTCAGTAACCGGTTGATTGATTTTTGTCTGCCAGTCAAATAAACATTTCTTCACCACCCAGCTCCAATGTATTCATAGTTAAGAATCAGAATTGTTCAAAAACAAAGAGGAGAAAACACAGGTATTTTCAATGCCCCTATGGTATGCCTGCTCCAAGTCACCCTGGAAACTGATCTTCAATTCCCAGAGGCTCCAGGCCGGTCATAGTGGGTATACAGGCCAAGCAAATAATTCCAGATGATTGAACAATGAGCAGAAGCAACCATGATGGCACAGTGGTTAGCACCATTGCCTCACAGTGCCAGGGACCCGGGTTCAATTCTGGCCTTGGGTGACCGTGTGAGTTTCCTCTCGATGCTCCAGTTTCCTCCCACAATCCAAAGATGTAGATTGGCCATTCTAAATGTGCAGGATTACGGAGATAGGTTGGGAGGTTGGGCTTGGGCAAGATGCTCTTTCGGAGAGTCAGGGCAGACTCAATGGGCTGAATGGCCTCTTTCTGCACTGTAGGGATTCTAAAATCAACAAACCTGCGTTTATATCATATCCTTCTTTCTCATCCCAAGTAGTCCCAAACTGCTTC
Source organism: Carcharhinus amblyrhynchos (assembly GCF_965287045.1). Lineage (NCBI taxonomy): Eukaryota > Metazoa > Chordata > Chondrichthyes > Carcharhiniformes > Carcharhinidae > Carcharhinus > Carcharhinus amblyrhynchos. Next base: position 11,984,476 of record NC_137338.1, on the reverse strand, counting down.
ATTTTCAAGGAATAGCTTTTTCTCTTTATATAGCACGACCTTGGTGGCAAAACAAAGATGCCGTTTAGTGTATAAGAAGCTCCACAAAAAGAATAGATGAATAGGAGCAGGAGTAGACCATCTGGCCAGTCAAGCCTTCTGTGCCATTCAATGCGATTATAGCTACTCTTGGGCTTCAACTCTATTTCCTGTCCATTCCCCATACCCCTTAATACCGTGAGGCCCCAAAAATCTCTGTCCCAATTTGAAATGGATTCAATTGTGGAGAATCCTCCAGGGCAGTAAATTAAATATTAATAAAGGTGATATAAACAAAGCAGTATAGCCTTTCATGCTACCCAATTGAACCAACCTGAATCCCTGTCAGTGAGGTAACCATCCAAATTTAGACCACTCAGAAATAAATGTGTTTAGAAATATTCTTTATGGACACCATCTCCAATTAGCCAATGAGAAATAAAACTAGAACCTTTTTGTTCAAATAATTCTTCCTTTATTATTGCCTCCCCTGGAAAAACTCCTAGACTATACACCTTGACCACCTGAGAGTTGTCAGTGTAACTCGACAGCCAGCCATTAGGAGAAAACCAATTCACTGGTTTTTCCTCACTATATCAATCTCCCTTAACACTTCCCTACCAGCCAAGTATGGCAACAAGGTCTGTGGGATTGTTACTCTCCCAATGCAGGTAAATTTAGGATATGATAATCAGGAATTAAATAGAACCAAATATTTATTATTGCCTTCCCAATTATCCAACAGAATGTTATTCGGTCAAAGCTTTGAGTCACTTCAATGAACAGCAAGCTAATGCTGTCTTCTGTATGGCCCAGATTAAACTCTCAACCGAAAGAGACATTTCAGGTTGTTATTATCTGCAGTATTTTGCTTTTATTTTTAAGATTTGTCCTACATTTTCCTCGAGTCCTGTACTCAGATTATTGCAACGCTATATAAGCATGGCCAAAACTTGGAGAATCTATCATTCCCAATTACCATTATTATAAACGGGGAGCACTTTGCTCTGTTACAGCAGAAAATAAGAGGTTCCCCTAAACTCACAGTGCAATGATTTGTCCAACTGACCTGCCGTGCATTACTTGTCTCCAGCTTGGATTTGCAAGAGCTTCCAAACCGATGGCCTCTACCACCAAGAGGGACAAGGGTAGCAGATAAATGGGAACACCACCACTTTCAAGCTCCCCTCCAAATCACTCACCAACCTGATATGGAACTATATCACCATCCCTTCACTATCACTGGGTCAAAATCGTGGAGTTCCCTTCCGAACAGTATGATTGGTGCACTCACACCACATGGGGCAAATTTTCCCATTCCACCTGCCACAGGAATCGTAACAGTTGGGACCGGGAAGAGTGAAGGAGGAGGTGGAGGAACAGACCATGGAAAGGTCCGTTGACCTCGGGTGGGATTTTCAGGTTTCAGGGCAAACGGGACCAAAAAATCCTGCCCATGGGCTGCAGTGGTCAAAGGTGACAGCTCAGCACCACCTTCTCAAAGGCAAACAGAGATAGGCCACAAATAAGTAAAGTTTATTTATTAGTCACAAGTAAAACTTACATTAACACTGCAATGAAGTTACTGTCAAATTTCCCCTAGTTGCCATAGCCTGGCGCCTGTTCGGGTCAATGCACCTAACCAGCATGGCTTTCAGAATGTGGAAGGAAATCGGAGCACCCGATGCAGACACGGGAGAACATGCAAATTCCACACGGACAGTGACCCAAGCCGATAATCGAACCCAGGTCCCTGGCACTGTGAAGTAGCAGTGCTAACCACTGTGCCATCATGCCACCCATGTCTAGCTGGCAATGCCTACATCCCACAAAAGAATAGCAAGAAAGAGGTAAGTGCTGTACACAGAGAACTCCATAATCTGCATGTTCTACATTGATGTTTAAATTACAATGCAACTTGATTACGTAGGAAACTGGAGAAAAATGTTCCCAATCTGAGCATTATTTATTGGCCCCTCCTAGGAGGTTGGAATGAGTATGGATTTGGGCATGGCCATCTCCATCCACATTGATCATTTAGACTCACATATGAAAAACAGCGACCTATCAGGGTCTGTTGGGGCATCAGTTGTACCCTGTCAGGATGAACTGCCTCGAGGAAAAGGGAACGATATTAGGAATGAGACAGAGGTCACAACTGTTTCGGAAATCCAAATGTCTTTGTCAAGCCAACTAACGTTAGTCATGATGATGTCAGGTTTTGAGGACAAGTTGTCTCTGTATTCCTGAGTAAACAGGAAGTAACGTTTCCCAAACCAGGTTAGTACACTCCAGAGATGTCTAGCAAATTGAGATCAAGTCTTGAGAACTCAATCTCAATCAGCGTTTCTCAGAATTCTTCCAGCTTAACTTAATCACTCCCTTTAAACTTTAAAGCAAAGGAATAAGTAAGAAAGTTTTACCTTTTTGGTTGCCTCATGAGTTTGGCCAGAATCCAAAGGTTGTTCTTGTGGTTTCTCTTGTGCCATTTCTTGTGGCTTGGTGCTAAGCTCTTCTGTCTCTGAAGTGATTTCTTTAAAAATAAAATTAATTGTGCTAAGAGACTTTGTTGTGTATTGTGCCTTTAAAATTAAACCATTGAATTTTCAAACCTGTCCTATTTGTGCTGGCATAGCTGAGAGAGAGGAATCAGGCAACAATTTATTGGGATGGGGTGGGACAAAGGGCAAGACGAAATGCCTGTAATCCAACATTCTTTTAATCATAGTATCCCTCCAGTACAGAAAGAGGCCATTGAGCCCATCGTACCTGCACCAACAACAATCCCACCCAGGTCCTACCCCAGTATTTACCCTGCTAATCTCTCTGACACTAAGGAGCAATTGAGCATGGCCAATCAACCTACCCTGCAGATCTTTGGACTGCGGGGGGGGGGGGAAAGGAGCACTCAGAGGAAACCCACACAGACATGGGGAGAACGTGCAAACTCCACACAGACTGGAATTGAACCGTAGAACTGTGTGGGCAGCAATGCTAATCTCTGAGACAAGGGAAAATTAATGGGATAGAAATCTCTCACTCTCTCCATACATGCACACACGCATATGATAATGGGAATAAATGGTACTGAAGTGTCTTTTTGATCGTATTGAATGATGGAGCAGACTTTATGGGCTGAATGGCCTACACCTAATATATTCCTAAGATGGACTGATGTCAGTTCAGTTCTCATTGGGCACAAGTGCACAATATACAATTGCCCATATTAGATCTGAGTCTAGGTCACAGACCCTAAATAAATGGTTGGCATCAGAAAAATACAACAAGTGCAATAAGAAGAGATTCACTGTGGCTGTTCAGAATTTTGTGGACACAGTGGGATGGGGATTATCACTTGTATCATCATTTTGCTTGAATGCTATAATGGCCGATCTACTTCCAATGTAATTTTAAAGTAAGGTTTACCTTGAAATGTTGGGCGGTCGCCAGGAGCCTCCTTCCAGCATCGTTGCATTAGTTTTAATAAACTCTTACATGCTGGTGGCCTAGATTTCGGAATCAGTGACAGATCAGGACGAAGACCGCTTACCACTTTGACCATAATGTGCAGAATGTTTGTTTCAGCTAAAAAGAAATGAATAAAAATACATCAGTATAGCGTTGAATAAGTCGTAACGCTTGCAGTTAATTAGTCGTTCATCACGTCACAAAAGCACTTTATGTTAGAAGCACAGAAATGTATGTAGAGACAGGAGCTATTCTACATCTGCTCTGATGAAGAAGTAAATTGACTGACATTTTCAACGGCAGCAGTCAAAAGAGGAACCTTGGCTACAACACTGGAAACACCTCCTGCTCCAAACATAAGAACATAAGAACATAAGAAATAGGAGCAGGAGTAGGCCATCTAGCCCTTCGAGCCTGCCCCGCCATTCAATAAGATCATGGCTGATCTGTCGCTGCTCAGTTCCACTTTCCCGCTTTTTCCCCATAACCCTTAATCCCCTCTCTTATCAAAAACCCATCAACCCGCGTCTTAAAAATATCTAGCGAGGCAGCCTCCACCACTTCAACGGGCAGAGAATTCCAGAGATTCACCACCCTTTGAGTGAAGAAGTTCCTCCTCAACTCCGTTCTGAACCGCCTCCCCTTTATCTTGAGGCTGTGCCCCCTAGTCCTACTGTCCTTTCTGAGCAGGAAGGGTCTCTCCACCTCTATCCTATCCATCCCATTCATCATCTTATACGTCTCAATGAGATCTCCCCTCATTCTTCTAAACTCTAACGAGTACAAGCCCAGTTTATTCAGCCTCTCCTCATAGCTCAACCCCCTCAACTCCGGTATCAGCCTAGTAAACCTCCTCTGCACTCCCTCCAAGGCCAAAATATCTTTGCGCAGGTGCGGTGCCCAAAACTGCACACAGTACTCCAGCTGCAGCCTCACCAATGCCCTATACAGCTGCAGCAAGACCTCCCTACTTTTATATTCAATCCCCCTCGCTATGAAGGCCAGCATCCCATTCGCCTTCCTGACCACCTGCTGCACCTGCAAGCTGGGTTTTTGCGACTCATGCACAAGGACCCCGAGGTCCCTCTGCATCGTCACCTGCTGCAGTTTTTCGCCACGTAAGTAATAGTCCTTCCTACCATTCTTCCTACCAAAGTGGGCCACCTCACACTTGCCAACATTAAATTCCATTTGCCATTTCCTGGCCCATTCGCCCAGCCTATCTAGATCCTTCTGCAGACTCTCCACACCCTCCGCACAATTTGCCGTTCCCCCTATCTTGGTGTCATCAGCAAATTTCGACACCCTACACTCGGTTCCCTCCTCCAGATCATCTATATAAATGGTAAAAAGCTGAGGCCCCAGCACCGACCCCTGGGGCACTCCACTAGTCACCATCCGCCAATCCGAATAGCACCTGTTGACCCCCACTCTCTGCCTCCTATTTGACAACCAATCCTCTATCCACGCTAACACCCTACCCCCAACTCCATGTCCCTCGACCTTCTGCAATAACCTCTTGTGAGGTACTGGAAGTATGAGAGAGCGTGGCAGAACAGATTCACAAGGATGGTCCCAGGGATGAGAAACTTTGGTTATATAGACAGATTGGAGAAGTGGGGAGTGTTTTCCTTGGAGAAAGGAAAGTTGAGAAGAGAATCAATAAAAGGCATTCAAAAATCACGAGAATTAAGGACAGGGTAGATAGGGAAAAGCTGTTCCCACTGCTGGGAGGATCTAGAACCAGAGGGCAGCAGTTTAATGTACTTATCCAAAGAAGCAATGGCGACTTTTGAGAAAAAGTGTTTCCACGCAGGGATGGCCAGGATCTGGAAAGGATTGCCTGGGAATGTGGTGGAGGAAAATTCAATCGAGACATTCGAGAAGGAATTAGATTGTTAAAGTTTTAAAGTTTATTTATTAGTGCTACAAGTATGCTTACATTAACACTGCAATGAGGGGATTTTCACAGTAACTTCATTGCAGTGTTAACGTAAACCTTATTTATGACTAGTAAATGAACTTTAACTCTACAAGTTACTGTGAAAATCCCCTAGTCGCCACACACCGGTGCTTGTTCTGCTACACTGAGGAAGAATTTAGCATGGCCAATGCATCTAACCAGTACATCTTTCAGGGAGAGAGGAAAGTGGAGCACCCGGAGGAAACCCATGCAGACACAGGGAGAACGTGCAGACTCCAACAGACAGTGACCCAAGTCGGGAATCAAACCCGGGTCCCTGGCGCCGTGCGGCTGCAGTGCTAACCACTGTGCCACCATGTCTATTATCTGAAAAGGAAGAATGTGCAGGGCTATGGGGAGAAGAAGGGGAATTGGCACTAGGTAAATTGCTCCTGGGAGGAACTGGTACTGACAAGATGGGCTGAATGGCCTCTTCTCTGCTGTAACCATTCTTTGCTTCTGTGATTTCTCCAGTAGTTGCAAAAAGCTAACGCTCTCAGTGCTGCGTGAGAAGATGTGAATTGTGCATTCATCCTCCAGACATTGCCCTCATATTTAGAAGCAGGTGTGCTATCAACTGGGTCAAAACAGGTATAATTAAAAATGTCAGAATGCTTGACGAGACATGACAACACCTTTTTTTTTAATCTCAATGCGGGTAAGAGAGAATGACAACAGTGGAATACAGCCAGGAGCTTGATGATGTATTGGGATAGGAATTCATCTTGTATCTTTGGCTCCTGTATTCAAACCAAGTTAAAACTAGGAGATGGCAGCTTCCTCTGTAAAGATCCTACACAAGATGAGCTTGGGCAAAAGGTTCAACACTACCAAGTATGGGTGCATTGGCAGCAACCCATTTAAGTGAAGATATCCGGTGTGTAAAATACCACACAGTTATGGCAGATTAGATATCCCCAACTGAGATTGCAGCTGGGGCACATTGTTAGGGAAGTGTAGCAGGAACTCTATACTAATCATCCTGGATTTTAATACTTAATACGTGGTTGCCATAACTAAAAATAGAAGTGTTCCGCTCCTCAGTGTTAACTAATATTTTCCAATTAATGTTAAAAAAATGGAATTCAAAATCAAACTTCAGGATTTTTGTTCCCCGAGGGATCGGAGACCAAGGAAATGGCACATCGTGTGTGTTGCAATATCATCAATAAGTGATGCACTGACGGTTATCCAGTGTAACCCAAAAATGATCTGCCAATATAAATCAATGACAGGATGCAATTTAGAGACTAATTGCATTTTCCTCATGAGTATAGGTGAAAGGTCAAAGAGCAGGACTTGAACCCAATTTGAAAAATGTGGTGGTGAGGCAAGGTCAGTTTTCCCGTGGTAATCTACACAGTTTTGGAAGTATGAGGTTTTTAGAAGATATTAAAGATCTTCTTAAGGTTGTTAAGAAGGCGTATGGTGTGTTAGCTTTTATTGGTAGAGGGATTGAATTTCGGAGCCGTGAGGTCATGTTACAACTGTACAAAACTCTGGTGCGGCCGCACTTGGAGTATTGCGTACAGTTCTGGTCGCTGCATTATAAGAAAGATGTGGAGGCATTGGAAAGGGTGCGGAGGAGGTTTACCAGGATGTTGCCTGGTATGGTGGGAAGGTTTTATGAGGAAAGGCTGAGGGACTTGAGGTTATTTTCATTGGAGAGAAGAAGGTTACGAGGTGACCTGATTGAGGCATACAAGATGATCAGAGGATTGGATAGGAAGGACAGTGAGAGCCTTTTTCCTCGGATGGTGATGGCTAACACGAGGGGACATAGCTTTAAATTAAGGGGTGGTAATTACAGGATGGATGTCTGAGGTAGGTTCTTTACTCAGAGGGTAGTAAGGATGTGGAATGCCCTGCCTGCAGCAGTTGTGGACTCGCCAACTTTAAGGGCGTTCAAATGGTCAGTAGATAGGCATATGGATAACATTGGAATAGTTTAGGTTAGAGGGTCATTAGATTGGTTCCACTGGTCGGCGCAACATCGAGGGCCGAAGGGCCTGTACTGCGCTGTAATGTTCTATGTTCTAAAGATTTCCATGGCTTAGAAATCCTGGAAAAAATTAGTTTTTTCTAAGTTCATTCTAAGAGGGAATGAGATAAAGTATAGATTAATACATGTTTGGGCATGTAAGGGGGAGTACAAGATAGCACAACAACAAATTACATCATGTGAAATTAGATCAGAGCGAGCGTGAGAGAGAGAGGAAGTGTGTGCAAGAGTGTGTGAGAGAAGAATTGACCACTGGACAACAAATCTTTTCAAAGCTGCCTAAGTGTGCTAAACAATGTCTTTCAGATAGGGAAACATCTCTCAAATTTTGGAAAGGTGTGGGCATCCTACTTTTTTTTGGAGCATTACGAATGAAGGAGATATGAGAATGAATGGTAGTGATAAGAGGATCATGAGGCTAACAACATCACTTGCTGAATTTGTCAGCATGAGGTGGGAGATGTTGTTTGAATTTACTGAAGCATTGAAACAAAGAATCTCCTCATTCCTTTCTGACAGGCATGAGGGTTTCAGGATTTATAACCACAAAATAAGCTGCATTGGTTTTACCATCATCTAATCAGCAATCCTAATCCTACATATCTGCTTTGATCTCACATGGCTTTAATCTTGTGATTCAGGGAAAAAGGGTACAATTTTGTAATGCTTTTTGGCAATAGAAACAGAAAATGCCGGAAATACACAACAGGCCAGGCGGCATGGTGCCAGAGACCCGAGTTCGATTCTCGGCTTGGGTCACTGTCTGTGTGGAGTTTGCACGTTCTCCCCGTGTCAGCGTGGGTTTCCTCCGGCTGCTCCAGTTTCCTCCCACAGCCCGAAAGATGTGCCGGTTAGGTTGATTGGCCATGTTAAATTTCTCCTTAATATCAGGGGGATTAGGAGGGTAAAGTACGTAGGGCGATGAGGCTGGGGTCTGGATGGGATTGTGGTTGGCATAGGCTCAATGGGCCGAATGACCTCCTTCGGCACTGCAGGGATTTAATGTGTTTACTCTGGTGTTACAATCGCAGGTAAGGCCATAACTGTAATGTGGTAAAGACCATCCACATGGGTGAGCACTGTTATGTAGATGGTGTCTGTCTTGTTAAGACAGTACAGCAATAGAGGGTCACCTGACTTGAGAAAGCAATGGAAACTGAGAATGAGGGCTCACAGCAGTGGGTGGAGTCCTCAAGCAGAATCTTCTGGAAGCATGGAATAAGCATGTAGCATTGCCCCAGAGCTGCCTCCCTGCTGCATAAACCTCCTATGCCTAAGTGTCTCTATTCAGTAAATACCGTCCTTGTTCCAACAAGGTCGGAAGGCGTGCTTAAAAATTCCAGACATTAGCCGCACTAAATATATAACAAGCACCACACTGTGTTGTTAAAAACCAAGAACAAGGTCACTACCACCTCCTCAGGAAAACTCACAATGCATAGCAAACATTGGTCACGCTCCAATATTGTTTTTATAAAGGAATGAAGACTGGCTGCACTCTTAAGGAAAGTTAATTAAACATAGAGTGGAACCATCAGTAGGCCGGTTGAATGCAGACCAGGGAATATCATTGTCATGAAGGAGGAATGAATTGGGAGCCAGAACAAAGCCTCATCCCACAAGCTAAGGAAAGAGAAGCCATCAGCCGGAACAACAATCCTAAAAAAAAGAACTTTCCGACAAAGATAACAATCCAGCTTTCACAGGACAGGGCAAAATAAATGACTTGAAAATCTCAGCAGGTCTGACAGCATGCGTGGGGAGAGAATAGAGCCAATATTGCGAGTCTAGATGACCATTCAGAGCTCTGACAAAGGGTCATCTAGACTCGAGACTCTATTCTCTCCCCACAGATGCCGTCAGACCTGCTGAGATTTTCTAGCATTTTCTGTTTTTGTTTCAGATTCCAGCACCCGCAGTATGTTGCTTTTAAAACGAATGACTTCTTGAACTGAAATCTTTGCCTTTAAAAGCACCAAGTGTCTGTGGTGATGGAGGAAAGTTCTTTCAACTGCAGATACATCTACAGGAAAAGGGAACCCCTAACATCACGTACCTGCAAATGGCTTCTTTTGTGTTAAAATCCCCCAGATGACAATGGAAAAACTGCAATCGGAATAAAAACATAATTAAAGAGCTGTTGAAAGAGAACTAATTGAAGAAAAATTTGACATTGAAGAAGGTAATGTTGAAGAGGGAAGGCAATGGCATAGCTGTATTTTCAGTGGACTAGTAATTCAGAGACCCAGGGCAATGCTTTAAGCACCCAGGTTCGAATCCAGCCATGGCAGATGGTGAAATTTGAAATCAATAAAAAAAAATCTGGAATTAAGCAGCTACTAATGACCATGAAATGATTGTCAATTGTTGTAAAAAATCCATCCTTTGGGAAGGAAATCCGTACTTGGTCAGGCGTACATGTGGCTCCAGAGCCATAACAATGTGGTTGACTCTTAAACGCCCTCTGAAATGGACACTCAGTTCAGGGGCAATTAGGGATGGACAATAAATGCTGGCCCAGCCAGCGATGCCAACCTCCCATGAATGAATAAATAAAAGTGGAGGTAAGCATCCTCTTTTAAACCAAGCCCGGGTATAATGTCTCCAGCTAAATGCCTCAGCAATACTGGTATCTCGTCATAGAAAACTCCCAAGCAGGAACTTTCACCAATGTACGGCATTTTAAATTCCACCTGTATTCCATTTGAAACCAGGGCAGATATGGAATAAAATTGACCCTGGTGAATGTACTTGGAGTACTGTGCGCAGTTCTGGTCACCTCACTACAGGAAGGATGTGGAAGCTATTGAGACGGTGCTGAGGAGATTTACAAGGATGTTGCCTGGATTGGGAGGCATGCCTTATGAAGATAGGTTGAGGGAGCCAAGTGTCTTCTCCCTGGAGAGGCAAAGATTGAGAGGCGACCTGATAGAGGTTTATAAAATGTTGACAGGTATAGATAGGGTGGATTCTCAGAGGCTATTTCCCAGGGCTGAAATGGTCACTGCGAGAGGACACAGGTTTAAAGTGCTGGGGAGTAGGTACAGAGGAGATGTCAAGGGTAAGTTTTTCACTCAGAAGGTGGTGAATGAGTGGAATCAGCTGCCATCGGTGGTGGTAGAGGCGAACTCGCTGGAGTCTTTTAAGAGACTTCTAGATAAGTACATGGGATTTAATGGGATTGAGGGTTATAGACAGGCCTGGTAGGTTTGGATATGATCGGCGCTACCTGTGGGCCAAAGGGCCTGTTTGTGCTGTAGTGTTCTATGTTCTATGTATGTTTAGGTTTGCAGGGAGGACCATGTCGAAACCTGGGAATGGTCAGCACATTTATCTTTCCGATAACTTCTGTTGGTTGAAGACTTGTGTCGGATAGTGTGGTCTAAAAACCATGTCCTCAGCTCACCAAACCAAAAATGGCGGCTGCAACACTAACCTTTCACTAACCCCCCGCCCCCCTCCCCCATCATTCTTTAATAAAAAATTATTCCAGCCTTCATTCAGGGTGAGGAGGGAAGAGACTAACCTGTATACATCATGCTTAATGTCAGAGTTCCTCTTCTGTCGTAAACGTTCTGGGGGCAGGTACGCAATCGTACCACAGAAACCATCCATGCTAATGTCTTGCGTGTTAGACAACCCATTCCACCTCGCCAATCCAAAGTCTGAGATCTATACAGAGAAAAGGTTTAATTTACAACAACATTTATTTAAATACTGCCTTTAACTTCGTCCCAAGGTGACAAAAGAAAATATCACACCAAGCCATTATCGAGATACACGGGAGAATAACCAAAAGCTTGGTCAAAGAGAAGGCAAGTAATGTAGAGGAGCAGAGAGGGCTGGAGGGGGCCTATAGGCAGCTGAAGGCAGAGCCACCAATAGCATCATAAAATCCCAACAATGCAGAAGGAGACCATTCAGCCCATTGAGCCTGCACCGACAACTATCCCACCCAGGCCCTATCCGCTTATCCCACGTATTCACACTGGAATTAAAATCAAGGAGACTCAAGTGGCCAGAATTGGAGGAGCACAAGTATGTCAGAAGGCTATAGGGCAGGAGGGGATGAGAAAAATCAGGGAGAGGTGAGGCCTTGGAGAGATTTGGGGGACTGGGATGATTGATTTTTTTTTTAGAAAAGTCAAAGCACTGCCTAACCAAGAGTCAGTGTGGGTCAGCAATTATGAGCAACGGGCCAATGGGACTTGCCGCGTGCTACAACAGGGGCAGCAGAATTTTGAATGACCTCAAGTTTACGGAGGGTAGAATATTGGAGGCCACCCAGGAGTGTGTGTTAGAATGGTCGATTCTACAGGTAATGAAAGCTTGGATGATGATTTCAACAGCAGGTGAACCGAGGCAGGGATAAAGTTTCAGCAATGGAAGAGCCAGTTTGTGAAAGATGAATAAAAGTAATTGACATCCTAACAACAGAAAGCCTAGGTTACTTTTTCTAAAGCCTGAATTAAATGGAAAGTATTATGTATTATCAATGAGAAGAGTGGCTTATTGTTTAGGCTGTTTCAGTATCATATGCTCTTTACCGACTCTGCTAAACATTCTTTTAATGGGGAAATCAAAAGACATTTTTGAGTAACAATGTGATGACATATTAAGCCACAGGATTCTAGGACTTGGATGGGATTAGAGAAGCTGGATTTCCTTTTTCTTTAAGTCAGAGAAGATTAAATGGAGGTGTTCAAAATTATCAGGGGTTTTAAGAGTAAATAAAGAGGAACCAGTAACCAGAAGGGACAGAAATAAGACACTTTACAAAAGGAACTATGTGGAGGTTCCAGCGTTGGAGTGGGGTGGGCTCAGGAAGTAGCCTCACAACATCAGGTTAAAGTCCAACAGGTTTAATTGGAATCACGAGCTTTCGGAGCGCTACCCCTTCATCAGGTGAGTGGAGAGGTAGGTTTCACAAACACAGACAGCGAGATAATTACAAAAGTCACATTTCCACCATTATCTTGCAATTATGTCACTGTGTATATATGCTGCATTTGTGAAACCACCTCCTCTCCACTCACCTGAGAAAGGGGCAGTGCTCTGAAAGCATGATTCCAAATAAACCTGTTGGACTTTAACCTGGTGTTGTGAGACTTCCGACTGTAACAAAAGGAACACTGGGGAAACGGAAGTATATCTATTTTTAACCACAGAGAGTTCTGGAATGCACAGCGTTAAAGAATATTGAAAGCAGATTCGGTAACTTGCAAAACGCCAATCTTGATAGAAATTTTTTCCAGCATTAAGCGACAAAACGGGAATGAAAGTGTGATCCAAATATTCCCATTCAAAAACCCAACATAAGCTCATTTCTTGCACTGTGTCAACTGTAGTCAATGCTTTCCCCACAAAGTGTGTTCTCATTGGGGAAAATGCAGAGCAGAGACCAAACAACAGGAGAGGGAATCACATACACTACCCAGTCAGAGACATTGGCCGCCTCCAGCTGTCTGTGGAATGATACAGGAGGTTGGGTCACACAACAGGCAACAAGAGTAAGAATGGGATTGAGTTGAACAGTAGGAGGGAGAGAGAATGGGATTGGAATACACAGCAGGAGGGAGAGAGAAAGGGGAAAAGAATACAGAATCCATAGAAACCCTACAGTGCAGAAAGAGGCCATTTGGCCCATCGAGTCTGCACCGACAATAATCCCACCCAGGCCCTATCCCCGTATACATATTTTACCCGCTAATTCCTCTAACCTACGCATTCTGGGACACTAAGGGGCAATTTAGCTTAGCCAATCAACCTGAACATCTTTGGATTGTGGGATGAAACCGGAGCACCCGGAGGAAACCCATGCAGACACAGGGAGAATGTGCAAATTCCACACAGACAGTGACCTGAGCCAGGAATCAAACCCAGGTCACTGGAGCTGTGAAGCAGCAGTGGTAACCACTGTGCTACCGTGCAGGCAAAGCGGAAAATAGCAGTACTCTGTTAGATTTCCGGTCCCCTACCTTCACATGGTGGTGTGCATCCAGCAGTATGTTTGCAGGTTTCAGATCCAGATGCAGTAAGGGTGGGGACATGCAATGAAGGAAATTCATGCCCACCGCTGTCTCATGTATGATACGGAAACGCAGTTCCCATGGTAACACTTCTGAGGCCAGCAGTTTTTCCAGGGATCCAGTCTCCATGTACTCCATGACGAGTCCCACTGGATCCTTGCAGATCCCATACACTGGGAGGATGTAACGGAATTTTGCCATTTCCATCTTCTTGGCTTCCTCCAGCAGCTCTGCATTCTCTCTGCAAGACAAAAAGAGTAAACAAACTACAATTCTGATCTGGAATTTGAGCAGCACTTGGAAGAGGTTATGAGAAGAAGGTCACTCATCTCTTTCAGACAGAGGAATGAACTTCAAAGTCAGATAGAGAGCAATACAAATTTTTTATATGCATTTGTGGGACATGGGCATCACTGGCTGGCCAGCATATATTGCCCAAGTCGAGTAGTCCTTGTTCAGAGGGCAGTTGAGAGTCAACCACATTTTTATAGCTCTGTAGACCAGAGCGGCTGAGGATGGCAGGTTTCCTTCCCTAAAAGGAAATTAGTGAACCAGATGGGTTTTTCCAACAATCGGCAATGATTTCATGGTCATCAGTAGATTCCTAATTTCAGATATTTTTTATTGAATTCAAATTTCACCACCTGCCATGGTGGGATTTGATCCTGGATCCCTAGAACATTCCTGAGTTTCTGGATTAATAGTCTCGCAATAATACCACTAAGGCCATCACCTCCAGGTTTAGTTTAATGTCTACTGCTCCGCAATTGATCTGCTTTTGGTAAGCTTGCAGTTAGATGCAAGTAATTCAATCAGGCTGTAGCCTGACATTAAATATCAAACTGAGAAGCCACCAGAGATAATGCAGTGGAGGAGTGGTAATGCCATTCAGAGTCACCAGGCTAATATTCGTGGAGGAGTTCAAATCCCACCTCGGCAGCAGGTGGAATTTAAATTCAATTCATAAATCTGAAATATAAAGCTTGTCATGCAATAACTAAAATATAAAACATGAAGACAGTGACAGATATCAGCAATTTTTTGGAAATAAACACAAGTAGTTCACTAATTGCAATTTGCCAGCCTTGTTTTAAAGTAAAGTTTATTTAGTAGTCACAAGTAAGGCTTACATTAACATTGCAATGAAGTTATTGTGAAATTCATCTAGTTGCCACAATCCGGCGCCTGTTTGGGTCAATGCACCCAACCAGCATGTCTTTCAGACTGTGGGAGGAAACCGGAGCACCCGGAGGAAACCTACGCAGACATGGGAAGGATGTGCAGACTCCACACAGGGAGTGACCTGAGCCAGGAATCAAACCCGGTTCCCTGGCTCTGTGAAACAGCAGTGCTAACCATTGTGCTACCATGCCGCCCCCAACAGTGACTCCAGTCTGTGACTCCAGACCCACTGAAACGTGGTTCACTCTTGACCGTCCTCTGAAATGGCCAGAAAGTTCAAGGGCAATTAGAGATGGACAATAAATGCTGGCCTTGCCAGAAATGCCCACCTCCCATGAAAGAATTCTTTAAAAATATACAATAGCCCTGGGGAATGGTTCAGCAGAATGATTTTGGGATGAAGAGGATTAATTTAGCATAGGCTTATGGCTAATCTTCTATTCCCTCACGTATGTCAAAACATGTTGCAGCTCTATAGAACTTTATATAGACCACATTTGGACTATTACGTACCTTTCTGGTTGCCACACTACCAGAAGGATGAGGTGGCTTTGGAAAGTGTACAGGATGTTGGCTGGTTTGGAGAATATTAGCTATGAGGAGAGGTCAGGCAAACTTGATTTGTTTACACTTGAACATTGGAGGCTGAGGGGCGACCTGATGGAAGCTTACAAAATCATGAGAGGCGTAGATAATTTGGAAAGTCGGAGTCCTTTTCCCATGGTAGAAATATCAATCCCTAGGGGACATAGGTTTAAGGTGAAAAGAGGGAGAGTTTAAAGGAGATGTAAGAGGAAAGTTTTTTTTTTTACACAGAGGGTGGTGAGTGCCTGGACTGCACTGCCAGAAGAGCTGGTAGAAGCAGATACAATCGCAATGTTTAAGAGGTATCTTGATCATCCATGTATGGACCACACAGAGGCATAAGTATTTTATTTTAGAAAGCCGTCATGTGTTGGCACGGGTTTAGTGGGCCGAAGGGCCTGTTCCTGTGCGCTACTGTTCTTTGTCCGGTAGATAAAGGGGTGATCTTCTAATTGAGTTATTTAAGATGATTAAAAAGATTTGATAGGATACATAGAGAGAAACTATTTCCTCTGGGGAGGATGTCTAGTCCAAGAGGGTACAACTTAAGAGCTATGCCATTCAGGGATGAAATCCAGAAGCACTTCTTCATCCAAAAAATGATAGAAACCGGGAGCTCTCTCCCTCAAAAAGATGGGTCTGGGGATCAACTGAAAATTTCAAAACAAAGGCACATTTTTTGCCAATAATACATGCAGGGCCAGGATGACAAAAATGGAGTTAGTGATGCAGATCAGTCATGATCTAATTGAATAGTGGGGAGTTCAAAGAGGTAAATGACCTACTCCTGTTTCAGTAAGGGAGTGGCACATTGGCAAACACTGCTGCCTCAAAGTGCCATGGACCCGGGTACTCCTTAGTGTCAGGGGAATTAGCAAAGTAAATATATGGGATTACAGGGGTAGGACCTAGATGGGTTTGTCGTCGGTGCAAGCTCGAATAGAGTTAAACGGTTTCTTTCTGCACTGTAGGAATTTGATGATCCTATGAAAATCTACTCCCGCCCAACCTCATATACACTTTCCAGCCTGGGTCACTAGAAAACGAGTTGAAACAAACCAAATGAACTTGCTGAGACCAGTTGTAACACACACTGTTGTGCATCAGAGGGGAAAACATCTGAACACTGCACTTGCTTCCCCAAGCCTCACATTAAGTGAGATAATGTGGGCGACACGGTAGCACAGTGGTTAGCACTGCTGCTTCACAGCTCCAGGGACCAGGGTTCAATTCCCAGCTTAGGTCATTGTCTGTGTGGAGTTTGCACATTCTTCTCATGTCTGCGTGCGTTTCCTCCGGGCGCTCCGGTTTCCTCCCACAGTCCAAAGATGTGGGGGTTAGGTTGATTGGCCATGCTAAAATTGCCCTTAGTGTCCTAGATGTGTAGCTTAGAGGGATCAGTGGGTAAATATGTACAGATATGGCAGTAGGGCCTGTGTGGAATTGTAGTTGGTGAAGACTTGATGGGCCGAATGGCTTCTTTCTGTACTGTAGTGTTTCTATGAATGTAACCTCAGCCAAGTATTGAGCTGGGACCTTGGCTAGTGTAAAAGCTGTTGTCAACTAACGTTTGCCTGGGTAAAGTACCACGCAGTTTAGAACAGAGCCACTCAGTGCAGAGAGTTCCATATTCCATCTTGACCCACGTGGCAGTATTGATTGCCTTGTTACAATGGGTTCCTCTACCTCTGGTTCAAGAGGAAATGAAGGAGAAAACTACCAGGGTCCTGATCACTATCTAATCGGCCCTACTGCAAAATGATTGTATGAACTTTGGGTATACTCAGTACTGGGACTCTGCCATTGTGCTTCCCAGATATTCAGCTGACATTACCTAATTGGGTCAAGACCTGTGACCACAGTGAGGTGTCATGGAAGAGTTCAGATGGTGGGCGGCACGGTGGCAGAGTGGTTAGTACTGCTGCCTCACAGCGCCAGGGACCCGGGTTCGATTCCCGACTTGGGTCACTGCCTGTGTGGAGTTTGCACATTCTCCCCGTGTCTGCGTAGGTTTCCTCCAGAAGATCCAGTTTCCTCCCATAATCCAAAGATGTGCAGGTTAGGTGGATTGGCCATGCTAAATTGCCCCTTAGTGTCAGGGGGGACCAGCTAGGGTAAATGCATGGAGTTAAGGGATAGGGCCTGGGTGGGATTGTGGTCGGTGTGATGGGCCGAATGGCCTCCTCCTACACTGTAGGGATTCTATGATTCTATAAGATGACCATTTCCAAGAGTATAAAAAGTTGTCCCCCTTTAGTCACAAGAAATTTGTATAAGCACCGAAATACATATAACTCTTGTCAATAGAGATTTGTGTCTTCATACACTTTCACAAGCGAATTACATCTTGGGGATAAACTATTGGGCAAGAACTGTATTGTTGGTTGATTTAATTCAGAGACTGTCTGGAGCCAGTCGGGGAAATTAGATTTCCAAGGTTGTCACATCAAACAAAAGTCAGCCATAGCAACTACAGCTCAGTGCTCCAGGTAAAAATAGTCCAATATAAATCCATCACGTTATCATCATCTGTGCCAGCACAGAAATCTGTACGTCTTCAGCACAGAGTCACGAGGCAATACAGCACAGAAACAGGCCCTTCAGCCCAACCAGTCCATGCCAACCATGGTGCCCTCTCAGCTAGTCCCAATTGCCCACATTTGGCCCATATCCCCCTAATCTTTTCCCATCCATGTACTTATCCAAAGGCTTTTTAAATGTTGCTATTGAACTCGTCTCAACCACTCTCCCTGGGGGCTCATTCCATACACACACCACCCTCTGTGTGAAGAAGTTGCCCCTCAGGTCCCTTTCAAAATCTTTCCCCTCTCACCTTAAACCTATGTCCTCTAGTTTTCAATTCCCAATCCCTGGGGAAAAAAAGCTATGGCCATAATTTTACTGCCCCGGCTGCCACGAGAATCGAAGCGGGCGAGGGGTGGAGCATAGGAAGTTCTGTTGACCTCGGGCAGGATTTTATGATTTTGGGATAAGCGAGGCTGTAAATTCCTCTCCCCCTGTGTGTTATCCTATCTGTGTCCCTCATGATTTGAAACATCTCAAAAACGTCATCTTGTACACAAGCTGTTCCGTAAGATTGACAAGAGCTCTGCATTCCAGAAAATAATGGGAATATTGTTACAGTTATTCCCTCGCTACATTAACGTGTAGTTTTGCGGTAATGTGGGTAAATTTTTAACAGGGAGCGTGCTATTTATTGCTGGTAAAAGGATGCAGGCACCTTGTTTTACACACAAAATATATATCACCAAGCACGGTCATGACATTTACTACTTGCTTTTGAAAACAGCTCACAAGTCTGCACCCGCAAATGCCCGATTCCCAAAGGTCAAAGACTTTTCAATTCCCCTTTGAAGGAAAATAAGGAAGTGGCAAGCATATTGTGCCAATATGCAGGCGGCACGGTAGCACAGTGGTTAGTACTGCTGCTTCACAGCTCCAGGGACCTGGGTTCAATTCCCGGCTCGGGTCACTGTCTGTGTGGAGTTTGCACATTCTCCTCGTGTCTGCATGGGTTTCCTCCGGGTGATCCGGTTTCTTCTCACAGTCCAAAGATGTGCGGGTTAGGTTGATTGGTCCTGCTGAAATTGCCCCTTAGTGTTCTGAGATGTGTGAGTTAGAGGGATTTAGTGGGTAAAATGTGTAGAGATATGGGGGTAGGGCCTGGGTGAGATTGTGGTCGGTGCAGACTCGATGGGCCGAATGGCCTCTTTATGTACTGTAGGGTTTCTACGGGTCCAAAGCAAACTTTTAGATCTGCTGTTTTTTCACATTTGACAAAGGCTGACAGTGAAAGAGAACCTGGTTGTCCATACTCACCAGGTTCGATTCCCAGCTTGGTCACTGTCTGTAGAGTCTGTACATTCTCCCGCTGTCTGCGTGTTTCCATGGGGTGCTCTGGATCCCCCCTCATAGTCCAAACACATGCTGGTTAGATGCATTGGCCAGGCTAAAATCTCCCTCAGTGTGCCTGAACAGGCACTGGAATGTGGCTACTAGGGGATTTTCACAGTAACTTCATCGCAGAGCTAACGTAAGCCTACTTGTGACGCTAATAAATAAACATCTTCAACTCATTCAATGCAGTATCGCATTTTCACCTCTGGAATCCAGTCCAGAATCATGGAATGAAAACTTTCCAGTCTGCTGACAATGAAGGTTCTGTGTGGAATGTGATTGGGCCCTTTCAGTTCGTCTGGACACCTCAGTATAAAACACATCCTTACCTAGCATTAAAAAAAAATGTTTATTTATGAGTGTTTACCAGGCTAATTGCTGGGATGGCAGGTCTGTCATATGAGGAGAGACTAAGGCGATTAGGATTATATTCACCAGAGTTTGGAAGAGTGAGAATCTCATAGAAACTTATAAAATTCTAACAGGATTAGACAAGGTAGATTCAGAAAGAATGTTCACGATGGTGGGGGAATTCAGAACTAGGGGTCATAGTTTGAGGATAAGGGGTAAATCTTTTAGAACTAAGGCACGGAGAGATATCTTCACTCAGAGGGTGGTGAATCTGGGGAATTTACTAACACAGAAAGTAGCTGAGGCCAAATCATTGTCTGATTTCAAGAAGAAATTAGATATAGCACCTGGGGCTAAAGGGATCAAAGGATGTGGGAGGAAGTTGTGGGGGAGGTGGGGGTGTGGGAGATCAGGATATTGAATTCGATAATCAGCCACAATCAAAATGAATGGCAGCACAGTCTCGAAGGGCCTACTCCTGCTCCACATTTCAATGCCACAAGTAAATATCCCCTAATCGCCACACTGTTCAGGTGCACTGAGGGAGAATTTAGCATGGCCAATGCACCTAAAAAGCACATTTTTTTGGACGGTGGGAGGAAACCGGAGCACCTGGAAGAAACCCACACAGATACGGGGAGAACATGCAAACTCTGCATAGACAGTGACCGGGAGTTGAACCTGGGCCCCTGGCACTATGAGGCAGCAGTGCTAACCACTGTGCCACCTTGAGTGATTCTTTGTTGAACTGCTTCCAGTGCAAGTGTACCCCTCTTTAAACAAGACCAAACACAAACCTCATCTGGATGAGCATCACATTTACAAAAACACAATTAGCATACAAACAGCTGCTGGATTTTAATTCAGCACAAACTGGATCTAAACGCCAAATCTCCTTTCAAGCCAATGACTGAAATCATCTCACCCAGCTGCTACTGGGCCTAGGCTCCCAGTCAATGCTTACAATACAACAAAATGTGGTGGCATAGTGGTTAACACTGCTGCCTCACAGCACCAGGGACCCAGATTTGACTCCCAGCTTGGGTCACTGTCTGTGCAGGGTCTGCATGTTGTCCGCATGGCTTTCCCCTGGGTGCTCCGGTTTCCTCCCACAGTCTGAAAGACGTGCTGGTTAGGCGCATTGGCCATGCTAAATTCTCCCTCAGTGTACCCAATCAGGGGCTGGAGTGTGGCAACTAGGGGATTTTCACAGTAACTTCATTGCAGTGTTGATGTAAGCCTACTTGTGACACTAATAAATAAACTTTAAACTTGTGAAGGGATTCTATGATAAATGGTGATCACATCCAGACACGTGAAAGAACTGGAATGTCTCACTGGGACAACAGGGTCCAGTGTTCTGAGGCTAAAGTCAAGGAACATTTCTACAGTACTTATTGACAGGGAATCATCACAGAATGCTTACTTCCTCATTGGTGCTTTACAGTAAATAACCTCTGCCCTCTTACCTATTACCACCCACTTCTGTCGTCTCTCCAACACAAAAAAATTAGTTCCTTTAAGGTTGAATATCAATCCACATTGCAAACAAGGTGGTACCTTGTCAAATAAACACTTAAAAAGTCTTACACAACTACCAATGTTCTGACGAAATCGAACTGAAATTTTTCTCTACCGATGCAGCCTGACCTGCTTCCAATGCATTTGGTTTTTATATCAATGTAGTGCGTTTCTAACTAAGTGTGAAATAAAAGTATAATGGCCAGACAAATCATAATCCAACCCCATTTCATTGTTTAGTTAACAAATCTTGCCCAAATCATCCACTGGTCCCAGAACCCCCAGGTTTCTCAAGATGTCACCAGAGCGAGGCGACTTTTTGCAAGCTGTGCTTAGCGTACCTTCTAATTCTATCTTTTACTCTCATTCTATGCTTCTAAAACTTCACTGTCTTTTAACCCCTCTAACAATGCTGTAATTCAATCTCTTATCTTTCTCTACACGCGAGCTGTGACAGTAACACCACATTCTGCACTCCTTTCATTCTCCACGAACGGTATGCTTTGTCTTTATAGCACGCGAGAAACAATACTTTTCACTGTACATGAATACATGTGACAATAATAAATCAAATCAAATCAAAACCTTAGGCTTATCAACACTCCAGGATTAGCCTGGAGTCTGCAGGAATTGAAGATTCATCTCCAGGACAGTCCTGGAGAAAAATCACCCGGACCTTAGAAAAATTGTTTATTAAAATGCTTTCTTCAAAGATATAAAAATGGTAGGATGTTTGGGGAGGGGGGTGGGGGCGGTGTGGTGGGCAGAGCGGGAGGTGGTGAAGGCTGTTAGGCTGACGATAACTCTTTGTTTTCCAATTGGCGTAGGAAGGAAGTACATCATGTAAATGGATGTGTCGGCTGACTAATGGCTGGAGCACGGGGGAAAAGTCACATGAGGAAACCTCCAGAAATGCATTTAATCACAGTTGGTAACCCTTCCCTGGGCTAGTGAGTACTAAATAATCCAGGCTTCTCAGCATCCCCAGAAATTTATCTCTTGACTTCAGCTGATGAGTGCCTGGGTGATCACATCAGATGCTACGTGACCGCATGGCACTGTAGCACAGTGCTTAGCACTGTTGCCTCACAGTGCCAGGGACCCGGGTTCGGTTCCGGCCTCGGATCATTGCCTGTGTGTGGAGTTTGCATTTTCGCCCCGTGTCTGCGTGGGTTCCTCCCACAGTTCAGAGATATGCAGATTAGGTGGAATGGCCGTACTAAATTGACCCTAATGTCAGGGGGATTAACAGGGTAAATATGAGCGATTATGGTAATAGGATCTCAGTGGGATTGTGTTCAGTGCACACTCAACAGGCTGAATGACCTCCTTCAGTGCTGCAGGGATTTGATGACTTGCATCTCAAATTTAACGCCATTTCAGTTGTCATAGCGTTAATGCTCACTCAATCATAAATCCTAATGTTTACCCAAGATCTCAGTTCTTTTTATTCAGCGGCCAATTTATTTTTCCACTTCTTCTCAAAAGGAGTATCCGGTTTAGTGCTCAGGTTACACATCCCTGCCTATAATGTGTTTTGATGAAAGTTCAGTCAAGACCAGACTTTCAATAGGCAATTTTTCCCCACCATCAACTCATGTTTATACATCTTTACATTGAAAGTAATTCAGAGAAGGTTTATTAGACCAATACCTGGAACAATACCTGGTTTTCGCAGAAAGGTAGCGAAAGGGAAAGAGGTGGAGAAGTTTAGACTAAAACCAATCTGGGCTCTGCCAACACGATAGTTAACCTCAAGCAAATCACACGTCCTTGTGACAATGATTCATTCGAATATCTGCTCTATTAATATTCAATGATATTTACTGTTCAGCTCTGCTGCACAAAATCCTTAATCTGCATGCGCAAAGCAGAGACAGCTTAAGGTACATTTTTCATCCAGACACAACTGGTGGTTATGGCATCAGCCACCTTGGCTAGATATCGAAAATTCCCTTCCCGACCTTCTCCACCTCTTTCCCTTTCTTTAAGGCGCCTCTTAAAAACTATTTTGCATCAATATATAAAAGGCCCAACAAGGGACGGAGCAGTGCTGGATCTGGTTCTGGGGAACAAAGCCAGACAAAGGTTCAATGTGGCAGTGGGGGAGCATTTTAGTGATAGCGATCACAACACAGTACAGTTCAAGTTTGTTATGGACAATGAGAAAGAGGGCCTGCAAAACATTCACTATAGGGGAAACATAGGAGCAATAAGCTCAGGGAAAATTCAGGACTGGATAAAGAACAAAGAATAAGGAAAAATACAGCAAAGGAAAAAGGCCCTTCAGCCCTCCAGGCCTGCACCAACCATGCTGCCCGACTTAACTAAAACCCCCTATGCTTCTGTGGACCATATCCCTCTATTTCCATCCTTTCCATGTACTTGTCAAGATGCCCCTTAAAAGTCACTACCACTACCTCTAGGCACTTCCACTACCTCTCCCGGCAATGAGTTCCAGCCATGTAAAAAAATCTGCTTTGTGCGTCTCCTTTAAATCTTGCCCCTTGCACTTTAAACCTATGCCCCCAGTAATTGGCTCTTCCACCCTGGGAAAAAGCTTTGGCTCTCCACTCTGTCCATGATTCTCACAATCTTATAGACTTCTATCAGGTCTCCTCTCAACCTCCGTCTCTCCAGTGGGAACAAACCAAGTTTCTCCAACCTCTCCTCAGAACTAATGCCGTCCATACCAGGCAACATCCTGGTAAATCTTTTCTGTACCCTCTCCAAAGCCTCCACATCCTTCTGGTAGTGTGGCAACCAGAATTGTACACTATATTCCAATTGCAGCCTAACTAAGGTTCTATAAAGCTGCAACATGACTTGCTAATTTTTAAACTCAGTGCCCCGGCCAATGAAGGCAAGCATGCCGTATGCCTTCTTGACTACTTTCTCCACCTGCATTGCCATTTTCAGTGACCTGTGTACCTGAACACCCAGATCCTTTTGCCTATCAATACTTACTAAGGGTTCTGCCATGTACTGTATATTTCCTATCTGTATTAGACCTTCCAAAATGCATTACCTCACATTTGTCCGGATTAAACTCCATCTGCCATCTCTCCATCCAAGTCTCCAACTGATCTGTATCCTGCTGTATCTTCTGATGGTCCTCATCGCTATCTGCAAATCCACCAACCTTTATGTCATCCGCAGACTTACTAATTAATCCAGTTACATTTTCCTCCAAATCATTTATATACATTACAAACAGCAAAAGTCCCAGCACCAATCCCTGAGGAACACCACTTGTCACAGCCCTCCGTTCAGAAACACACCCTTCCATTGCTACCCACTGTCTTCCATGACTGAGCCAGTTTTGTACCCACCTTACCAGCTCACCTCTGATCCTATGCAACTTCACCTTCTACACCAGTCTGCCATGAGGGACCTTCTCAAAGGCCTTACTGAAGTCCATGTAGCCAACATCCACTGCCCTACCCTCATCAATCATAAAGAAGAGGAAAAAGCTTTTTAGCAAGTCTAAAGGGAGCAATTCAGCTGCAGTCCAAGAGGAATATATAAAGTGCAAGAAGGAACTTAAGGAACTTAAGAAAGCAATCAGAAGAGCAAAAACGGGACATGAAAATTTACTTGCAAACAAGACTAGGGAGAATCCTAAAACATTCTATAAATACATTAAGGGGAAGAGGTTAACCAGGGAAAGAGTAGGGCCCATTAGAGACCAGGCAGGCAATCTGTGCATGAAGCCAAAGGACATTGGTTAAATGAATCCTTCTCACTGGTCTTCATTCAGGAAAAGCAGGACATAGGTACGGAATTCAGGAAAAAGGATTATGAGGACCTTAAGCAATTTGACATAGGAAATGAGGAGGTATCGGAGGATCTGTTGAGCTTAGAAATGGACAAATACCCAGGCCCAGATGAATTGCATCCCAGCCTGCTGAGGGAGGCGAGGCAGGAAATTGAATGGGCTCTGACATAAATTTCTGATTCCTCACTGGCCATAGGGGAAGTCATGTTGTGGTGTTGCCAGCATTGGACTGGGGTAAACACAGTAAGAAGTCTCACAACACCAGGTTAGAGTCCAACAGGTTTATTTGGTAGCACAAGCCACTAGCTTTTGGAATACTGCACCTTTATCAGGTAAGTGGGAGTTCTGTTCACAAACAGGGCATAAAAAGACACAAACTGATAAGGGTGTGTTTAATAAGTGGCAGAGCAAAGGAAGCTCAGAGGAATAGATGGCTCTAGGGGTACTTATTCACAGATCCTTGAGTATCAGAGCAGGTGAATAGGTAGTTAAGAAGGCATATGGGACACTTAGTTTTATCAGTCATGGCAGAGAGTATAGAACATAGAACACTACAGCACAAACAGGCCCTTTGGCCCACAAGTTGCGCTGATCATATCCATACCTACTAGGCCTATCTATAACCCTCAATCCCATTAAATCCCATGTACTCATCCAGAAGTCTTTTAAAAGACCCCAGAGATTTTGCGTCTACCACCACCGATGGCAGCCGATTCCACTCACTCACCACCCCGAACATCTCCTCTGTACCTACTCCCCAGCACCTTAAACCTGTGTCCTCTCGTAGCGACCATTTCAGCCCTGAGAAATAGCCTCCGAGAATCCTCCCAATCTATGCCTCTCAACATCTTATAAACCTCTATCAGGTCGCCTCTCAACCTTCTTCTCTCCAGGGAGAAAAGACCTAGCTCCCTCATAACAGTATAAGAGCAAGGAGGTTATTTTGGAGTTGTACAGAACATTGGTTCGGCCACAGCTGGGGCACTGTGTGCAGTTCTGGTCACCTCACTATAGGAAGGATATGATGACACTAGATGGGGCAAAGACAGGATTCATCTGGATGTTGCCTGGGATGGAACATTTGAGCTATAAGGAGAGACTGGATCGGCTTGGATTGTTTTCTCTAGAGCAAAGAAGGCTGAGGCGGGGGCGGGGGGGGGGGGACATGATTGAGCTGTATAAAATTATGAGGGGTATGGACAGGATGAATAGGAAGCAGTTATTCCTCTTGGTTGAGGGTTCAATCATGAAGAGGAGCAGTTTTTGGATAAGGGGAGGAGATTCAAAGGGGATTGAGTAAAAAAATTCCCTCAGAGGGTGGTGAGACCTGGAATGCACCGCCGGGGAAGATAGTGGAGGCTGGAAACCTCACCACTCTTAAAAAGTATTTGGATATAGACTTGAAGTATCTCAACATTCAGGGATATGGGACAATGCTGGAAAATAGGATTAGCGTGACTTTAGTGGTAGTTATTGTCAGTGCAAACTCGATGGGCTGAAGGGCCTTCTCCGCACTGTATAATCCTGTGACTCTATGCGAAAATATTTGGTCACCTTTCAACAGGTCTCTTAATGTGCCTCTGTGTCAAACTTTGTCTGATAAAGTCTAAAGATGTGCGGGTTATGTTGTTTGGCCAGTTAAATTGACCCTAGCGTCAGGAGATAATGTGGCCTGGGTGTGGTTGGTGCACTCGATGGGCCAAATGGCCTCCTTCTGCACTGTAGGGATTTTTTAATAACTCTATAAAACTCCAGTGGTTGCCATTAAGATGGCCAATTATGTTGCAAGGTGTTAAATAAATGCAGTTCACTTATTGTTAAACATCGGGTATTTAAATTCAATGAGTACAGAACTGCAGCAAACAACACCACCACCCATTAACTTGGCTTCACACCTCCCCATCACAAACAGTATTTAAATTTCAGCACAAGTCCAAGCACACGCACCTTTTGCGCACACGCAATTATTGCCACCAGCACACCGGGGACATTGAGGAACCCTCAGCATCTAATTGGCTTTTTGACTGCTGCAGTATAGCTGGTAATCAACAGCAGTCACGCACATAAAGCTTAACAAGAAGTAGCCACCCACTGATGTACATTAAATATACTGTTCCTGTTCAAACAAGCCTAATCTCACACTCAAAACCCATTAAAAACTTTGGCTGCTGTTCCCAATTTAAATCTGCTCGAGTGACCCAAGTTGGTTTGCCTACGGAAACTAACAAGGTCAAAACTTGGGACTTACTGAGGATCGGTTCACTAATATATCACCAAGCGAGTCACACAAGAGCAAGAATCTTTCTCTACACCCTAGCTATGACTGTAACACTACATTCTCTGCACTCTCTCCTTTCCTGCTCCCCCATGTACTCTATGAACGGTATGTTTTGACTGTATAGCGCGCAAGAAATCCTGATGCAGCCCATCTCCCCTTCAGGTTCCAGAAAGAGAAAATGCTGGAAAATCTCAGCAGGTCTGGCAGCATTTGTAAGGAGAGAAAAGAGCTGATGTTTCAAGTCCACATGACCCTTTGTCAAAGCTTTGACAGGGGTGGCACAGTGGTTAGCCCTGCTGCCTCACAGTGCCAGGGACCCAGGCTTGATACCTGACCTGGGTCAATGTCTGTCTAGAGTTTTTCCCTGTGTCTGCGTGGGTTTCCTCTCAGTCAGAAAGATGTGCTGGTTAGGTGTATTAGCCATGCTAAATTCTCCCTCAGTGTACCCGAACAGGCACTGGAGTGTGGCAACTAGGGGATTTCCACAGTAACTTAACTGCAGTGTTAATGTAAGCCTACTTGTGGCTAATAAATAAACTTTATTTTATGTGGTCTCAAAACGTCAGCTCTTTTCTATCTTTATAGATGCTGCCAGACCTGCTGAGATTTTCTAGCATTTTCTCTTTGGGTTTCAGATTCCAGTATCCGCAGTAATTTGTTTTTATCCCCTTCCCAGGTTGCCAACTTTGGTATGTTATATCCCTGGAGATCTGACTGTGTGACATTCTTTCAATGTGATGTTTACCTATGACTTGCATATTTGCACAAGTTTTTAACAAATCCTCAGCAAGCAGGTGATATCCACCCACTGTAAAACTTCAATTATTTAATCTTTATTCCTGATTTCAAAACTCAGACATTGATCACACACACATAGGCACGCGCACACGAGTCATTCAGGCTGTGCCATTCCAATTACATTAAGCAGTTTGATTTGCACATTGAATAGTGTTTGGATCTTTCTTCAGGTAGCACGGTGGCACACAGTGGTTAGCACTGCTGCTTCGCAGTGCCAGAGACCCTGGTTCAATTCCCGGCTTGGGTCACTGTCTGTGCAGAGCTCTCCCAGTGTCTGTTCCCTCCGGGTGCACCAGTTTCCTCCCACAGTCCAAAAGATGTGAGGGTTCGGTGAACTGGCCATGCTAAATTCTCCCTCAGTGTACACGACTACGGGATTTTCAAAGTAACTTCATTGCAGTGTTAATGTAAGCCTAGTTGTGACTAATAAATAAACGTTAATCTTAACTTGTGGCACAATCTGTATTGGGAAGATTTCTCTCTACTTAACTGTGATTTATATCTTCGAAAGCTCCTTTATTTACTATATCTGCATTACCTTCTGAACAAGTACATCTCTCTCATACATATTATTTCATCTTATTTTCCTAGTCCTATGCACGTCACTGCTCTTGACACTGAATGATATATATCACTATCTCATTGCCGTAACTATTAACCCATTATTCTACACTAAGGATCAACATTCTCAGACACAACCTCCAGTCATTAATGGCCATTAAACCACTTCTAAAGTGCAAATGAGTATCATTGCTGTCGAGGCTCAGTTGGAGAGATTTCTGTGGGTAAAGCTAAAGAAATCCTCATGCAGTAGATAAAAGCTCATTTTTCAGAAATGTTAACCTGAGCATTCCTTCTCCAGAGATGCTGTACTTTTCCAGCCCTTTTAGTTTCAAGGGCGACATAGTGGCGAGCATTGCTGCCTCCAGCGCCAGGGTCCCAGGTTCAATTCCAGCCTCTGTGTGGAAAATCATAGAATCCTAGAAACCCTACAGTGCAGGAGGCGGCCATTTGGCCCATCAAGCCTGCACCAACAACAATACCACCCACAGCCTATACCTGCTCCTCACATTTACCCTGCTAATCC
Source organism: Carcharhinus amblyrhynchos (assembly GCF_965287045.1). Lineage (NCBI taxonomy): Eukaryota > Metazoa > Chordata > Chondrichthyes > Carcharhiniformes > Carcharhinidae > Carcharhinus > Carcharhinus amblyrhynchos. The sequence goes on along the minus strand of NC_137338.1, from coordinate 11,955,498 downwards.
CTCTAACACACACACCCTGGGACACTAAGGGGCAATTTAACACGGCCAATCCATCTAACCTACACATCTTTGGATTGGGGGAGGAAACCCGTGCACCCGGAGGAAACCCACGCAGGCACAGGGAGAATGTGCAGACACGGCACAGACAGTGACCCAAGCTGGGAATCGAACCCAGATCCCTGGAGCTGTGAGGCAGCAGTGGTAACCACTGCAAAGCACATCCTGGTCTAGTTCTGATCTCCAAAGGAAGCAAGAGTATCATTTTTGGGGGAGACAGTGGCAGAGTGGTAATGCAACCGTACGAATAACCCAAGAGTTAAGCTTATGCTCTGGGAATACGGGTATAAATCCTACCATGGCGGCTGATGGAACTTAAAATTCCACGAATAAATCCAGAACCGAAACCTAATCCTGGTAACGGTGACTATAAAATGATTGGCAATTGATTTAAAAACCCATCTGTTTGATTAATGTGCTTTAGGGATGGAAGTGTGCTGCCTTTACATGGTCTGGTCTACATGTGACACCAGAGCCAACATGTTGACCTTTAAAGGGCGGCATGGACAAGTTGGGCCGAAGGGCCTGTTTTTATGCTGTAAACCTCTATGACTCTATAATGGAATGTCAAGCGTAATGCAGGATGGGCAACAGATGCTGGTCTTGTCAGCGAAACTGCACTCCATGAAAGAACACCCTAAGTTTGCACATTTTCCCCATGTCTGTGTGGGTTTCCTCCGGGTGCTCTACTTTCCTCCCACAATCCATAAATATGCAGGTTAGGTTGATTGACCACGCTAAATTGACCCTAGTTTCAGGGGGATTAGCAGGGTAAATGTTTGGGGTGACGGGGATAGGATCGGGGTGGGATTTTGACCAGTACAGACTCAATGGGCCAAATGGCCTCCTTCTACACTAGGGATTCTATGATCTTATGTCTGAAGGGTCTTCAGAAATGTCTGTAATGTTTCTTTGACTGTATTGATGCACCTTAAGATGAGTGTAGAAAACCTGAATATTATTGCACTGTGTGTGATGACCACTTTGTAACACTCTTTCAGATATTTTACGAAAATATATTTTTGCAAACTATTAGTTTACATTACAAATTTCCAGCATCGGCTTTACATCCTATGGACAAACCCAGGCAGCAGAAACTGGGGAACCTCACATTTCAATGAGTTACCATGAAAATAACAACAACAATTAACCTCTCAACTTGATAAACAAAAAGTGGCCAACACCCTGCTAAACTGATCATCAAATTTTGCCAAGATTTGGCAAAATTCCTCTCTGTGTCACTGGGGAACATCAGAAAGAGCGCTTGAGCAAAGGACAGTCTGGGGACTGGTTTGTGTCTATAAACTAATTACAACACCAGGTTAAAGTCCAACAGGTTTATTTGGAATCATGAGCTTCCATGAATCACAATTGCAAGACTCGCATCCCAGCCATTGTGTCTTTGCCAATATATGTCCTGTTTTGAAACCTTTCTCTCCAGGCACCTGATGAAGGAGCAGCACTCCAAAATCTCATGATACCAAATAAACCTGTTGGGCTTTAACCTGCTGTTGAGAGACTTCTTACTGTGCCCACCCCAGTCCACTGCCAGCCTTGGCACATTATAAACTAATTAAATAAATTAGAGATGGCCAGGCATTGTGTTTATAAATTTTGTGAAGGTAGAACTCGGTTGGATAGTTCTTCAGCCAGGGAAGGGTGACTCTCTGGAACTGGCAACTCACACAGTTAACACCAAATTTCCCTGAGCCAGAGGTGAACCTATTTCTGGTTGAAGATATGACCACACACAAAAATGGGAGGCTTCCTGGTATGCAAAGCAGAAACTGTGTGACATCCTGGCCTTTACTCAGAGGGTAGTAAGGGCGTGGAATGCCCTGCCTGCAGCAGTTGTGGACTCCCCAACTTTAAGGGCATTCAAATGGTCATTGGATAGACATATGGATAATATTGGAATGGTTTAGGTTAGAAGGTCATTAGATTGTTGCGCTGACTGGAACCATCGAGGGCCAAAGGGCCTGTACTGCGCTGTAATGTTCTACATTCCAGTTCTGATCTCCCAAGGGAGTAAGGGTAAGATTTTAGGGGGAGACGGTGGCAGAGTGGTAATGCAACCAGACTAGTAACCCAAGAGTTAAGCTTATGCTCTGGAAATATGGGTCTAAATCCTACCATGGTGGCTGATGGAACTTAAAATTCCACCAATAAATCCAGAATCGAAACCTAATCCCGGTAATGGTGACGATAAAATGATCGGCAATTGATTTAAAAACCCATCTGTTTCATTAATGTGCTTTAGGGATGGAAATCTGCTGTCTTTACATGGTCTGGTCTACATGTGACACCAGAGCCAGCATGTTGAGCTTTAAAGGGCAGCATGGACAAGTTGGGCCGAAGGGCCTGTTTTTATGCTGTAAACCTCTATGACTATAACAGAAAGTCAAGGGCAATGCAGGATGGGCAACAGATGCTGGTCTTGTCAGCAATACTGCACTCTATGAAAGAACAAAATTAAAAAATAAATTCCAGTTCCCCCAACCCAATTACATGGGGAGAGACAAGGTGAGGAGTGGCATGTGATGCCGGTAAGCCTTTCCCTGTCCATCATTTTCTCTTACTCGTATACAGACAGTACAGCACCCTGAACAGTCTAATCTCCAAAATACTTGCTAAGTTACACATTAACATCAATAGCAGACTCTTGCTAACTCCTTTTGCTGCCAGCACATTGAAATGCTCCTCTGGAATTTTGAAATCTCTTTCCAACATGTGACTTTTTCCTGCGACAAGATTTGTTACGCAACTATTTAATTTGTGTGGTTGTTGAGTGAGCATAGGATTAGGTCATTGACCCCATTCCATCATGGCTGATCTGTACTTTAACCCCATGGGTGTGTGGTATGTGTGGGTGTCTGAAGCGCTTTACAATTTCATTACTAAGTGATCCATTGCTAATTTTAGAAATGCGGCCTCTTCATACAATTATAGTTTGAACCTACTTTCAAGAGGAATTTGATAAGATTTCAGGCAGATATTTAGCTGAAATTAAAGCTCATGGAATGAAAGGCCGCACATTCCAAACCTATGACCCCTATTATCTAGAAGTACAAGGGCAGCAAATCCATGTGGACAGAACCACCTGGAGGTTCCCTTCCAAGCCACTCACCAACTGGACTTCAAAATGTATCGCCGTTCTTTAACTGTCAATGGGTCAAAATCCTGAAACTGCCTCCCTAGCGGCGCTGTGGATGCCCCGACACCTCAGGGACTGCAGTGATTCAAGAAGACGGTTCACCACCACCTTCTCAAGGACAACTCCCACCCCAGCGTTTGCGTGGGTTTCCTTCGGGTGCTCCTGTTTCCTCCCACAGTCCAAAGATGTGCAGGTTAGGTGGATTGGCCATGCTAAATTGCCCCTTAGTGTCAGGGGGACTAGCTAGGGTAAATGCATAGGGTTGTGGGGATAGGACCTAGATGGGATTGTGGGTGGTAGAGACTGGATGGGCCAAATGGCCTCTTTCTGCACCGTAGGATTCTATGATTCTGTAACTAGGATGGGCAATAAACACTGGCCCTCTAGCCACACCCACATTCCACAAATGGATAAAAACAAAACATAACATGAAGACTTGTTAAGAGATTGGTTATGCTGAGAATAAGAAGGGTAAAGGGTGGTGGGCACAGACTGGAATTGAAAAGGAATTGACTAGGCAGTATCGCACATGGATTAGTACAGGGGATTCAAGTGTTCAGCACACAGGGTTAGGGGAAAGGAACAATCCAGAGTAAAAATTGGCAGTGGGCCAATTTCAATAGTGTGGGAAAGGATTTGAATGGACCAAAATAGATCAGAAACAAAAATTGGCAGGCAGAACTGTAACAGGACAATGGGTTGCCTTTAAAGAGAAGTTGGTTCAGGTGTAGTCAAAGGTGCATTCCACAAAGGTGGAAATACGAGGCAAACAGGGGCGGAGCTCCCTGGATTACAAAAGAAATTGAGTGTAAGAAAAAGCAGAAAAGGTGTAGGTGTGACTTGTTGGTAACAGAAGTGAGCACCGGGCTAAATACAGAAAATTCAGAGTGGAACTGAAGAAGACAAGCAGGGAGCATGAGAAGAGACTGGCAGCTAAGATAAAGGAGGAATCCAAAAGTTTTGTATCGGCAACTAAATGGTAACTGAAAGAATGGGGCCAATTAGGAGTCAAGATGTAGATTTACCTACGGGAGGCAGGGGAAACGGCTGAGCTAGGGAATGAATATTTTGTACGTGTCTTTACCAAGGAAGAACATGCTGCCAAATTCACAGTGAAAAAGGAGGCAGTTGAGACACTGGCTGAACAAAAAAAACGATCAAGAGTAGATATTAGAAAAATTAAAGTTGGTAAGTCACCAGGACATGATTGGATACATCTAAGGATACGGAACAGAAGGTGAAAATGACAGAAGCACTGGTATAACTTTCCAATCCTCATTAGGTACGGGATGGTACTAGAAAGTGGGAGAATTGCAAACAACCATTGGGGAGAGAGAGGGAGTGAGAATTTCCATTGGAGAGATATACCAATGTTTAAGAAAGGATAAACCCAACAGCTATAGGCCAGTCATTTCAACCTCAAACAGTGGGAAAGCTTCTGGCAATGATAAATCTGAACAAAATTAACAGTCACTTGGACATTAACAAATCCATGCTGCTTTTTCTTAAAGGAAAATCATAGTTAACCAACAGGAGGTAAAAACGTTTGAAGAATGTAATGTGATCGACGTGGTGTAAATGAATTTTCAAAAGGCATTTAACGAAGTGTCATCTAACAAGCTTTTCGGCAAAGTTAAAGCACGTGGAATAACAAGAATAGTGGCAGCGTGGATATGAATTTGGGTGAGTGTCAGGAACCAGACTGGAGAGAGCTGCAGAGCGGTATTCCCTACTGGTTGGTATTCGGACCATTGAGTTTCCCAAGCTATATTAATGACCAGAGTTTGAGCGTACATAGCACCATTTGGAAATTCGCAGATGACACAAAACTATTGTGAACTGTGTAGTGGATAGATTTCAAGAGGACACAGATAGGCTGGTCAAATGTCCAGACATGTTACAGATGTAATTCAATGCAAAAAAGCGTGAAGTGATACATTTTGGTAGGAGAAGCAATTAAAATGAAAGAAAGCATTCTTATAGAATCCTTACAGTACAGAAGGAGGCCGTCTGGCCCATCGAACCTGCACTAACCACAATCTCACCCAGTCCTACCCCCAGAACCTCCTTTATTTACCCTGCTAACCCCCTGACACGAAGGTGTAATTTAGCATTGGCAATCCACCTAACCCGCACATCTTTGAAGAAACCGGCGCACCCAAAGGAAACCCATGCAGACACGGGGAAAATGTGCAAACTCCACACAGACAGTGACCCGTGGCCCAAATTGAACCCAGGTCCCTGGTGCTGTGAGGCGGCAGTGCTCACCACTGTGCCACCCCAAGGGGTGTGTGAGACCAGGGGATATATTTGCACAAATCACTAAAGATGGCAGGTTGAGAAATGCATTTGAGATCCGGGGTTTTATAAATAGGAGACAGAGAGTGCAATGCTAGAAGGTTGTGACTAACCTTCAAAAGGCACAGGGCACTGCATCCAATTCTGGGCACCACCCTTCATGGTGGATGTGAAGCCTTTGAGAGGGGGCAGAAAAGACTTGAGAATGGTTCAAAGGATGAGGGAATTATGTTTTTCTTACTTATTCATGGGATGTGGATATCACTGGCTGGGCTAGCATTTATTGCCCATTCCTGAGGGCATTTAAGAATGAATCACATTGTAGATCTGGAGTCAATTACAGGCCAGACCAGGTAAGGATCACACTCCAGCATCTGCTCAGGTACACCAAGGGAGAATTTAGCATGGCCAATGCACCCAACCAGCATATTTTTCAGACTGTGGGAGGAAACTGGAGCACCCAGCGAAGACTCAAGCAGACACGGGGAGAACTTGCAGACTCCACACAGACAGTGACCCGACTCGGAAATCGAATTCGGATCCCTGGGATTGTGAGGCAGGAATGCTAACCACTGTGCCACCCGTAGTTATGGGGTAATCCTTCTCATCGACAGAAGGGTCAAAAACCAGAGGACGTCATTAAGGCAAAAACACCAAAGGAAACGGGAGTAAAAATGGTTTTATAAAACACAACGAGCAGTTAAAATTTGGAAGCACTGCTTGGCAGTACGGTGCAGACAGATTCAATTGTGGCTTTAAGAGTATTGGATAATTAGCTGAAGATGGGGGCTGTATGAACAAGGTAAGGGAAGCAGGGCAACATGGCTTGCTCTTTGGAAAAGTATGGACATGATGGGACAAAAATCCTCACTCATTGTAACCATTCTATGTTCACTAGATAACAATAGAAAGCTATTTATCCATGTTTACCAATGACACAAGGTACAATAAGTAGCACAGAGAAGAAACTTTTGTACATGAAAGGAAGTGGGCAATACTGCGGCGGATGCATTTCAATGCCAGCAAGTTGGAGTTCATTTTTTTTAAAACAAGGAAATAGTGGCCCATACAACTTCCGTAAATCTGTATCCTTCAGTTACCCATTATTCTGCCGCTGTGAACACTGCAATTCTTGATATTTAATACATCCATCAACTTTCCCCTTCACCTTCCCAGAGAACGAAACCAGATTTTCTATTCTCTCAGTCCCATTGCAATAAACAGCTCCACAACCAACAACCTGACCTCCTTCCTCAAGCACATTTCGCCAAATTGGAAACAAAAGCTGGACCCTGGAGTTATTTAGAAAAGGTTTGGCCTAACCTTCTACCTTTTGTATTCTACGCCAGCTCACAAAGCCGAAGATCCTGCATATTTTCTTTCTAAAACAGCAGCCTGTGCTGCTACATTCAAAATCTCAGAATTTCTCAAAGACTAAGGAAATTTGGCACGTCAGCTACGACTCTCACCAACTTTTACAGATGCACCATAGAAAACTCAAGGAGCTACAAAAGGTCATGATTGTAGTCCAATCCATCACAAAAACCAGCCTCCCATCCTTTGGTTCTGTCTACATTTCCCACTGCCTCAGCAAAACAGTAGCATAATTAAGGATCCCACGCACCCCGACATTTTCTCTTCCACCTTCTTCCTTTGGGAAAAAGATACAAAAGTCTGAGGTCACGTACCAACTGACTCAAGAACAGCTCCTTCCCTGCTGCTGTCAGGCTTTTGAGTGGACCTATCTTGCATTAAGTTGATCTTTCTCTACACCCTTGCTATGACTGTAACACTGCATTCTGCACTCTCTCATTTCCTTCTCTGTGAATGGTACGTTTTGTCTGCGTAGCTTGCAAAGAAACAATAATTTTCACTGCATGTTAATACATGTGACAATAATAAATCAAATCTTCATCATTACACCCCTAATTCTGTGTTGCACCAGCTCCTTTTATTTTAAATTTTAGTCGTCATTTTGATTTCTCTTCTTGCGCTATCATTTCGAATCCCTTTATCATTTTCAAAGTTTGCTGATTAGAATCAGATTGCACCATTAGCCACAACTGGATCAGCTGAGATTTCCCAAATCATTGGTTGAGCAAGGTTACAGAAATAAGGAGGGGTAAGGGCATGGAGCTGCGTAAACAAGGACTGGAATTTTAAAAATCAAGGTGTTGCTTAACCAGGAAACATAAATATATATATATAAATATATTCTATTAAAAATACACCCCAGGCAGGTCACAGAATTGTAATGGAACAAGGATTGACACTGTACCGATAGGAGGAGATATTTGGAGGTTGGCTAAACACTGTGTCAAGTGGTGGGGTTTGAAAGAGTATTTAAAAAGGGTGGGGTGGAGAGGCTGACAGGTTGCAAGGTCTTTTTCAGTTCAATGAGGTATTGTTTTGAGTTGTATTCATTATTTTTGAAGTCTTTCTCGGATTTGTGCGTAGTCACGTATAAAGTATATTAGTTACAAGTAAAGGTTTGCATTAACACTGCAATGAAGTTACTGTGAGATGCCCCTTGTCTCCACAATCCGGCCTCTGTTCAGGTGAATGCATCTAACGAGCACATCTTTCAGAATGTGGGAGAAAACCGGAGGAACCTACGCAGACACGGGGAGAACGTACAAACTCCACATGGACAGTGACCCAAGCTAGGAATCGAACCTGGGTCCCTGATGCTGTGAAGCAGCAGTGCTAACCACTGTGCCACCATGCTGTGTGATGTTCTGTATTGTCCTGTGGCCTGGCTACACTCTGTGGTTCCAGATGGTGCAAAGTAAGCCTGGGAGATTTACTGCAATGTATCATGGAAGTGGTGCATGCCTCAGTGCTGGAGGAGAGGCTGGAAATGGGGCATGGGTTGGCATTGCCCAGCCTTCTGCCAATTATGGTGCTGCATCCTTAATGTCCACCTGAACAGAGCTCCCAACTCCTCCAGTGGGCAATCTCTCTAACAATTCAGTTTTCCAATCATACTGGCAGCCATTGCAACACTCCCACAATTACCCTCAACACCAGTGCCCTGCAAGGCTGCGTTCTCAGCACCTTACTGTACGCATTATACACTTACGACTATGTGGCCAAATTCTGCTCTAATGGGAAGTATAGGCAGTATCAATGGATGGGAGGCTTGTTTGCTTGGTGGACTCGACTTCGTTCGTGACCCTTTGTAGCTTCTTGCTATTTTGGTCAGAACAGGAGCCATATCAAGCTGAGATGCATCATAAAAGGATGCTTTCTATTTTATTTAATTGTGCCACAAGTAGGCTTACATTAACACTGCAATGAAGTTACTGTGAAAATTCCCTAGCCGTCACTCTGGGGCCTGTTCAGGGGGAATTTAGCATGACCAATGCACCGAACCAGCACGTTTTTCGGGCTGTGGGAGGAAACCAGAGCACGTGGAGGAAACCCATGCAGACACAGGGAGAATGTTCAAACTCCACACAGACAGTGACCTAAGCTGGAAATAAAGCCCGAGTCCCTGCACTGTGAGGCAGCAGTGCTAACCCACTGTGCCACCGTGCCGCCCCATGGTGCATCTGCAAAAGTTGGTGAGAATCATAGAGGATGTGCCAAATTTCTTTAGGCTCCTAAGGAAGTCGAGGCATTGGTGGGTTTTCTAAACAATAGTGTCAACATGTGGGGGTCCAGGACAGGTTGTTGGTGACCTGGACACCTAGAAACTTGAAACTCTCGACCATTTCCACTTCATTCCTGTTGATGTAGACAGGGCGTGTTCTTCCTGAAGTCAATGACAGTCTCCTTTGTTTTGTTGGCATTGAGGGAGAGCTTATTGTTGCTACACCAGGTCACCAGATTCTCTATCTCATTCCTGTACTCTGTCTCGCCATTGTTTGAGATCCGACCCACTATTGTGGTGTTGTCAGCAGACTTGAAAATCAAGTTGGAGGGGAATTTGGCCACACAGTCATAGGTGTGTAAGGAATATAACAAAGGACTGAGGACACAGCCTTATGGGGCACCAATGTTGAGGATAATTATGGAGGGCATTATCATTGAATCATTCAGCGCAGAAAAGGCCCTTCGGCCCATCAGGTCCGCACCGACAATAGCTACCACTCTAAAAGGTGGGGAGGTGAGGGGGTAAGAAGGTCATTGATCTGAAACATGGACTGGATTTTTCCAGCCCCTTCCCACAGCAGACTTTCCCCATTGCAGAAGTGGCTCACCACTGGCCACCAGCAAGATCTTCCAATCTTGCCAACATTGATGGCATTTTGCGTGGCTCACCCAACACTGCACTGGGCAACCTGCAAGCCAGGTGGGTCGACATCTGTGGGAAGGGTTGGAAATTTCTGTCCACTTACATTGATTGTCCCACCAGAGATGGTGTGTTTGTCCACAGATGTCTGAAGGTAGAAGGCGTGTTGGTAGGGTGAGATTACTATCAAATAAACTGGTTGGACTCTAACCTGGTGTTGTAAGACTTCTTACATAGATTACAGAAACAAGGAAGTCATGTTGGAGTTGCATAAAACTTGGTGAGGCCACAGCCAGAGCACTGTGTGCAGTTCTGGTGGCCACATTATCAGAACAATGTGATGGCACTGGAGGGAGTGCAGAGGAGATTCATCAGGATGCCGCCTGGGGTGGAACATTTATCTTATGAAGAGAGGTTGCATAGGCTTGGGTTGTTTTCGTTAAAGTAGAGAAGACTGAGGGGCGACCTGATCGAGGTGTACAAGATTATGAGAGACATGGACAGAGTGGATAAGGAGCAGCTGTTCTCCTTAGTTGAAGGGTCAGTCACGAGGGGAGATAGGTTCAAGGTGAAGTACAGGAGGGATGCGAGGGAGAATTTTTTTACCCAGAGGGTAAAACAGTCTGGAATGTGCTGCCTGGGAGGTCGGTGGAGGTGGGTTGCCTCACATCCTTTACAAAGTACCTGGATGAGCACTTAGCATGTCAAAACATTCAAGGCTATGGGCCAAGTGCTGATAGATAATGTGTTGATGCGGACTCAGTGGGCCTCTCCTACACTCTACGATTCTACAAGATGTGTTTTAGAGGGTGGCACAGTAGTTAGCACTACTGCCTCACAGCGCCAGGGACCTGGCTTCAATTCTCGGCTTGGCTCACTGCCTGTATGGAGTCTGTGCATTCTCCCCGTGTCCGCGTGGGTTTACTCTGGGTGCTCTGGTTTCCTCCCACAGTCCAAACATTGAATACTTCTAATACTTTGTTTTTATTTCTGATTTACAGCATATTTCACTTTTGCTTTAGCACTGATGGTCTGAAGGATGTGATGAGTCACTGATCAGACAAAAGGTTTAGGGGAACTGGCACAATTACAGGCATAATCATCACTCAACTTCTCTATGTGTCATTCTCACTGTGTGTGTTAGTTTAATTTCCTCACACTACTCGAGTTCAGTAACCCTACCTCATCAACACACATCATCTGTCCGAATATTGCAGAGTCTGCTTAATAGTCTAGTTGGACAAGGCATTGCCCAGAACATTCAGCATTTTTTTTGAGTTCCGGGAGTCTATTTACAATGCATCTTACAAATTGATCTGAAAGTCTGTTGTCACGTAAACACAATTATTTCTTCCCATGATGTGGGCATTGCTGTTCATCCCTAACTGCCCTCAAAAGCTGGAGCCACCTTATCGCACAGTGCAGTAAGAGACCATTCAACCCATCGAGTCTACATTGGCTCTCAGCCAGGCTTACCCTCTAACCCCATGCATTGACCCCACTGTTCTTCCAAACATGGGACACTAAGGGTCAATTTAGCATGGCCAATCATCTAACCAGCACGTCTTTTGAACTACGGGAGGAAACCAGAGCACCCGAAGGAAACCCACACAGACATGGGGAGAACATGCAAACTCCACACAGGCAGTGAACCAAGACTAGAATTGAACCCAGGTCCCTAGCATGTGAGGTAGCAATGCTAACCACCATGCCACCTTTTTGAACACAACTGACTGGCTTGCCAGCTGGAGACAAATGCAGGCCAGACAAGGCAAGGGCAGCAGATTTCCTTCCCTTAAGGACATTGGTAACCCAGATGGGTTACCAGATTCATACCCACCCATTACCGACAGTGGCTTTTTATTCTGGATGCAATTAATGAATCAAATTTAAATCCCTCCAGCTGCCCCAGTGAGATTTGAACCCAGATTATGAGTCCTGGCTTTGGCTGACTAGTCCAATAGTAAAGCCACAATGCTACTATACCCCTGGGTTGGTGAAATCATTCTGAATCATTGTATCCTACAGTACAGAAGGAAACTACTCTGCCCATTGAGTCTGTCCAACCACAAAACCATTCAGGCCCTATCCCCATAATCTCATGCATTTACCCAGCTAATCCCCCTGACACTAAGTGCCAATTTAGCATGGTCAATCCACCTAACCCACACACCTTTGGACTGTGGGAGGAAACCACAGCACCTGGAGCAAACCCACGCAGACATGGGGGGAATGTGCAGACTCCACACAGGCAGTGATCCAAGCCAAGAATTGAAGCCAGGTCTCTGGCACTGTGAGGCAGTAGTGCCAACCACTGTGCCACCCTCTAAAATGTGGACACGGAAACAAGCAGTATTCTGTGATTCCAGATTTTTATTGAATTCAAATTTCACCATCTGCCAGAGTGGGATTTGAGCCCTGATCTTGCCCTATATCTCTGGATTACTAATCTAGTCTGGCCCCCTCACCACTGCCTCCCTCAACTGGAGGAAATAGACTGCTCCAAGTAGGTGACATACTTTGGAAAGTTAGTGAAGAATATTATACAGGAAGTTAATGGTAAATCACAAAGATGCTTTATCCATAATGCTAGCAAAATTCAGGATGTAAGGTAGGGGAGTCTAAAACTAGAGAGCATAGGTTTAAGGTGAGAGGGGAGAGATACGAAAGGGTCCAGAGAGGCAGATCTTTCACACAAAGGGTGGTGAGTTTCTGGAACAAGCTGCCAGAGGTAGTAGTAGAGGCAGGTACAATTTTGGCTTTTAAGAAGTATTTAGACAGTCACATGGGTAAGATGGGTATAGAGGGATATGAGCCAAACACAGGCAATTGGGACTAGCTTACTGGTTACAAAAAAAAGGGGTGGCATGGACAAATTGGGCCAAAGAGCCTGTTTCCATGCTATAAACCTCTGACTCTCAGGCTGAGAGTTAGCCAAACAATTGAAACTAAACGTCTAAAAGAGCTGTCAGTCAATGCACAGCACAACTCACAAGATGTGTGCATTCAAATCGAATGAGTTGGCCGTTCCCTCAACCAGCTGACCTGTGGTGACCATAATTTTAACTCCTGAAAGATATGGGATTGAGTTCGATAGGAAGGTTCAGTTTCAAACCAGGACCCGACAAGCTTCAACCACTTCCAGGTCATGTCCAGGGCAACTTTATTTACTTAGAAACTACCATATCAAAATAAGCTGGGCTGTTTTCCATGAGCGATTCTGATCTTTGACAATGAGCAAAGCAGCACGAAGGACAGAAATCTTCCATTCTGGAGTCTAAGTTCAGTGACGGACAGTCTCCACTGGGGAAGTGGGAGGGGAGATGGAGAACACATGACTTTGCAGTGCTCAACTCAGGGTGACACAGTGGTTAGCACTGCTGCCTCACAGCACCAGGGACCCAGGTTCAATTCCTGGCTCGGCTCTCTGTCTGTGCAGAATCTATACATTTCCCCCCCCGTTTCTGCGTGGTTTTCCTCCAGATGCTCCGGTTTCCTCCCACAGTCCTGGTTAGGTGCATCGGCCGTACTAATTTCTCCCTCAGTGTACCCTAACAGGCGCTGGAGTGCAGCCGCTAGGGGATTTTACAGTGTAATGTGGCACAGTGGTTAGCACTGCTGCCTCACAGTGCCAAGGACCTGGGTTCGATTCCCGGCTTGGGTCACTGTCTGTGCGGAGACTGCATGTTCTCCCCATGTCTGCATGGGCTTTCTCCGTGTGCTCCTGTTTCCTCTTGCAGTCTGAAAGACGTGCTGGTGAGGTGGATGGTCTATGCTAAATTGCCCCTTAATATCAGGGAATTAGAAGGATAAATACATGGGGCTACAGGAATAGGGCCTGGGTGGGATTGTGGTGGGTGCTGACTGGATGGGCCAAATGGCTTCCTTCTGCACCGTAGGGATTCTCTGATTCCCTCTCACCGATTGCAACAGACTTAGGTTCAATCGTAAACGTGAATGTTCTAATTCAAGTTCCCCGGGGTTGGGGGGGGGAGCTTAATTGAGAGGGAGAAACTTAATTCCAGTGAGCTGGCCTTCTAATGAGCATTAATGAGATGACAATGGATATTAAAAAAAAATTGATATTGCTCAGGGGAAAAACGTGACCTGCCTTTAACCTGCATTTAAAGCCCTGAGAATATAATTGCTGAAGTCCAACTCATCTGAAAGGTGAATTTTGGTGTCACACCAAATTAAGTCCCCCCAGCCACCAATTTCCCTGCCACTGGTGAGACCAGAAGATTAAATCGAGAAATTAAAACCCCGATAGAGCGTAAGGGAATCTCGATGTGGAGATGCGGGCGTGGGACTAGGGTGGGCACGGTAAGAAGTCTCACAACACCCGGGTTGAAGTCCAGCAGGTTTATTTGGAATCACGAGCTTTCGGAGCGCTGCCCCTTCATCAGATGAATCGCTCCGAAAGCTCGTGAAAATCGCTCTTAATAAATAACGTATTTATTCCGCTGATCAACAAGTGCAATTGTTAGTATGGCCAATCCACCTTACCCACACATCTTTAGGCTGTGGGAGGAAACCGAAGGAAACCCACACAGACACGAGGGGAACATGCAAATTCCACCCTCCCAAGATCTCTGCATTCCTCCAATTCCAGCATAGTGAGCATTCCCGATTTTCATTCCTCCAAATGGGACAGCCAAGCATCCAACTGCCATGGTGGCACAGTGGTTAGCATTGCTGCCTCACACCACCGGGGACCCAGGTTCAATTCCCGGCTTGGGTCACTATCTGTGAGGAGTCTGCATGTTCACCCCGTGTCTGCATGGGTTTCCTAAAGATGTGCTGGTTTGGTGCATTAGCTATGCTAAATTCTCCCACAGTGTACCCAAACAGGCATCGGAGTGTGGTGACAAGGGGATTTTCACAGCAACCTCATTGCAATGTTAATGAAGCCTACTTGTGACATTAATAAATAAACTTTAACTTTAGGTCCAGCACTGAAAGTCTCTTCCTATATATAATATATAAAAAAAAAATCGCTGAATTATAAAGTTCCAGGTTCAAATTCCATTTCAGGGTTTGAACAGATTAGCTGCTGCATTTCCGACATGACAATGACTACACTTCTAAAAATACTGCATGGGGTGTAAAGCATAAAGGGCATAAAGAGAGTGATCTTAAAGTTGCCCAACTCTCTACACTGCTCTCAAGTACTGGGTCTGATGAGTAGGATGGAGTGCTTGCTGACTGTAAGTTTAATTATTGTAGTAACCAGTGTCTTTCAGGCTCTAAATATGTTTCACTTGTGGGTCTGACCCAAACAAAGAACCTGCAGAAAGCTCATACAATTCTCACCATGCAAAGATGTGCAGGTTAGATAGACCAACTATGAGCAATGCACAGGGTTACAGATCTGGGCAAGGGATTGGGCCTAGGTAGGATTGTCCTTCAAAGGGTCAGAGCAGACTCGATGGCCCAAATGGTCTCTTCTATACTGTAGGGATTCTATGATTCATTTCTTCCACAAGTAACAGATTGATTTAAAAAACCCAACCGGTTCACTAATATCTTCTGGGTAGAGAATTTGTAGTCCTTACATGGTTAGATCTGGACTCCAGGGATAACTACGTTGATTCCTCACCACCCTCTGAAGTGGCCCAGCCAGTTTCTCAGTGCCATCAAACCACTACAAAGAATAACTGCAGAGGTTCAAGGAGATAGTCCACAATCATCACCCCAGAGTAACTAAAGAATGCACAATAAATGTCCACCAGTGACACCCACATCCAATAGACAACTCAGTGCTCAGAGCCAGAGTTGAAATGATATCCTCAAAGCCAGGGGTAAAAGGAAACTTTTATGTCGTCTGTCTGAGTTGGGCTCAGCAGTGCAGAGGTGGAAGGATACGATAGCACAGTGGTTAGCACCGCTGCCTCACAGCACCAAGGATCCGGGTTCGATTCTGGCCTCAGGTCACTGTGTGCAGGTTCTCCACTGTCCATGTGGAACAATGAAAATCGGGAATGCTCAAGGTGCTGGAATTGGAGGAACGCAGAGACCATGGAGGGTGGAGTTGGCATGTTCTCTTAGTGTCTGTGCGAGTTTCCTCTGGGTGTTCCGGTTTCCTCCCACAGTCCAAGGATGTGCAGGTTAGGGGGATTGGCTGTGCTATATTGGCCTTAGTTTCAGGGGGATTAGCAGGATAAATATGTGGGGTTATGGGGATAGGGCCTAGGTGGGATTGTGGTCGGTACAGTCTCGATGGGCCAAATGGCCTCCTTCTGCGCTATAGGATTCTACGATAGTGTTCAAGTTGCTCCTTGGAGGACATTTCTGTTCATCCAATACTGGATATCACCCAAGCAATATGGCAAAGCAGAGGCAGTCTGGAGGGGTCAGGAGAGATGGAGGTCAGGTCATATTAAGTGTCATCAGTGTAAATGTGGGAGCTGGTGGTGTTTTTGGACAACATTGCTGAGGGGACACGGGTAGCTGGGAAACAGGAAGGAGCCAAAGGAATATTCTTACAGAATTCCAGAGGTAATGTTATGGGAGCGAGAATAGAAACCACAGAAAAGGAACCTCTGCCTGTGATTGGATAAGAATGGAAGCAGGTGAGTGCAGGCATCATTCAACTGGATTGGCTGTGGAGGGACTGAGGAGGGTGTTGTGGTCACCGAGGTTAAAGGCCACCAACAGGAGGAGAAGGAAGAAGGGGGAAGACTTTACCTGTGTCACAATCACATACTAAAGTCACTGATTACATCTTAAGAACCGTTTCAGTCGTACAGGCTGCTGGTCAGGTAGCATTGGGTGGCCAAGGCCCTCCTTAATACAACACTGAATAAGCAGCTGCCTCCCAGAAGGTTACTGAGTCGATCTCACTGATGGCAAGTGTAGTCTCGGGATTCCCGCCAGGTCCGGACAATTCTCCCAGTGTAAAGTGCTGAATGAATGCAAGCCTTTCTTTCATTTCTCATAAACCACTCTGCCTCTTCCCCGATTTAAGCCATTCCCAGTGCAGAAGGAGACCATTCGGCCCATTGAGATTGTGCCGATTCTCTGACAAAGCACCTTTCCCAGGCTCACCCCCCTGCCCTATCCCCCAACCCCACTCATTTACCCCACTCATTTACACATCTATGGACACTAAGGGGCAATTTTGCATGGCCAATCCACCTAACCTATCCATCTTTGATTATTAAAGGGGAATTTAGCAATGGCCACTGCACCTGACCTACACACTTTTCAGACAGTGGGAGGAAACCAGAGCACCAGGAGGAAACCCACGGGGGGGGCGGAATGTGCAGGCTCCACACAGACACAGTCACCCACGACTGGAATTGAACCCGGGTCCTTGACACTGTGAGGCAGCAGTGCTAATCATTGTGCCAGCCTTAAGCACCGACTTCAAATCGAATTCTTTTACCTATCGTTTTATTCCCTCATGCGGTATGAAGTTTTGTTTGACAATGCGCCTGCGATGAATCTCAGGATGAAGTTGAAAGATGCAGTATGACTTCAGGTTGCTGCTGATTGTCGATCTTAATGTCATCAGTGCGGAGGATGGAGTGTGTGTGTGTGTGCGAGTGAGTCTGTGTGCGGGGTGGGGTGGGAGCTCTCCTTTCCAACTCACTGTTGCTTCTTCAGCAGCATTATGACAATGTCAAAGTGGTGTGAATCACTTCTGTCTCACACTGAACATTGTTAGCAGATTAAAGTGCCGTTATCCAAGATTTAATCAACTGGAATCTACACGAGTGGGGTTGAGGCCAACAGTTATTCACGGGATATTTGGTTCGATGCCTGTGTGGCCCGAGGAACAGGCCCAGTTCCTTCAGTCTCTAAACGCTTTGGGCCCCCGAGCCTGCACAACCAGGAAAACCATAAAAAAAGAAGGAACAGTCAGCAAAACAGACTGACAGGGAAAGAGTCTATTAGAAATCATCACCGTCCTGAAAGGTCAAGTGATTGGGTTTGTTATTGTCACATGTGTTGGTATACAGTGTAAAGTATTGTTACAGACAAAGCAGACCGCGCATTGATAAGGATAGAAAAGAGAGCGCAGAATGTAGTGTTACACTCATAGCTAGGGCGTCGAGAAAGATTAATATAAAATTTAATATAAGGTAGAGTTAAAGGACCAGTGCAATACACGACAACTTGTATTTACATAGCACCGTTAACATCCCAAGTTACTTCACCAAAGCACAGTCAAATAAAAGTTGACACCAGCTGTTAGGACAGGTGACCAAAGGCTTTAGGTTTAAGGGGGAGTCTTGGAGACAGTGCAGTAATAAGGCAGAAAGGTTTAAAAAGGGGATGCCAAACTTTTAAGGGATAAGCAATGATGGAACCATGAAAATCCAGGGACGGATTAGTCAGGTTATATTCCAGGAGTCCACTAATGAATACATGTTCCACCTTAAAACAGGGCAGGATTAGGCTTGTCTGCCGCCACAGTTCTGGTTGACAAGTTTGTCTGAGCTTACCATGCACATTGTCAAGCAGGTGAGCTGAAATTCTATCTGAGTAAAAGTCGGCAGTTTAGAATCCGTACAGTACAGGAGGAGGCCATTCAGCCCATCGAGCCTGCACCAGCAAGGGAGAGGAAAAACGCAGGGGATACACTGTCAGGTGTCAGAACAATCAAAGGAACTTCATTCCAATGTCATTCTGCAGTACAATCTTGCAGGAAACCGTTCTTCACAGTGTAAACTCAGACCAGCAGCAGATCCAACATACAGCAGCAGGCAATCAAATAAAACAGGCAAGGGAAGGGTTAAACAAAGTCAAAATTATACACCACCTTCACATGTACCAATCTCACTGGTTGCTGCAAACATGGCAGATTATGATTTTAAGAGCACATTTATCACATACTCGGTGACTTTCACACTAACTTCACTGCAGTGTTAATGTAAGCTGACTAATAAATAAACTTTATCGACTGATTAACGAACAACGTGTCCACTCCGACATTAATTTCCAGCTCTCGAGCCAGGAGCACAAGACTCAGGTCAGCAACTTACTTCTCATCGACGTGGAGACTCGGAGGGCACTTGATGGCCAACCATGTTTTCCAATTGACATGGCGAACCTTGTAAACTTGCCCAAAGCCACCGGATCCAATCTTTTCCCAGCTCACAAACTCATCCGAATCAAAAGTTTTTAAGAGCCCCATTCTCCAGGAGGACCTCTCCTGTTTCTCCATCGTTTTAAAAGTTTCTCCCACTCCCTCCCCCTCCGCCGACACTGAAATAAACTCCTACTCCTGCCTTCTGGTGTTGATGTCTGCGTCTATCTCCCTCCTGTCCTTCGCTCAATAATAGCTGCTGACACAATCTGTCTGGTCAGGTACTCAAGGTGTGTTCATTAACTCAATGCTGACATCATTTCCTGTTGCAGTTTGGAGTTTATCCACCCTTTAGGAATTTGCCGGCCTCTCTCTCTCTCTCTTTTAACCCCTCCCGCTCCAAACTCCCAGCACTGAACACACACACACACACACACACACACACACACACACACACACACACACACACACACACACAGACTTCAGCATAAACAAACTTATTCAGCACTCCCCAATTAAAACTAAATCACAGCCAAACTTATACGTCTCCCGTCAACTCTTTGTACAGATGTTTCAAGGGCTGACTGAAAATGTAACTGGAGATTGAGGGACTGCGTAGCCCCACGCACCCCCCCAAAACCCTCTACACGCTCCCCCTCCCCTATCCCCATGCACTTTGTTTTCATTCATTCGTGGGACATGGATTCGTTGTCTGGCCAGCATTTATTGCCCATCCCTAGTTGCCCTTGGAGGGCAGTTGAGTGTCAACTACATTGCTGTGGCTCTGGAGTCACATGTAGTCATGATGTGGAGATGCCAGCGTTGGACTGGGGTGAACACAGTTGTCAGACTTCTTACTGTGTCACATGTAGGCCAGACCAGGTAAAGACAGTAGATTAGCTTCCCCACAGGACATTAGTGAACCAGATGGGTTTTTCCGACAATCGATTCATGGTCATCAGTAGGTTCTTATTTCTGGAAATTTTTTTATTGAGTTCAAATTCCACTGTCTGCCGTGGGAGGATTCAACCCCGGGTCCCCAACTGAGTTTCTGGATTAATAGTCTAGTGATAATACCTAGAGCATCGCCTTCCCACTGAGACGCAGCAGAGGGAGTGGGGTGGGGAGGACTGAGTGACAGCTCTATATCCTGAAGGCCAAGGTTCAAACATCAATCTGGTGCTAAACTTAATGAAGATGGCAAGGCAATTGGAGGGAGGGAGGGAGGGGCAAAATTAATCTCCCTGTTATCAGCAGCCTCATGTAAAATAGTCAGGAATAAATCCAAGATTTATTCATGAGACACTTTTATCATGGTGGCACAGTGGTTAGCACTGCTGCCCCACAACGCCAGGGACCCGGGTTCGATTCCTGGCTTGGGTCATGCCTAAGCAGTGTCTGCACATTCTCCTCATGTCTGCATGGGTTCATTGCAGTGTTCCTGTAAGGCTACTTGTGACACTAATAAATAAATAAAACAAGATAAACAAAGAAAGAATGTGGAAAAGGTAGGCCTGAATTTTTTGGATTACGAGCTCAACACCCACCATCCAGAGAGGCAGCAGGAATGTGATCCCCGCCCACTCCAACACTCCCACTGCCATTTGTTTTTTGTGTAGCGGCTCAATACAACTGAGTGGCTTAAGATTCATAGAGTCCCTACAGTGCAGGAGGAGGCCATTCAGCCCATTGAGACTGCACCAACCACAATCCCATCCAAGCCTTATCCCTATAAACCCAAATATTTAACCTGATGATCCCCCCTGACACGAAGGGTCAATTTAGCATGGCCAATCCACCTAACCTGCACGTCTTTGGAGGGTGAAAGGAAACCGGAGCATCCAGAGGGAACCCATGCAGACACGGGAGAATGTGTAAACTCCACACAGACAGTCCCCCGAGACCGGAATCGAACCCAGGTCCCTGGCGCTGTGAAGCAGCAGTGCTAACCACTGCGCCATCGTGCCGCCTATATCAGAGTTCAGGATCAGGCCCT
The DNA here is from genome assembly GCF_965287045.1 of Carcharhinus amblyrhynchos. Classification (NCBI taxonomy): domain Eukaryota; kingdom Metazoa; phylum Chordata; class Chondrichthyes; order Carcharhiniformes; family Carcharhinidae; genus Carcharhinus; species Carcharhinus amblyrhynchos. Next base: position 11,934,722 of record NC_137338.1, on the reverse strand, counting down.
GACACTAAGGGTCAATTTAGCGTGGCCAATCCACCTGACCCACACATCTTTGGAACGTGGGAGGAAACCAGAGCTTTCGGAGGAAACCCACGCAGACACGGGAGAATGTGCAAACCCCACAAAGACAGTCACTCGAGGCCGGAGTCGAACCCAGGTCCCTGGCGCTGTGAGGCAGCAGTGCTAACCATTGTGCCACCATGCCACCCATTTCAGAGTTCAGGATCAGGTCCTGACACTAAGGGTCAATTTGGCACGGCCAATCCACCTGACCCACACATCTTTGGAGTGTAGGAGGAAACCGGAGCACCCGAAGGAAACGTGGGTTCAACTCTGACCTCGGGTCACTGTCTGTGTGGAGTTTGCACATTCTCCTCATGACAGCGTGAGTTTCCCCTGGGTGCTCCAGTTTCCTCCCACAGTCCAAAGATGTGCAGGTTAGGTGGATTGGCCGTGCTAAATTGATCCTCAGTGTTGGGGGTGGGGGGGGGCATCAGAGTAAATACATGGATTTCTAGGGATAAGGCTTGGATGGGATTGTGGTTGGTAGGGCTCAATGGGCTGAATGGCCTCCTCCTGCACTGTAGGGACTCTATGAATCTTAAGCCATTCAGTTGAATTCAGCCGCTACACAAAAAACAAATGGCAGTGGGAGTGTTGGAGTGGGCGGAGAACACATTCCTGCCGACCCTCTGGATGGTGGGCGCTGAGCTCGTAATCCGAAAAATTCAAGATGGCAGGTTTCCTTTCCTAAAGTGCATTCATGAACCAACAGTGTTCTCCCCGTGTCTGTATGGGTTTCCTCCCGGTGCTCCGGTTTCCTCCCACAGTCCAAAAGACGCGCTGGTTAGGTGCATTGGCCACGCTAAATTCTCCCTCAGTGTACCCGAACAGGCGCCGGAGTGTGGCGACTGGGGGATTTTCACTGTAACGTTGACGTAGGCCTACTTGTGACAATAATTAATAAACTTTAAACTTAAAATCAAACTGTCTGCCAATGTTAAAGACCCGGTTCTCAATTGAAGGGAAGTGCCTTGGACTAGACACCAGCATCCACTCAGTTGCACCTTAGCACGTGTCAGGAGAAAAAAGACAAAGAAAGTTTGGAGCTTTCCTGCCGTTACTCTGGTGGGATCTACCAGTCTTGCCAACGGCTCACCTCCGCCATGGGCTTCACGGCAGGAAGGGGCGCATTCAACTGGAACCACCATTGACAACAGGGCGACCAGAAGATCCCGTTGCCAGCCAATGACAGGCCGCACCCCGCCACTCTGAAACATGTGGCGGGGTGAGCTGTAAATCCCACCAATAGAGCAAAGATTCCCGACCCCACCCGCCAGTGGGATCTTCCGGTCCTGCCAAAGTTCGGATGTCAAACCATATCTGCTGTACTGGGGCCAGAAAATCCAGGCCATAGAATCATAGAGCAGTAAGATTGGCCATTCAGCCCATCGTGTACACTGAAATCTAACTGACAGTTATGGTGTTTACTATTCCATTCAAATTAGTAACAAACTAGAGAAGACTGCCGAACAAAGGACAGTACAGCTCAGGAAAAGGCCCTTCAGCCCCCCAAGCCTGTGGTGATCCCATTGTCCAGTCTCGACCAACTGCTGGTATCCCTCCATTCCCTAACTGTTCATGTGCCTATCCAGATAAGTCTTAAATGTTGCTAACTTGTCTGCTCCAACCACCTCACTTGGCAGTGCATCCCAGGCCCCCACCACCCTCTGTGTAAAAAACACCCCCGGAACATCTCCAGTGGACCTTTCCCCTCTTTAAGAACATAAGAACATAAGAAATAGGAGCAGGAGTAGGCCATCTAGCCCTTCGAGCCTGCCCCGCCATTCAATAAGATCATGGATGATCTGTCGTGGCTCAGTTCCACTTTCCCGCCCTCTCCCCATAACCCTTAATCCCCTCTCTTATCAAAAACCCATCAACCCGCTTCTTAAAAATATTTAGCGAGGCAGCCTCCACCACTTCAACGGGCAGAGAATTCCAGAGATTCACCACCCTTTGAGTGAAGAAGTTCCTCCTCAACTCCGTTCTAAACCGCCTCCCCTTTACCTTGAACTTGTGCCCCCCTTGTAATTGTCATTTTTGCCCTGGGGTAAAAAAGCTTCCAGTTGTTCACCTTATCTAAACCCCTCATAATTTTATAAACTTCTATCAGGTCGCCCCCCCCAAGCCTCCAGGGAGAACAATCCCAGTTTAACTTCACTGACCACCTTGATGCGCTGACAAAGGGTCATCTAGACTCGAAACATCAGCTCTTTTCTCCCCTTGCAGGTGCTGCCAGACCTGCTGAGATTTTCTCTTTTGATCTACGTGACACGGCCAGCTGTTAAACCATAAAGAGGTGTAGATAAGGAACTTCCTGTACTTAACACTGGTTGCAAGCTCAGAACAATTCTAAAACCACACAACAGAAAGAAGAAATGATAAATAATAAAAAAAAATGAGACTGAGCAATAACCAACCACAATGAGAGGATGTAAACACAAACTGAGTAATGTTGACTTCAGCAACTTTACACACAAAATCCATAGCTGGAAATTAAATTGAGATCAAGTCTTGATATGTTTGGATTTAAGACATCAGCAGTACATGGTGTACTTTCCTCTTTTATAGAAAAATGAGTTATGGTCAATCAATAGACTTTACCAATGTACAATGGTAAATAGTACATTGCAATTATACCATTACAATGCAGTGTAAGTTGTACTAATGTCGCACATATTCATAGGGACAGGAAAAAGTATAGGCCCCTCCAGCCTGTTCTGCTATTCAGCTCCACGAAGGTTGATCCGCCCCTCAACTCCAGCTATCTGCTTTTCATGCAGATACCCTGTTACAGACTTCCGCCAAACTCAGCACTGAAGATCTGAATCATCCAGGGACTTTTGGAGATTGGAGCCAAGCGCCCTGTACACATGTGCTTGCGACAAGAATTCACTTGGAGGCAAGCTTCTTTCTTGTGAACTAGACAAGAGGACAGTGGGCATGGATTGTTTGGTAACAAGAAAGAAATGGCACTAAGGGACACCAAGAGGCAGTGTACCCACTGGCCAGGGTCATATGTCAGAATCTGCTGGCGAGAACTGATCTGGAAAGTCCACAACAGAACAGAGCAGTGTTATTGTTAGCTCTGTACAGCCAGGGCCTGATGCTAACAGCCTACAAAAGAATCAGGAACAAAGCAGTATAATGGGCAACACAGTGGTTAGCACTGCTGTCTCACAGCGTCAGGGACCTGGGTTCGACTCCTGGCTTGGGTCACTATCTGTGTGGAGTTTGCGCGTTCTCCCTGTGTCTGCGTGGGTTTCCTCCAGGTACTCTAGATTCCTCCCATACTCCAAAGCCGTGCAGGATAGGTGAATTGGCCATGCAAATTGCCTCTTGGTGTCAGGGGGATTAGCAGGATAAATGTGTGAGGTTATGTAAATAGGGCCTGGATGGGATTGTGGTCGGTAGAGATTTGATGGGTTGAATGGCCTCCTTCTGTTCTGTAGCGATTCTATGATAATAACGATTTCTTGAGGCATGGTTTTGCTTATTCTGCCAACACAAATCATAATGCAAAGCTGATTTATATTACATGTGGGGAAATACTGTATAAATTCCATATAAAGTATGCATACTTTATAAAGTAGAAATTGTTGTTCCCTTTACAGTTATTATTCTTATGAATTGCCATGATGAGTGCAAGATGAAAAGCTTCAACAGTATGTTTCCTTTCTTCAGCAATGCTCAGGTTAAATAACTATTGCACCATTATTTTGTTTGCTTGTGAAAGGAAAATCTATTATCCACTGGGTATCTTTTTAGATGTTTTCACATAAAAACAAGTTTTGGTCAAAGTTTCTAAATTAACAATTTATTTAATTTTAATTGAAGTTCTCTTGTGTTTATAACTGGGTGAAAAGATGCTGGCAATTTAAGAGCGGGAAACTCCCATAATTGTGAAGTTTTACATAAAAGGTATAACACAGAACCAGGACATTCAGCCCAGCTGGTCCATACTGGTCTTTACACTCCACATGAGCTCCTTCCCAGTTTATTTCACCCAATGCCAGACGGTGGTGAATCTATGGAATTCTTTGCCAAAGAAGGCTGTGGAGGCCAGGTCAGTGAGACAGAGATAGATAGGTTCTTGATTAATAAGGGGATCAGGGATTATGGGGAAAAGGCAGGGGAATGGGGCTGAGAAAAATATCAGCCATGATTGAATGGCGGAACAAACTAAGTAGGTCGAGTGGCCTAATTCTGCTCCTATGTCTTATGGTCTAACCTTTTCAGTATATCCTTCTCTTCTGGCCTCCCTCAAGTACCTAACTACTCTCTTACCCATCTTTAACACCCCTTACAGTAGCCAATTCTACGCTCACAACTTTCTGCCAATGCGATCCTCATCTGCTGTTCTCCTACAATATGCACTTTCTATTTAAGGGTTTGCTGGACAAGTCAGGAACAGGAGGCTCTGCCTGACTTCACCTGTCCTTACACAAGGATGTGGTCAGAATTGGACTAGTTCAACTCAGATCATCAGTCATGCACTGGTCCCATGGCTTCCCATTCAGTTGCTCACTGGATCAATTTATTGACCCAGGAGGGAGCCTCACATATCCTGTGATGAAATGCAAACATACACTCGATAACCGTGAAGCAAACAGACAAATTAAAGAAAGACTTATCTTGGACCTTTTGCAACTTCAGGATATTGCAAAGCACTCAGTGACCAATTAAGTCTTTCTGAAGCAGAGTTACTGTTGCAATGGAGCAGTACAGCAGCAACACTGACAAGGACGCTCCTGCAAGTCACAGACGAACTTATTGACAGGGGCCACTGGACAAGGATCAGGAGCTGGACTACATGATGGCACAGTGGATGGCGCTGCTGCCTCACAGCGCCAGGGACCCAGCTTCGTTTCCTGGCTTGGATCACTGTCTGTGTGGAATCTGCACATTCACCCTGTGTCTGTGTGGGTTTCCTCCAGGTGCTCTGGTTTCCTCCCACAGTCAGAGGTCTCACAACACCAGGTTAAAGTCCAATAGGTCTATTTGGTAGCAGGAGCTTTCGGAGTGCTGCTCCTTCATCAGGTGAGTGCAGGATTTGTTTCGCAATCAGGGTACATACAGACACCGACTCAATTACAAGATAATGGTTGGAATGTGAATCTTAACAGGTAATCGAGGTGCAGACAACGTGAGTGGAGAGAGAGGGTTAAGCACAAGTTAAAGAGGTGTGAATTTGCATTCCCTTTTTGTTTTCCTGAAGAACCTTTTACCAATGTTTTGTTTGCACTTCTGTCCCACGGTCCTGATCTACGGACACCTGGTTCAGAGAGGGGCGGGTCGGGACGGTGACCTCCTCGTGAACCTGCTCCTGGGCCTGGTAAAACGCGCTATTAACAGGTCCAGACAGCGGGTGATCGATGGGGGTCATCTATCCTGACTGTCTGCCCCGCTATCACGGGTATGTTCGTGGGCAGGTGTTCCTGGAGAGGGAGCATACAGTGTCCACAGGCACACTTGACGCCTTCCGCGCAAGAGCTGGAGTGCGTTATAGACCCCGATAATCACATTTTGATTTGACGTTTTAAGATTCCTTTGCACTTTGTTTCTGTTAAGGCTGTTCCCTCTCCTTTTGGAGAGCTGCCTCTTTTACTTTGTCCCTGAGTTAATTTGAGTTAGTTTACTCAGTTTGCCCTTAAAAAAAAGAGGTGCGAATTGTTTCAAGACAGGGCAATTAGTGAGATTTTGCAAGCCCAGGCAAGTTGTGGGGGTTACAGATAGTGCGACATGAACCCAAGATCCCGGTTGAGGCCATCCTCATGTGTGCGGAACTTGGCTATTAGATTCTGCTCAGCGACTCTGTGCCGTCATGTGTCCCACAGTCTGAAATAGGTGCTGGTTAGGGTGCATTGGCTATGCTAAATTCTCCCTCAGTGTACCCGAACAGGCGCCGGAGCGTAGCAACTAGGGGATTTTCACAGTAGCTTCATTGCAGTGTTAATGTAAGCCTACTTGGGATTAATAAATAAACTTTAAAACTTAAACAAACATCAATCTGTGCACAGCAAGCTGCCACAAACAACAATTTGAAAATGGCTAAATAATCTGTTTTTGTGATGAGTTGAAAAGTAAATATTGATCAGGACAATGAGAAGATCCCTCCTGCCCTTCTTTGACGGAGTACCATGGGATATTTTATGTGCACATAACAGGACTGACATGTTTAACATGCCAGCTCAGATACGGCACCTGTGACAGTGCAGCTCTCCCTCAGCACTGCACCAGTCCGGATTCTCTACTCGAGTCTCGCACTGATGTGAGATTGCACACCAAATCACTGCAGGAGAAAGGCAATCCATGCAAGTAACAGCATGTCTGTGAACTACATTGATGTTTGAGAGCAAGCAACACAACTGGTTTTAAACTGCATCCCTGCTACTCCATTTCATAGGGAGGATTCATCCAGCTGGGAAATGTGCATGCAAAACACTGCCACTCCTGAATATATAATTACACTTTTCACCAGCATGTTGTCATGCTTTCTCATTTAAGTTTTTCCCCTAAACTCTTTTCTCTTATACGTTGACTCAATGCCCCAGGCTGCTGTTTGTGTGTCCCCTGTCCACCTCTAAGTCCTGTCAACTATTACAGCTGACAGCAGCAACATAGACAAAGTTATTCCTGCGAGTCGCACATGAATTTACTGACTTAGCGGCTGCGTCCCATCCTAACTCCTGCCTTACAATGCCCTTCACACCCCTCACCTCTGGCTGAATGCTGATCTTCTGACCTCCACTGTTGTTGGGTGTCTGCTAGTCTGTCTCTGAAACATGCCCTGAAACACTGCTTGGTGGTCAGTGCCAGGGTGCCTGGTGGGCAGTGCCAGGCTTCTGGCTGGTAGTACCAAGGTAGCACTGCCCAAGGGGTACTCTCTTCGCCCTGACCTCCGGGGAGGGGGGGGGGGGGCGGTGGGCGGGGGCTTTAGCAGCTGTGGTATGACCGGCAAGGCCATCACGTCTGGTCCCCATTGCTGGGGACCTGCTATGATTCTTGTCAGAGAGAACCTCTCCCGGCGAGGCCGCAGAGGTAATTGAGTCCCGGGCTCACTAAACACATGCAAAATAGATTTAATTTTAATTTAAATAATTTATTCCGCCTCACACCAGAAACGGGCAGTTCTGGCACGAGGCTGACTTCGCCGGATATCCAGTGCTGGTAAAATCGGGGGGGAGGTGAGAAATCGGACACAAACCTGATTTCTCGGCTGCCACACGATCTTACCAGCTCACCCCGCCCATTGGCTGGAGGGATGTGATGGTAAGATTACCCCCTCCAATTCCCTGCCATGTTCTCAACCATCAAAAACCTGCTGAAGACCCTCCCATTTAACTGTGCTTTCTGTCACATCTCCAAACACCCTGCAAATCCCTGACGTTCATTCTTCCTTGTCCTCAGTAAATTCTCATGGGATGATTTTATGTCCTTCACGGCCTCACTCCTTCCCCTCCCCTACAACTTCTCCCATCCCTGCAATTCTCTTCAATCTCCTCTTGTGCTACCCTCACTTTTTCACTCTGCCATTGGCTGCAGGGCTTTCTGTTCTCTAGGCTCTGGAATTCCCTACACAAACCTCCTCTCTTCTCCATCTCTTCTCTCTCTCTGTCTGTCTCTCCTTTAAGACTCTGTTGAAAACCTACATCTGGGATCAGGCTTTTGGTCATCAGTCATAACTTCTCCTCTTTGTCTCAGTGTCTACTGGGGGAGACAGTGGCATAGTCACATCATGTCACTAGACCAGGGACCCAAGGCAAGAGCTGAGGACCAGGTTCAAATCCCACCAGAACAGATGATGAAATTTGAATTCAATAAAAATCTGGAATTAAAAATCTAACATTGATCATCATAAAAACTCATCATTTTCGGTAAAGGAAATCTGCTATTCTTACCTGGTCTGGTCTACATGTGACTCCAGGTCCACGGCAATGTGGTTGATTCCCAAATGCCCCCTGAAATGAAGGGCAGTGAGTGATGGGCAAGAAATGCTGGCCTGATGTGTAATGTCCACATCACAAAGAATTTTTTAAAAAATATGCTGTGAATGCTAATGGAAGAGATAGTTGGAGTGAATATATTCTGCTTGCTCGTGTTCTTGACTTAACTTATTCCACACTCCCCACTCGGTATTAGTACCCTCTGGCTCTGGTTTCGCCACAACTGAACAGTGATAATAGTGTCAAAGTGTGGCTGGAGTTCAGTTTAAGTGAGCATTTTATTTATTCGTGTTTGCCAGTGAGATAATGCATCAACTGAACTTTAGGCAACAGATTTTCTGAAGGTAACACAGTGGTTAGCGCTGCTGCCTCACAGCGCCGGTGACCCGGGTTCAATTCCGGCCTTGGGTGACTGTCGGTGTGATGTTTGCAACTCTCCCCGTGTCAGCATGGGTTTCCTCTGGGTGCTCCGGTTTTCTGCCACAATCAGTAAGATGCGCAGGTTAGATGCATTGGTCAAGCTAAATTGCCTCTTTGTGTCAGGGGGACTAACTAGGGTAAACGCATGGGATAATGGGGGATAGGGCCTGGGTGGGATTGTGGTTGGTGGAGACCTGATGGGCCAAATGGCCTCTTTCTGTACTGTAGGGTTTCTATGATTCCAAGATGACTTCCAGATACATATTTACTGCATCATCAAGGACCCCCTATTTCTTTGATTTGATTTATTATTGTCACATACATCAGTGTACAGTGAAAAGTGTTGTTTCTTGTGCGCTATACAAAGCATCTTGTACGTAAATAAGGAAAGAAGAGGGTGCAGAATGTAGCATTACAGTCATAGCTGGGGTGTAGAGAAAAATCAACTTAACAGGAGGTAGGTCCATTCAGAAGCCTGATGGCAACAAGGAAGAAATTGTTTTTGAGCTGGTATGTGACCTCAGACTTCTGTATCTTTTTCCTGAGGGAAGAAGGTGGAAGAAGGAATGTCTGGGGTGCGTGGGGCTGCTTTGCTGGGGCAGCAGGAAGTGTAGACAGTGTCTGCCTCCATATCATTGCCTTACTGGGTCCCTGTTAATAAGTACATAAGAACTAGGAGCAGGAGTAGGCCATCTGGCCCCTCGAGCCTGCTCCGACATTCAATAAGATCATGGCCGATCTTTTTGTGGACTCAGTTCCACCTGCCCGCCTGCTCACCATAAACCTTAATTCCATTACCGATCAAAAATTTATCTATCCTTGTTTTAAAAATATTCAATGAGATAGCATCAACTGTTTCACCGAGCAGAGAATTCCACAGATTCACAACCTTGCGCACGAAGAAGTTCCTCTCAACTTACTCCTAAATCTGCTTCCCCTTATTTTCAGGCTATGCCCCCTAGTTCTAGTTTCATTGCCAGTGGAAACAGCTTCCATCATATCTATTCCCTTCATAATCTTACATGTTTCTGTAAGATCTCCCCTCATCCTTCTGAATTCCAGTAAGTATAGCCCCAGTCTACTCAGTCTCTCCTGATAAGCCAACCCTCTCAACTCTGGAATCAACCTAGTGAATCTCCTCTGCACCCCCTCCAGTGCCAGTATATCCTTTCTCAAGTAAGGAGACCAAAACTGTACACAGTATTCCAGGCGTGGCCTCACCAGCACCTTATACAGCTGCAACACAACCTCTGTTTTTAAACTCCATCCCTCTTGCAAATAAGGACAAAATTCCATTTGCCTTCTTAATTACCTGCTGCACCTGCAAACCAACTCCTTGAGATTCCTGCACAAGGACACCCAGGTGCCTCTGCACAGCAGCATGCTGCAATATTTTACCATTTAAATAATAGTTCATTTTGCTGCTATTCCTACCAAAAAGGATGACCTCACATTTACCAATTTTGAGCTCCATCTGCCAGACCCTCACCCACTCACTTAGACTATCTATATCCCTTTGCAGACATTCAGCCTCCCCTGCACACTTTGCTCTAGCACTCATCTTAGTGTCATCTGTGAATTTTGACACTACACTTGGTCCCCAACTCCAAATCATCTATGTAAATGGTAAACAATTGTGTCCCAACATTGATCCCTGAGGCACATCACTAGTCACTGATCACCAACCAGAAAAACACCCATTTACCCCCACTCTTTGCTTTCTGTTAGTTAACCAATCCTCTATCTATGCTACACCTTGCACCTTTATCTTATGTAGCAGTCTTTGGTGCGGTACCTTGTTAAATGCGTTCTAGAAACCCAGATACACCACATCCACAGATTCCCCATTGTCCACTGCACGTGTAATGTACTCAAAGAACTCCACCAAATTAGTCAAACATGAACTTCACTTCATGAACCTGTGACTTACCAATGGGACAATTTATATCCAGATGTCTCACTATTTCTTCCTTGATATAGATTCAAGCATTTTCCCTGCGATAGAAGTTAAGCTAACCAGCCTACAGTTACCCATCTTTCATCTACCTTCTTTCTTAAACAGTGGCATCACATTTGCTATTTTCAAATCTACAGGAACCACGCCAGAGTCTAGCGAATTTTGGTAAATTACCACCAGTGCATTTGCTGTTTATCCCACCATCTGTTAGTGCTGGAATGCATTCCATCAGGACTAGGAAACTTGTCTACTTTCAACACCATTAACTTGCCCAAAACTACCTCTTTTGTGATAATGATAGTTTCTAGGTTCTCACCTGCCATAGCCTTCCTGTCATCAATTTTTGTCATGTTATTTGTGTCTTCCACTGTGAAGACCGACACAAAATACCTGTTTAATGCCTCAGCCATTTTCTCATTTCCAGTTATTACATCCCCCTTCTCTTCCTCTAAAGAACCAATATTTGGTTCAGCCACTCTTTTTTGTTTTTGATATTTGTAGAAACTTTTGCTATCTGGTTTTATATTTTGAGCTAGTTTAGCCTCATAATCCATCTTACTTTTTTTATACCTTTTTTTGTGGCTTTCTTCTGACCTTTAAAGATTTCCCAATTCTCTCGGTTTCCACTAATCTTTACCACTTTGTATGCATTTTCTTTCAATTTGATACCCTCCGTTATTTTCTTACATATCCATGGCTGATTATCTCTTTTTCTGCAGTCCTCCCTTATCGCTGTACTACATCAAACAAAGCAACGAAGGTCAGGAGGAACAGTAATTGGAAAGGCTTTTGCAGAATCAAAGTGCCTTAAACAATCTTGGAAATTGTTGGTTAAATCACCTGGTCTCTAACAAAACGATATCAGGCATTGAGTAATATGTGGTTTAAACATTTGTTAATCACTGGAAGTGAACTCAGCCTGAAGGTGACTTATACCTTGGAATTCCAAACAATGTGAATAATATTAGCAATAGTTAACTGTGGTTGTGATGATAAATACATAGACTTGAGTAGAGTATCATAGAATCATATCATAGAATCCCTATAGTGCAGAAGAGGCCATTTGGCCCATCAAGTCTGCATTGACCCTCTGACAGAATATCTTACCCAAGCCCTCTCTCCCACCCTACCCCGTAACCTCATACATTTTCCATGGGAAGTCCATGTAACCTAAACATCATTGGACACTAAATGGCAATTTAGCATGGCCAATCCACCTAACCTGCACATCTTTGGACAGTAGGAGGAAACGGGAGCACCAGGAGGAAACCCACACAGACATAGGGAGAATGTGCAAATTCCACATAAAGACCCAAGGCTGGAATTGAACACAGGATCCTGGAGCTATGGGGCAATAGTGCTAACCGCTGTGCCATCCTGCCTTACTTTGACTATTATAGTTAATCCTGGTCTGTACTTTAAGATTTATACATTAAGGAAATGTATGTGGTGGGGGCACATTGTGATGTCACTTATTTGGATAAAGACTAACCTAGGCATAATACTCACCAGCACAACCGCAGCTAATAAATCATCTTGTCAGGAGTCTAACTATTGCTAATGAACCTCACAATGTTTAGAATTCCAAAGCATACGCCATCTTCCAACTACGTTCATTTTCTGTTATTAATAAATATTCAAACCACATATTACTCACTGCCTTATCTTTTAGCAGTTAACTTTCATTTATTCTGCACTTAGAAAGCACTGAGGTGGCATGGTGGCACAGTGGTTAGTTTTGATACCTCACAGCGCCAGGGACCCAGGTTTGATTCCCGGCTTGGGTCACTGTCTGTGTGGCGTCTGCACATTCTCCCCGTGTCTGCATGGGTTTCCTCCAGATGCTTCGGTTTCTTCCCACAGTCTGAAAGACGTGCTGGTTAGGTGCATTGGTCATGCTAAATTCTCCCTCAGTGTACCCAAACAGGCGCCGGAGTGTAGCAACTAGGGGATTTTCACAGTAGCTTCATTGCACTGTTAATGTAAGCCTTACTTGTGACACTAATAAATAATCTTTAAACAATTTATGTTTGCTAAAATAAAAAACAGAAAAAGCTGCACACTCAAAAAGTCAGGCAATATCCGGGTTAACAGATCGGATTTTCCTGCGCGCTTTGGGACTAAATGATGGTCTTGGTTCTGCTCTTGCCGGCAGTGAGACCTGCTCAGCAACATCCTTAGTAAATGTCATAAACAACATCTTGTGTGATAATGACAAATCTCTTCCCCCACTGCCCCCCCCTCTCGTCCTCCTTCCCCTGTCGGTAGTCTTTAACCTCGCTGCATTGGGGTGTTTGTCCACAGGCCTCTGAAGGCAGTAAGGCAGGTTAATAGGGTGATGAAAAAGGCATATGTCACACTTGCCTTTATCAATCGGGGTAAAGATTACAAAATCGGAGAGATTATGTTGGAGTTGTAAAGAGTTTGGTGACACCACAGCTGGAGTACTCTATGCAATTCTGGTCACCACATTACAGGAAGGATGTTAACGCACTGGAAGGAGTGCAGAGGAAATTTACCAGGATGCTGCTTGGGATGGAATATTTAAGTTGCCCAGAGAGGATGGATAGGCTTGGGGTGTTTTCCCTGGAGCAGAGAAGACTGAATGGTGAAAATAAAAATAAATTACTTCAGATGCTTAAACAAAGGAGAAAACGCTGGAAAATCTCAGCAGGTCTGGCAGCATCTGTAACGAGAGAAAAGAGCTGATGCTTCAAGCCAAGATGATCCTTTGTCAAAGCTAAAAGGCATAAAATGGAAGATATTTATACTGCAGTGGGAGGGAATGAAAAATGAGTCATAATCACAAAAACAAGGGGAAAAGACTGCTATCCACAAACAGAATAAAGGATGTGAATGGCCAAAGGCAGAGAAGCTGTAAGCTGTGACAGATAAAGATGTTAGGGGACAGAAATAGAATGTAGAAAAGGAGAAGCGGGGGTGGGGGGGGGGGAGAGAAAAGATATGGGAAGGGGGATGAAGTAGGGTGAAGGAAAGAGTAGCGGGGGGGGCGGGGGGAAGGAAAATGAAGAAAGACCGTAAAGAAATGAAAAGTAAAGAGCAGTAAAAGAAAAGAAAACAAAGAGGGTGGAGATGGGGTAGCGCAAATCATCTGAAGTTATGCTGGAATCTGAAACCAAAAAAGGGAAAATGTTGAATGGCAACTTGATTGAGGTGTTCAAGATTATGAGGGGCTTAGAGAGGGTGGATAGGGAGCAGCTGTTCCCCTTATTTGAAGGGACAGTTACAAGGGGACACAGGTTAAAAGTGAGGATGGGAGGTTATGGGTGTTTTTAAGAAAAACATTTTTACCCAGAGAGTGGTGACGATCTGTAATGCGCTGCCTGTGAGGGTGGTGGAGGCAGGATGCAGAGAGTGGGGGTCAATGGGTGCTATTCGGATTGGCGGTTGGTGACTAGTGGGGTGCCCCAGGGGTCGGTGCTGGGGCCTCAGCTATTTACCATTTATATAGATGATCTGGAGGGGGGAACTGAGTGTATGGTGTCGAAATTTGCTGATGACACCAAGATTGGTGGAACGGCAAATTGTGCGGAGGGTGTGGAGAGTCTGCAGAAGGCTGGGTGAATGGGCCAGGAACTGGCAAATGGAATTTAATGTTGGCAAGTGCGAGGTGGTCCACTTTGGTAGGAATAATGGTAGGAAGGACTATTACTTACGTGGTGAAAAACTGCAGCAGGCGACGGTGCAGAGGGACCTCGGGGTCCTTGTGCATGAGTCGCAAAAACCCAGCTTGCAGGTGCAGCAGGTGGTCAGGAAGGCTAATGGGATGCTGGCCTTCATAGCGAGGGGGATTGAATATAAAAGTAGGGAGGTCTTGCTGCGGCTGTATAGGGCATTGGTGAGGCCGCAGCTGGAGTACTGTGTGCAGTTTTGGGCGCCGTACTTACGCAAGGATATTTTGGCCTTGGAGGGAGTGCAGAGGAGGTTTACTAGGCTGATGCCGGAGTTGAGGGGGTTGAGCTATGAGGAGAGGCTGAATAAACTAGGCTTGTACTCGTTAGAGTTTAGAAGAATGAGGGGAGATCTCACTGAGACATATAAGATGATGAATGGGATGGATAGGATAGAGGTGGAGAGACTCTTCCCGCTCAGAAAGGACAGTAGGACTAGGGGGCACAGCCTCAAGATAAAGGGGGGGCGGTTTAGAACAGAGTTGAGGAAGAACTTCTTCACTCAAAGGGTGGTGAATCTCTGGAATTCTCTGCCTGTTAAAGTGGTGGAGGCTACCTCACTAAATATTTTTAAGACGCGGGTTGATGGGTTTTTGATAAGAGAGGGGATTAAGGGTTATGGGGAGAGGGCGGGAAAGTGGAACTGAGCCACGACAGATCAGCCATGATCTTATTGAATGGCGGGGCAGGCTCGAAGGGCTAGATGGCCTACTCCTGCTCCTGCTCCTATTTCTTATGTTCTTCACATCCTTAAAAATGTACCTGGATGAGTACTTGGAACATCAGAACATTCAAGGCTATGTGCTAAGTTCTCTGAGAAGCTGGCTGGGCCACTTTAGAAAGTGGAGGCAATCAAGCATAGTTACCACTGGGGTCCAGATCTAACCAATGTAAGGACTGCAAGTTTTGTACCCTAAAGATCATTAGTGAATTGATTTAAAAAGCCCAACCAATCTGTTACAGGACTGCTGCGGGAGAAATGGTGAAAATTGTGTAGGCATTCTGCAGGTTCTTTGTTTGCCTGTTTGGGTCAGTCCCACAAATGAAACATATTTGGAGCCTGAAAGATACTGACTGGTTGCTACAACAATTAAGCTTACAGTCAGCAAGCACTCCATCCTGCTAATCAGAGTCTACCTTTAAACAGTACCCAAGACCAGAGCAGAGAGCTGGGCAACATTAAGATCAGTTGGTTACTGGACCACCTGATCATTTCCTTCACTGTGGGAGAAGGATGCAGTTCTAAGAAATGTTGCTGTTTGAATCGAAAAGACTGCTAACTTTGGTACAGCGGTTAGCACTGCTGCCTCGCAGCTCCAGGGACACAGGTTCAATTCCCAGCTTGGATGACTGTTTATGCTGAATCTGCACATTCTCCCCACATCTGCTTGGGTTTCCTTTGGATGCTCCAGTTTCCTCCCACAGTCCGAAAGATGTGCTGGTTAGGTGCATTGGCTATGCTAAATTCTCTCTGTGTACCCGAACAGCGCCAGAGTGTGGCAACTAGAGGATTTTCACAATAACTTCATTGCAGTGTCAATGTAAGCCTACTTGTGATACTAATAAATAAACTTAAAACCTCCAAACATGCCTGAGGTAAAAACTGCAAGATTTGTCACAGGATAGGCACTGTACATTATTTCAGCGTGTATAAGTTAGTATTCCTTTAAGCTTACAAGATCTAATTCCGATATATTCACCCCTAATGTAGGAATGTATGGATGCCATCATCTCATCTGAGAACACCACCCGCCAGGTACACGGTACACACTCTTGTGACTCGGCCAACATTGTCTACCTGATTCGCTGCTGGAATGGTTATCCCGAGGCATGGTACATTGTCATGGTGTCTGCATGGTCTTGCCAATGGATGAATGAACACCGCTCGACAATCACCAGGCAGGAATGTTCCCTTCCTGTTGGGAAACACTTCAGCAGTCAAGGGCATTCAACTTCTGATCTTCAGGTAAGCGTTCTCCAAGGCTGCCTTCAAGACACATGACAATGCAGATAGCCAAAGTTCCACACACGAGGATGGCCTCAACCAAGATCGTGGGTTCATCATGGCAACCCCCATGACTTGCCTGGGCTTCCAAAATCTCACTAACAGTTCTGACTTGAGACAATTCACACCTCTTTAACCTGTACTTAACCCTCTCTCCACTCACATTGTCTCTTACTGTTAAGACTCGCATTTAAACCATTTACCTTGTAATTGAGTTTCTATCTATATATGCCCCGTTTGTGAACCCAACTCCCACTCACCTGATGAAGCAGCAGTGCTCTGAAAGCTTGTGCTACCGACTGAACGTGTTGGACTTTACCTGGTGTTGTGAAACTTCTTACTGTGCCTACCCCAGTCCAATGCCAGCATCTCCACATCAGAGGCAAATTAGTTCAGTTCAAATGATGACCTTTTTTCAGAAAATGGAGATATTCTCACTTTAAAACAGGTTATCTAGTCATTATTACATTTGTGTGGTGAAACATCTCACAAACAGTAAACATTTTTTCTGGTATATCACAGCTTGGTATAGCTCCTGCTCTGCCCAAGACCACAAGAAACTACAAAAGGTCATGAATGTAGCCCAAACCATCATACAAACCAGCCTCCCATCCATTGACTCTGGCTACACTTCCCGCTACCTCAGAAAAGTGGTCAGCATAATTAAGAACCCCACGCACCTCAGATATTCTCTCTTCCACCTACTTCTGTCGAGAAAAAGATACAGAAGTCTGAGGTCATGTACCAACAGACTCAAGAACAGCTTCTTCCCTGCTGCCATCAAACTTTTGAATGGATTTACCTTACATTAAGTTGATCTTCCTCTACACCCTAGCCATGACTGTAACATTACATTCTGCGCTCGTTTCCTTCTCTATGAACAACATGCTTTGCATGTGTAGCGCGAAAGAAAATACTTTTCATTGTATACTAATACATGTGACAATAATAAATCAAATCAAATATTGCTCTGTATAAATTGTCTACTGTGTTTGCTCCATTAAGTCAGTGACAATGCTTTAACAGTACTTCATAGTTTGTATTAAACCAAAGGTTGTCTAAGACAGACTTCTCTTATTGTGGTGACTTTCACCACCAGTGGATATCTTCTTCAAGTGCTAGCTTCAAAGAAATGTCAAGGAATCTTTTACATTAACCTCCTCTGACAGGTCCTCAGCACTGCACTGGAGCATCAGTTTTGGTTTCAATGCTTAAGTTCTGGGGCAGGACTTACAAACTAAGGGTCTTCTGGCTTTGCAACAAGCGTGCTACCGAGGGAAAGCTGACACTCAAAGGTACTTTAGAAATGCAAGTTATTATTTAAATGAAACTTGAATGAAACTGTGTTTTAAATAATAGTTGTCACATTATTAGCGGCAAGGGAAACCCATTTTAGGGATCTCCCCATGCTGCAGGAATGAGAAAAACCACACCTGACCATTGATGGTAACTGGCTTAGTTCCCTTGGATGCTGTTAAAATCACAAGCAGAGTTTGAACTACAAATTGGCCTTCATCTGTGTACGTGGCTACAGTCACGTTGGTTCTGGATTGGAAGAGAGGCATACACAAAAGCAATCCGGACAAATGATGACATGCAAGATATATTGTTCAGACATGCCCATAACAGCATCACCTAAATGGTAAATGAAGCTTTAAGAACTTAAAAATAAAAAAAGTACACAAAATTAAATTTAACTCTGACGGAAAAAGTGTGACACATGCAAAATGAAAATGAGTGATTGGCAAGTGAGGCAGAGGAAATGAATGAGGATGCAAGCACAATATGCAAGTCATTTAATACATCAGACAGCAACAAATACAAGAAAAAAAACACATTTTATTTGAAATATAAAAACATGAGAAATTTATGTAAACTTCTGTAAAAAAATCTGTATTAATTTAACTAAGTCAACGCACAACATTTGATTTTATGATCCAATTTAATGTAACATTTCAGATAACAGTAATAAAGTGTGGGATATGAAGATTATGTGGAGCGGGGGTAAGATTTATTCTCCCAATGTTTATTATAAAAGGGGTGTGCACAAAGAACTTCAAGGACAAAACAGGGAAGCTTCCCTCTTGCCTTAATCGCAGCAATCCAGAGATCAACAGATTAGTGACCTACAACGTTCCTTTCAATCAATTTGGCTTTTCCATGTTTCATGTTCTTTTTGCAGTAAAAGGGGCACGTTACAAGCTCATTACATTACACAGGCTATGCCAATACTGTACTGAAGACAACTGATTGCTGCAATTAATTAGCCAGCAACTCCATCACACTATGTGGTGACCAGGCTGCCTGAAGACAAACTAAATAGACCTTGGTCTTCATCTTGCAATTTCTTTTTCGAATTCAGTTGCCAAACTGTACAAGATTTTTTTTTACAGCAACACTGTTCTACTCTCGACTTAATGTAGATCAAGTCTGTAAGAACATGAAAGCAAACTGAACACATTGTTGGCACCAGATGATCTTTCATTTGCCTCCCCTAATTTTCTCTCTTGTATTTCAAAATACTCTCTCTCCAAAATACTTCAGGAGCAGAGGTACATTAAATGGACAAGGAAAATGAGAGAATACAGTATTACATTCTGCAATTAAAAAACTTTTACATTTCTAACTATATACATCTGCAATATGCACAAAATGATTTGCAAACACAAGCGTACATCTGTACTATAAAAGCACCAAAGATCTTAATGGAGAAACTAAGATACCAAAACATATGATTATTTGAAGTAATTAAAAACATGTAAAACATTTTTATTCGACCACTGTATGCAGCTCTTGTGGACACATGACATGGCTTTTCTATCATTGACAGCCTTTCTTTCTGCGTTGATCCAAGGGTCATATCGGGGGGCGGTAAGAAAGTTAGGGTGAATTTCAGAAATAACCATTTGGCATGTTAATGTAGAAAGCTGTGTAAACATTTTTATATGGGATAAAATTACAATCAGAAGTCAAGGAATTTCAGGAACATCCAAACTCATCAGCCATCGGAATCCATTTAAAATGCTGCATGTGTATGCAGTTTTGCATACAAATGGACATTTAAATCGGACAGCATTAACTCCAGAGTCAGATGTGCACTGAATCCAAGCCTCGCACTGCTCAAAGCCTGGATGTTTGTGTGACATTGAACCTGTGGGAGGTGTAAAGCTGGGTTTCATCAAATTGGACAGACCAATGTGATAACATTACAACTGGCAACTTCACTTTGCAAGCAATTCTGGTTTCCCAAATATTTAATGAGACGGGTCAACAGGAACCATGAAAAGAAACTGCAGAAATTCACTTGAATTTTAAACTTAAATGCTGAACAACATCAATACTTTAGAAACACACCCTAAATGTATGAAAAATAGACTCTGCAGACTGGTGTAGTACCATATACGAGTAGAGATCTCTCCCAAAGATTTGTAGTCAGTAATGTAAATCTGGTGTTGCGTGTGCACCGTGCATTGTACAGCCATGAGAAAGAGGCTTGAGTGCAGCTATAGCCTAACTCTATATTAAAAGTAGAAGATTAGACATGGCAGAAACTACTTCTGAACTCTTCTCCAAACTGCCAATGACATACAAGATGACAGATGGGTTAGTCAGGGCTTGCAATCCAGACAGTGCCATCAAAGTTGAACTGCAGCTAGCAACTGTTCATTATGAAGCAGAAAAAATTCCCAATGAATCCCTCAGAAGAACAGACACATGACCCTAAGTGAGATTCATTCACAATTACAAGAGTATTTTCTAACTCTCACATGCATGGTTAGGGTGCATTGGCCATGCTAAGTTATCCCTCAGTGTACCCGAACAGGCGCCAGAATGTGGCAACTAGGGGATTTTCACAGTAACTTCATTGCAGTGTTCATGTAAGCCTACTTGTGACTAATAAATAAACTTTGACTTTTGGTGAAAGGTCCTGCTAACACATGCAGTAAACCACTTGACACCTCCCGAGCAATCAAGGCCCCGTTAAAACTCAATGCTTTAAGGCAGGAAGCTAAGGGTACAAAAATTCCAAAATGAGCTTATCCCTTGGCAGTGAGGAGTTAGAATATAAATACCCCAACTCTAGGCATTTCCTTCACAGTACAAATCACATTTAAATTAATTTTTAAATAGAGAAAGCATAATGAACAAGTAATTGCATTAAAAAAATCTGCTTTACCAGTCGTGGCTCTTCAAAATACAGTAAGATAAGGTATAACATTTCCCATTAAGCACTCAACAGTACTTTTGCTGCTGATATAATGAACCCTGAGCACTCCTAAAATGCCAGGACTCGAGGAGCAGGAGTAAGCCATTTGGCCCTTGGCGCCTACTCCACTATTGACAAGTTCTGTTTATATAGTTCAACTCCACCATTCTGTCTGCACCCCACCACCCCCCCAAACAGTTAACCCTCAACACTGTCTATCAAAAATCTAATTCAACCTTGAATAATTTCAATGGCCCACTGCGTCGAGTGTATTTTTTAAAGCAATCATTCTTAGGTTAAGGGCATTGCTAATAAGTTTGGAATTTATTGTTCATCCCTCAATATCCTGGTGGTGACCTGACTGTACACATGGCTAGCAAATTCCTCCATGATTCTGGCAGAGACTCAGGTGGAAGTAAAAGTACTGAGTGGGTTTGTCAGTTAAAGTTGTGTCTAATAATAGTAATATTAATAAAGTAAACATTGATTTATCAAAACATTTATCAACAGTGAGTGTCTCTAGCTAATAGAGACGTTGTTATTAGTGTAGACTGTTGCCCCAATCAAAAGCTATGACAAATAACACAGTATTAAACATTTGGTGTACAAGTCTGCACTTGCCGAGCTGCGTGGCTGAGTGTACACAGGGTGGGGGAGGCTTTCTGCTGGGACATGCGGGCCCGTTTAAAATACCAACCCACCTTGGTTAACTCCAGATGAATCATACTTATAGCAGTGCTGTCACCAGACCGATTGAGCCCACTAACCGCAATAAGACAACAGTAAAATCATAATGAGGCCAGTGTAGCACACAGCCAAATGTTCCCCATTCACAACTGCAAAAATACATTGTAACCCATGCGAGGTGGGAGGTCCCACTCACCAGTAAAGCTCTAAGGGCTTGACTCATCACAAGCTTCCTTTTCAATTCCAGCAATTTAGGCCCTCATTATAAAGTTTTCATGTTTAGAATATCAGACTTTAGTTTTACAATACTGGGTGTGTTCCACAGATCAAGAGGACACAGTGCAGACAAATTAAACTAGCACTACGAATACTTTACCACAATCCTGGTGATAAAACACAGTTTACAACTTGTTCAAGTGACAGGATGTTCCATTAAAACATAAACACTCAATGTCAGTTCACAGTTTACAAATCTTCCATTTGATGGAACGTTTTACAGGCTCATTACTTATGACTTTCACAGGCAGCAGTTAATATCAGTTAATGTGGAAGGCACCAGTGTGTAATCTTGTCTGTTAACCAGACCCAAGGCAAGTAAAAATGTCAGAAATGGCTCTGCCACATTGTCCAGCTTATAAACTGCTTTTCCTTTCCAGTAAGCTTTTTTTAAAATTTCTAAAGTGTAAACCAAAACACCAAATATCTGAAGGAAAAAAAAAACAGAACTTTGTTCCGCTCACACTACCCTACACCACCATTTATTTCTGCCTCATTGCGAGAAAACTTCCACTGAACCTCAAAATCCCACTCCTAATCTGAGCTACTATCAGATTCTGGGAATTTGGCAACTTCCCTTGGAGAGGAGATCTAACCCTGCGTTTAAAGCTGTGCTGGCAGTATGAAAGAGGAGTTGTTTATCAGGGTTTCTGTGTGATCTGCTGCATTATCAGGACAAAGCGGCGCTGCCAACATTATGAGTGGGAGGAAGACATCCATTTGTGCCAAGTGTTATTGTTTGATTTACAGAAGGTGCAGTTACTGAGGGCTCTGTAACGCAACACTGATTAGAACACTGGGGCTTCAGCCTAAGTTGTATATAAATCCAGACTGGATGTCACGAGTCTCATGCTTTGTCCTCCATACATGCTCTGACAACATGGAGGGGAGGGGCCCCAAAATGGGTAAAACTGCAATTGGGCCCAGTATAGACTCTCCAGCCTCTGTCCAAGTGAACTGACCACACAATTCTGATTGAATGAAGTAAAACAGGTCTCACTGGAGCCTCAGTGAAAGTGGTCTCACAACGCAATGGGGCTGCTCTGGTCCAAACTGAAAATTATTCACTTTTGGAATCTGGAGTTTGTGAGTAAGACAGGCGTTTATTGCCCACCCCTTGCTGTATAAGTAACTTGCTGGGCCATGTCAGCTAGCAAATTAAGAATCAAGCACTTTATTCGGCTATCCCTCTATTCGAAAATAATGTCTCCTCAGGTTCATGATTTTCTGCCAGGGGTCTTTATTTGAATAAAGAGCTCAATTCTCGACCCACAAATCTTGGGCTTCAACTGGGCAGGACGTCCCACCAGGTAATGGGATCTGCATCTGAAGTGCAGGATCTGCTTCCTTTTCTTTCCTTCTCTACTGCCATTTTGCCTGATCATTAAGGCACTTCGACTCAAAAGCACAAGGCAGCTTGGTGGACAACTTGTCACCATTTTGGACAATTGCTAAGCAAGCCCCTCCCAGTCATTAATCTCAAGGCAGCCTGCTTCAAGAGCTCCAGCATCCCAGAAACATTTTCTTCCTCCTCCCCTGGCCAGTTGAAAGTTGAAAGACAGGACTGGGCGGAGGAGATATTTATCGGGCATCTGGACGGTGTCTAATCCATCTGTGTTTGGGATCTGTCTAATCCATCTTGCGCACGGATATTTTGGCCTTGGAGGGAGTGCAGAGGAGGTTCACTAGGCTGATATCGGAGTTGAGGGGGTTGAGCTATGAGGAGAGGCTGAATAGACTGGGTGTGTACTCGTTAGAGTTTAGAAGGATGAGGGGAGATCTCATCGAGACATATAAGGTGATGAAAGGGATGGATAGGGTAGAGGTGGAAAGGTTCTTCCCGCTCAGAAAGGACAGCAGGACTAGAGGGCACAGCCTCAAGATAAGGGTGGGGGGGGAGCAGTTTAGAACAGAGTTGAGGAGGAACTTCTTCACTCAAAGGGTGGTGAATCTCTGGAATTCTCTGCCCATTGAAGTGGTGGAGGCTACCTCGCTAAATATATTTAAGACATGGGTAGATAGGTTTTTGGTAGGCAAGGGGATTAAGGGTTATGGGGAGTGAGTGGGAAAGTGGAACTGAGCCACTTCAGATCAGCCATGATCTTGTTGAATGGCGGGGCAGGCTCGAAGGGCTAGATGGCCTACTCCTGCTCCTATTTCTGATGCTCTTATGTTGGTTTTGCAGCAGTTTTTCCTGAATGCTAGTGCAGTTGATTTCAAGAAGGGTACTGGAGTTTGTTCAAGTCCATCCACTGAATCCAATGAACACAGCAAAAGCAAGGCTTATAGAACTTCTCTAGTGTCACAAATTCAGGGTCTAGATTCACTGCAGTGCAGGAGTGTGGTGACAACAACTGCTCTGGATTGATTTGTGGAGATCTTTACTATCAAACATTCACTGTCAGTTTGTAGAAGACTAAGCTGGCACAGCAGACACAGCGTTGGATCTCTGTGTCAATGGTAGCCTTCAGAGAGAGGTGGCTGCCAAGGTATGGGAACTGCTCAACATATTCCAGAGTCTTTCCATCTACAGACATGGAATATTTGACTGACCAGTTGTGAGCTGATGTTCGGGTTTTGTTTTGGCAATGTTCAAGGACAGACTGAGTTTCTTGTATAGTAACAAGTCTCACAGCACTAGGTTAAAGTCCATTAGTTTTATTTGCGATCTCGAGTTTTTGGAGCGCTGGTCCCTCATCAAGAGTCACCTGATGAAGGAGCAGCGTTCTCAAAACTCATTCCAAATAAACCTGTTATACTTTAACCTGGTGTTGAGACTTCTTACTGTGCTGGCCCCAGTCCAATGCCACCATCTCTACATCAGAGTTGCTTGTATGCTGGGATAGTTCAGTGCCACAGATGGAGGCAGTACTGTGGTATAAATGGGGCATTAGTCTAAGCATCACAGCACAGAACAGTTCATTACTGTCTGAGAATGCAGGCTGCTCATCAAATACAGCAAGAAGCTTACAGCTAATCCCTACTGTTGGAAAGTTCTCAAAAACAAAAACCTGCAAAGATTTAGAAACTCATGCCCTTTAGTTTTATTTACTTGTTGGAAGAACAACAAAAGGTGAATCTGAGTCACACTCAGGTGAGGCACTTCAAGAAGCCTTTCTAAAACCTCATCATAAAAAAAGACTTTAAAAATATTCTAATTTCATCAGAATGGAGGAAAAAGTGATTGGGATTAAAGGCAAAGCTGGTTTCCATATTGTCAAACTGAGATCACCACACAGGGGTAGGTTCACCACACACTGTAGGAACTCAAAGACCATCGCAAGAGAAGTGAGGGCACTGCCCACTCACCACCGAGTTACCTCTGGAATAATCAGTCAGCAAACTTTCTCTGGCGGGTCTAACAGTAAAAAGTCTGACAACACCAGGTTTTAGTCCAACCTATTTATTTGATAATATACTCCAAAACCTAGTGTTGTCAGACTTTTTACTGTGTTTACGCCAGTCCAACGCCGGCACACCCACATCGGGTCTAACAGTGCCAGGGGCTGAGCCCTCAGCCCATCTGGCAGCCGGTTTCAACTTCAAGCGGTGATCAGGAGAACAGATCTTTCACACTTGACCCAATGTCAAGAGTCATAGCTATGCCGCGCCTTCGCAATTATGATTTTAAAGAGGGAAGGTGAAAAAGATATTGCTGAGGGACACAGCACAGTAGATACAAATCCACGTTCACATCAACACTGACTCTTCAGCCTAAAGAAAGACATCTCAAGAGAAGTACAGCATTAAAAAATATCTATATGGGATAAAATAAGCTTGTGTCAAGATGTTATACAAAAAAAAGTCCAGAGCTGGGAAGGGCAATTGTGAACAGACACCTGAAAGTATTTCTTTACAAAGAGAGGTCAAAAGATGGAGAAGGTTGACAGGAAGAGCGTCTGCAGCCAACACTTCATTTTAAAACAGCTGGATATTAAATAATAAAACAGGCTCCTATCATTTCCTTCTTTGGCTTAATGTTCATTATATTTCTGTGAACTGACTATGGAAGCTTTTCAACCAAAAGGTGATACATAAATGCAGGTGGTGGCTGGCTGCTTTCCTGGCTGGGAAAAGCCTAGACACCGGAACTCATCTTGTAATCCCCCAAGTCTCACTGTTATGATCGCAGGTCAAAGCTCTTCTGGGGGCACTGGACCACAGTCAAAGAAAAAGGCAGTGTTAGGGAAACATTATGCCATGAAGGCTCTATCTGAATTATGTTTTTTTTGTTTATAAACGACAACAGTCTTTTGGAAAGTGGATCCATACAACCAGAGCTGGTGCTCCAAAGCAGTTAGGTTTCCTCCATCTCCACTTTGGTGTGCCATAAGGAAGGGAACCACAGGTAAAGGTCAGAGACGAAACTGTCCCCATCCACTCCTGAACCTTATAATAAGCTCATTTCCCCGTATTACATAAATCTCTACACTTATTTTATCTTCGGTTCCATTGGTCTGTTCAGGCCTCGCATGTTTGTGGTGAAAAGGGCTACGGGCCTGCTGCCCAGCCTCCACACTACCTAGTACAAGACCGATGGTCTACATGGCCTGCCTTTGCCATGGGAACATGCTTCACAGAACAAATGCCAACTTTATCCAGAAGGCAAAAATGAGAATTTGATCCAGTGCCCAAATTCTCTAAAGCATCTGAACATGCAACACCAAAAGTGTGGCCTCTTAATTCTGATGATGTAGATTTGGCAGGACCCGGTCATATTTTAACTCTAATACTCCTACCCCAACTTTATTTAGACAACTATTCTTTTAAGAGGTGAGATCAGGGTTTGACTGATTTGCCATTAGCAACCCTGACTATCCAATTATCTGGATCCCAAGACCTCGAGCTACTTTCTCTAATGTTTCAACAGGGTCACGGGAAGAAATGTCTTCATTCCTTTCAGGAGCGGTGGGAGGCCTGGCTGCTGACTGGGCTACGTTACCGAGGACAGAGAAGAACGGAGAGTCATTGCCCGAAATCCCTGCATCCTGCTCTCTCATTTCAGGGGGCTCTGGAAAGTCACACTGCGTTGGATGAAGGGCCTTTGGTGAAGGTTTGGCTGGCGGCTTGGTGGTTTCCCTAGGTCCGGCACGCCTCACTCGGGTGGCAGCAGCAAGGTAATCCTCCTCCTCCTTCCCTGCTTTGCCGAGGGCAGGTTTTGCAGAGAGAGTCTTACGGCGGGATTCCGGTACATGGAGACACACTTCTGTCCCCTTCCTCCGGGGTCCACGCCTCTTCTCCAGGTCCTTGATGATCTGTTGCGTCAGTTCAACCGTTTCATAGCGGACCATGTGCAGCTGTAAATACCCATCTGTGTGCTCTTTGTATCTAGACGGTTTAAAACAAAAAAAATGTGTGGGGTCCATTTTCATCACCAGACATAAATATTTAATTTGAATGGTAGAAGGGTGCAGTGGTCTAGGTGTGGACCTGTCACCTCTTGAACTAGGTTCGAATTCAACACGAGTGGATGGAAATCATACTGCAAGTGAACTGGGCAACATCAATTTAGCACAGCATAAAATGGCACTCAGAATGCCTATTTGGGCGCCGAAAATGGAAGAGTGCTAACACTCTTCACAAAGTGCAGAGGGGAAATCCGAAATTGAGTGAAGGAACTGAGTTTTTGCTCTGCTACGCCCATTGAGCAGATTCGGTCCAGTTCCCAATCTCTTTCACATGCAATCTAGAAGGCAGAAGAATTGGAATCTGTTTGGATCTGAACCCAGGTAGCAGAGGTGAAAGGTCATTGATTAAACCAATGCAACCCCCAACAGATCACATAAGAAACCTTTTAAACTGAGGAATTAAACTCTTTCCATTTCATGCCTTTACTACGCAGGCCAGAGAAAGCTGAGCAGCAAGGTATGATGTGTTGCTCCCTCTATTTTGCCCCAACATGTGCCAGTCATCTTCTAATTACACCAGTGCTAAGCATTAGTAATGTAATTTCCTGTTAGAAAAGCTTTTAACCAACCAATTTTTAAGTGATGAGTAATTATTGATGGGATTAAGGAGATTCTATAATAATGAGGTTACACAGGTAAAAAAATACATTTCTCCTGAAAGCTTAACCGATGTGTTGGAACAAAAAAAGGGTGACAGAAATCCTGCAGACATCCACCGATGCTCAGTGAAGTATTATTCTAGCTGTTTATAGGCTGGCCAACTATCTGAACTCACTTCACATTGTATCTGTCCTGGTTATTAGATAGCTCCCACTTGCCATCTTGTTTTATACAGCCGTTTATACAATGATGGGATTTCAGTTTCTCATTTTGGTAATTAGATTACTTGCTCACCCTCATAGGGAGTATTAATGCTCCAGAATCTACATCCAGAACGTTTCTTGGGCAAAGAAAACTAGATTCATACCAGACACATTAACTGAAACGGATCAAACAGTCAACCTCTTCTCTACTTAAGGTGGATCTCTCTCCCTGATGTGTCACAAAATCTGTCCTGTCTGTTTTTCATAGAAGCACCACTGACACCCATGTATCAGCTTGGTTTGGCTGGCAGCTGTCCTGCCTCTGAATTGGAAGGTGTAAATCCCACCCCGCACAAGAGCATGTCACATGTGGGGTAAATCATTCACTAAATCCAACTTTAGGATCATAAGTAGTGGAAAATTGATCCTAGAAGTAGGAAAAGGAACAGCAAGACATGGTCGCCTTAGATTTAAATTTAAACCAAAGCAAACCAGACAAATGGTAACCAGAGATAGGATCCTTCAGCGGAACTTCCAGCCAAAGATTTAACCAACTATTTTCTTTCAGATGCTATCTACCCACTGTGTTCATGCACACGTGCAAACGTACACCCAGACTGCATTTTACAAATCACTCTTTGAATTTTTTTGATCACTGAGGATGGAAGAAGAAATCAAACATTTTAGCTTTCCTATAGCCAGTGTGCAGTTTTACTGCATTAACAATAATCAGTACGTGTCAACACCATATGGCTCTGGGGAAATCATACCATCCTACCTGAATCGGGCATGTCCAGAAGGCCACTTCAGCTGGTGCATCTTACGCAGGTGCATTGTTAGAGTGTAGGCCCAAGAAAAACACTTGGCGCAGATGTGGCACTTGTATCGAGGTTTTGTTTCTCCCTGAATAGGAGAGAGACATCAGCAAACCAAGCTCCCATTGTTTTCTTAATTTCGACGTGGACATGCCAGTGTTGGACTGAGCCAGGCACAGTAAGAAGTCTCACAACACCAGGTTAAAGTCCAACAGGTTTATTTGGAATCACGAGCTTTCTGAGCACTGCTCCTTCATCAGCTGAGTGGCTCTGTGTCGATATGCACCATCTTCTTGGAGGTCCTCTCCATTTTGAACCGGCAGCTTGCGGTATTGATGGTAGCCATGATGTGGAGATGATGGCATTGGACTGATGTGGGCACATTTTGTGCCGATATGCACAATCTTCTTGGAGATCCTCTCCACTCAGAGCTGGCCATTCGCCTGAGGAATGGACAGCGCTCCAAAAGCTTGTGATTCCGAATAAACCTATTGGATTTTAACCTGTTGAGATTTATTACTGTTTCTTAATTTCAAAATAATTTGAAAATAAAAAGCAACATTCATTTAACATCCAAGTGCCATTATATAAACACTTTGTCACTGTCCTCCTGGGAGCTATTTTTCACCAATGAGGCAGTCATGCTAGGAACAGCCAATATAATACCCCATTTACGTTTCAGTGGTTAAACATATGTTGTGAACTCACAGCCTATGTTCCAAACCCATCAATCGCACAGTTGGTCAGAAGTAACAAAAAAGAAAAGGACCCCATAATTCTGTCCATGATGTCCAGAAAATGTGTACACAGTCCTTCAATGTGGAAACCCACCGAGATTCAGAGAAAATATAGTCATTGGTATGAATAAAACCAGAAGGGCTCCACGCTGTAATCAAAATGACATTGGAATCCCAATTCCTGAAGTCCTGCCTCCAAACTCAGCAGCCATTTCAGCCTCAGGAGGAGGAACCAGGGCAGGTTGCGCTTTGCACATCCAGCTGTATGTGCACGGCAGCACAGTGGTTAGCACTGCGGCCTCTCAGCGCCAGGGACGCAGGTTCGATTCCTGGGTTGGGTCATTATCTGTGCAGAGTCTGCATGTTCTCCCCGTGTCTGTGTGGGTTTCATTTGTGTGCTCCGGTTTCCTCCCACAGTCTGAAAGACGTGCTAGTTAGGTGCATCGGCCACGCTAAATTTTCCCTCAGTGTACACAAACAGGCGCAGAAGCGTAGCAAGTAGGGATTTTCACAGCAGCTTCATTGTGACATTAATAAATAAACTTAAACCTTTGTAAAAGAATCTTAAGTGCAGGAGGCCATTCGGCCCTCGAAGCGGCACAGACCACAATCCCACCCAGGCCCCATCCCCGCAACCCCACACATTTACCCTGTCCACCCCCTGACACTAAGGTCAATTTAGCATGGCCAATCTACCTAACATACACATCTTTGGACTGTGGGAGGAAACTGGAGCACCCGGAGGGAACCCACGCAGACACAGGAAGAATAATGCAAACTCCACGCAAACAGTGACCTGAGGCCAGAATTGAATCCGGGTCCCTGGTGCTGTGAGGCAGCAGTGCTAACCACTCTGTCACTGTGCCGATCCTTTAGAACTGTGCTGTTAATTCTATATTTCCTCTGCCAAAATGCATCACTTCACAATTCTCTGAATTAAATTCCATCTGCCACTTGCCTGCCCATTCTGCTAACCTACTCATGTCCTGTTGCAATCAACTGATCTCATCCTCAATGTTTGCCACACCTCCAAGTTTGGTATTGTGAGCAAATTTTGAAATTTCATTCTCTATTGGTAACAAAGATTTGGAGGAAGCCAAAAACAAAGGAACAAATGAAAAGTGAAAGATGAAAAGAGTGAGGAAAGAGTCCCAGACCACTTGCCAGAAGCGAGTTCAAACTCTGAAGTATGAGAAAATGAAATCTTCATAGATTAGTTGTCACTTGGTCACTCACCTCATGTATTCTCCTGTAGTGCTGTTTAAGGGTTTGCACACTGCGGGCGCTAAAGTTACAACCGTCAGAGCTGCAGTGGTACGTAGGTTCATCATTGTGTGTTTCAATGTGTTTCCGCAGGTCATACAGATTCTTAAAACTGGAAGTGAAGGAAACGAAAAATGAGTGAAGTAACTTTTAAACGGAAGAAATTTTAAGAAAAAGCCAGTGTCCTTATGATATATTAACCTGACCAACTTCTGTATGCAAGAGGTGTCTAGATATACCACTTGGGACAAAAGGGATTAAAAGTTATGGGGAGAAAGCAGGATTAGGCTTTTGAGTTGGATGATCAGTCCTGATCGTAATGAATGGCGGAGAAGGCTTGAAGGGCCAAATGGCCTCCTCTTATCTTCTATGTTTCAACTCTCAGCTTACGCATAGAATCCCTAACTCTTCCAAAAAGAGATTTAATTATTACTGCTCTCAATCTGCAAGCCTCAAAATCAGGGATACTTTTTTTTTCTATTTGTTCACAGCACATGGACATCACTGGCTTAAGTCAACATTTATTCCCCCTTCCTAACAGCCCTCGAGAAGGAAGTGAGAAGCTGCCTTAAAGGTCACTAAAAAAATTAATAAAAAGAGCAACGGTAAAGTCTGAAAGAAAACTAGTGCAAAATATAATCAACAGGGAGCAAAAGCTTCTAGAAGTATAAAAGAGGAAGACAGTAGCTAAAGTGAATGTTGGTCCCTTGGAAGATGAGGCTAGGGAATTAACAGTTGAGAATACAGAAATGGCTGAGACACTAAATCAATATTTTGCCTCAATTTTCATGGAGGAGGGTACAAGTACCATCTCAACAGTAACAGGCAATGTAGAGGTTATAGAAAGAGAGGAACTCAGAACTATCTTCATTGCAGTACTGTTCTTTGTTCACTAGAGAAAAAGTACTAATCAAACTATTGGAATTGAAGGGCAAGTCCCCAGGGACTGATGGCTTACATCCTAAGTCCTTAAAGAAAGTGTTGTTGGAGGATCCGTTGGTTACAATACTCCAAAATTCCCTGGATGCAGAAAAGGTTCCAGTGGATTGAAAAAATGCTAATTCAAAAAGGCAAACTGTAGGAAACTATAGGCCAATTAGTTTAACATCTGTCAGTGGGAAATTGTTAGAATCCATTATTAAGGAAGTAATAACAGGACAGTTAGAAAAATCAACATACAATCCATCAGAGTCAATATGGCTTTATAAAGATTAAATAATGTTTGACTAATTTACTGGATGTTCTTTGAAGATGTAACAAGCAAGGTGGATAATGGGCATCCTGTAGGTGTAGTATATCTGGACATCGGCAAGACACTTGCTAAGGTAGCAGACAGAATTTTAATACATAAAGTTAGTTTACATAGGATTAGCGGTAATTTATTAATTTGGATAGAGGATTGGTGGAGATGCTGGCGTTGGACTGGGGTGGGCACAGTAAGAAGTCTCACAACACCAGGTTACAGTCTAAGAGGTTTATCTGGGATCACGAGCTTTCGGACTGCTGCGCCTTCCTCAGGTGAGTGACTCGGATGAACGTGGATAGGTTAAGTGAATGGAGCAAAATTTGGCAGCTAGAATTTAACGTGGAGATTAACCATTTCAGTGAGAAAAATGGAGAGAAACTTTGGGATGCTTCAATGCAGGGGGATCTGGGTGTACTTGTGCATGAAAATGCAGTAAACTAGTATGCAGGTATAGCAGGTACTAAGGAAGGCAAATTGAATTTTGGCATTTATTGCTAAAGGAATAGAATATAAAAGCAGTGAAGTGTTGCTGCTACTGTACAAAGCATTAGTGAGACCACACTTAGAATATTGTGTACAGTTTTGGTCCCCTTACTCGAGGAGAGATGTAGTTGAATTGGAGATGATTCAAAGAAGGTTCACTAGACTGATTCCAGAGATATGGGGTTTGTCTTAAGAGGAGAGATTGGGCAGTTTAGGCTTATACTTCCTGGAGTTTGGAACAACGAGAGGAGGTCTGATTGACGTGTACAAGATGATAAGTGGGATTGGCAAAGCAGATACGGAAAGAATGTTTCCTCTCGTAGGTTAATTTAGAACAAGAAGTCATAGTTTTAGGATACGGGGTGGCAGATTTAAAAGTGGTAGAGCATGGTGGATGCCAGGACATTGAGTACATTTAAGGAAGAGGTGGACAGACTTTTAATTAGTAAGGGTTTGAAGGGTTATGGCAAATTGGGCAGGAAAGTGGAGTTAAGGCAAAGCTCACAACAGCCACAATATTAAAAGGGGGAGCAGAACTGCTGCAGTCCACATGGTGCAAATACACCCACAGTTCCAATAGGTACCCCACACACAAATTCAAATGGCCCCTTGTATTTTTACTTTTTTACTGTATCCATGAATTAATTAAAATATACAAAGAAAAATAGTAAATCTGGCTAACAACATGCAAAACAGGGGTATGGCAATATCACATAAGAACATAATGTAGTATACATAACATAGTGTAACTGCTGAGGTTTTATGTTAAAATGACAATTACGATGAAAGAGAAATATTTTTTGAGCTTCTGCTCTGCTCAAAATGAACCCATGATTACTCTATCAAATAATGATCATGACTTACTCTCTGATCTTAATGACTAAATCACAGGTAAACTATCTTTAGGCTATTGCATAATCCACTGAGCAACTGTCCAGGAAACTGCTTACTACAGAGTTCATGTCAAGGGAATCAATGAAAACATAAAACCTAACTAAAATGGAGCATAGAAATGGAAGCTTCTGTGTTCATGGGTAATTGGATATTCCATTAAAATCCCAATTAGGTGCAAAAGTTGATCTTGCCATGCCTTGCTGCTCTATCTTAACATCATCTCTAGAACAAGCTACAGCTAGCTCTACTGCACCATTCTTAGTTGATGCATATTAGCTGATAAAATTTAATAGACCAAAAACCTTTCAATCGTGCCAGCACTGCTAGGCAGAACTGGCTCTAAACAGCTCATGTCAGGTGTAGATTGGAGAGATTGGGACTGTTTTCTTTTGAGAAAAGAAAGCTGAGAGGAGATTTGATGAAAGATATTCAAGATCCTGAGGGTGTGGAAGAGGTACATAGTTAGAAACTGTTCCCATTATGGCTACAAGTGCAGGTCAGAGGCTAGGAATCCAGTGGCATGTCATTCACCTCGTGATTCCCCAAAGGCTGTCCACCATCTACAAGGCACAAGTCAGGAGTGTGATGGAATACTCTCCACTTGTCTGGATGAGTGCATCCCCAACAACATTGAAGAAGTTCACCACCATCCAGGACAAAGCAGCCTTATTGACTGGAAGCCTTCCACAAACATTCACTTCCTCCAACACCAATGAACATGGCAGCAGTATGTACCATCTATCAAGGCTCCTTAGACAGCACGTTCCAAACCTACAATCACTACCATCTCGAAGGACAAAGGCAGCAGATACTTGAAAATACCACCACTTGAGTTCCCCTTTAAGCACACCATTCTAACATGGAACTATACCATTGTTCTTTTACTGTCGCTGGGTAAAAGTTCTGAAACTCCCTCCCTAACAGGTGTACCTACATCTCAGAAACTGCAGTGATTTAAAAAGGCAGCTCACCTCCACCTTTTGAAGGGCAACTAGGAATGGGCAAATGCCGTAGATGAATTTTAAAAAAAATGAACAGCTTGTTTACAAAATAAAGTTGCAATTTGAGCATCCACTACAACACTACCTGTTCTCACAGAAGTCACACCCATATGGCCTCTCGTCACAATGGCGAAATTTGATGTGTGTCCTTAATGAGGAGAAAGTAGTGCAGGTCATGTCGCAGAGTGGACACTTAAACTGGTTCACTGGCAAATAGAAGCACAAGTCAATCTGTTAAAGAAACTAACTTTGTCACTGGGTACAAAATATGAGACAAAATCTTATTCTGCCCCTCTTTTCAATTTCTTTCCCTTCTTAGCTTCTCTCTGTCCCTGTTCACTGCATGAGGTGCCAGAGTTTAGTTTCTAGCTTCGACTATGAAACAAAGGATCTGGGATTCTGAAGATATGCAGACTGGCAAGGGGAAATGCGCAAACCTTTAGTACAGCAATGCATTGATCCTTTGACTGCATTTCTGCACTGAGAAAAGTTGTTTAACAAAATGACCAACTCCAAACTAAGTTCTAGATCCAAATGCATCTCATGGTCAACAAAACTTGCCACCTCCCTCTCTCAATGCTAACAAGGTTGGAGAGAGAGCAAAGGTGTCAATTTTGTACCTCTGATGGTATCTAGAATGCAGTTTCCATCAGGACTGGTAAAACATTAGCCACCTTTCATACTAAATCTGTCATAGCATATTTCAGCAAAACGGGGGTAATATTCCCTGGCATCAAAATCCAAAGCTTAAAAGGAAACAATCAGGCTGACACACCAGTGAAGTACTGAGGGAGTGCTGCACTGTCTGAGGTGCTGTCTTTTGTATCAGGTGTTAAATTAAGGTTGTGTCTGCCCTGGCAGGATACAAAATGTAAAGCCATTATTCAAAGAAGAGCTGGGGATAGATTCTGCCCAGTACTTATCCCTCACCTAATGTCATTAAATACAAATGATCTCATAACTGTATTGGGACGTTCCTCGTGCAAAAGAGCTGCTGCATTTACTACATAACAACTTGGCTGAGAAACACCCCCAGATCATGAAAGGTATAATCGAAAGTCTTTGTCTTATTTTGGTAGCTCTGTATTCCATGATGCAGAGTAAGGTTTCAATCATTTTGGCCCATGTTGGAACCAACAACGTAGGAAAGATGGACAAGAGGTCTTGTTCTGAGAGTATCAGTAGTAAGGCACTAAATTAAAGAACAGGACCCTCAAGGGTTATTTTCTCTGAGTTATTACCCAAGCTGCATGTAAAATTACACAGGAATAAGCAGGTTAGGGAGGTGAATACACAGCTGAAAGAGTGGTGTGTGAAAGAGGGATTCCATTTCACAGGGCACTGGCACAGGAAGGAAATATACCTGAACAGGACTGGAATTGGGACCTGTGCAGAAAGAAGAGATAGGACAGCAGGAAGAACTTTAAACAGAATGTCTTAGAACAACAAAGGAGCCAGCCACATTAGATTTAATCATGGGGTATGAGCAAGATTTAGTTAACAGCTTAGTGGCACATCAACATTTATTAACAATATTGCGACCTGTGTAAAAAATGTTCAATGCTGTGGGTGGAAAGGAGAAATCTGAAACGGCAACTAAGATTCTTGATTTGACTTCAATGGGATGAAGGAGAGATTGTCCACAGTTCAGGGATAAAATCAAGAGAAAATGTTCAAAATATAATCTATTGTGATACAGAATCAATTTATACTGACAAGTGGCAAGAGCTGTACTTGCCATGGATATTGAATCCATACAGTGCAGAAGGAAGTCTTTCAGCTCAATGAATCTGCACTGACTCTCCACAACAGTGCATCTTAACCCCAACACTCCCAATCCTATCTCTGTAACCCCAAACATCTAGCCTCCACATCTTGGGACACCAAAGGGCAATTTAGCAAGGCCAATCCACCTAACCAGCACATCTTTGGAGTGTGGGAGGAAACCCATGCAGACACAGGGAGAATGTGCAAACACCACAGTCACCCAAGGCTGGAATCGAATCTGGGTCCCTGGTGCTGTGAGGCAGCGGTGTTAACCACTGTGCCGAATAATTCAAGAGGTAATAGATAGCACAAAACGAAAAATAAAAACATACAAGGACGCCAAAAAAACTCCAAGCTAATGGGAAATACACAAAGAACTTCAAAGTCTGACAAAAGAGATAGTACGAGCTACAAATGGGAATAGGGAAAGAGACACAAAATTAACACAAAAGATGATTAGAATATATCAGAGGAAAGAATTGCATTTTTAGAGCACCTTTCACAATTGCAGGATGTCTCAAAGCACTTTACAGCCAGTGAAGAGTTTTTGAAGTGTGGTCACTGTTGTAATGTGGGAAACATGGCAGCAAATTTGTGCACAGCCAGAAGGCAATGTGAAAATGATTAGATAATCTGATTCAGTGATGTTGATTGAGAGA
Source organism: Carcharhinus amblyrhynchos (assembly GCF_965287045.1). Classification (NCBI taxonomy): domain Eukaryota; kingdom Metazoa; phylum Chordata; class Chondrichthyes; order Carcharhiniformes; family Carcharhinidae; genus Carcharhinus; species Carcharhinus amblyrhynchos. Next base: position 11,898,396 of record NC_137338.1, on the reverse strand, counting down.
AAAAACATTGGCCAGGACACTGGGGTGAACTCCTTGATCCTCTCTGAAATACTGTCACGGCAGAAAGGGAGCAAACTTCATCACTAGGTTCAGAATGGTTTTCTGTAACAAAATATCTTCAAAAAACAATAAAAGTGCAAGCCATATTTGATTGAGTAATGAGTGAGATTTAATTAACAGTCCCCACCCAAGGGGGGGCAGGCATTTAACATCTTGACAGTGCAGCACTTCCTCAGTACAGAACTAGAGTGTGACTCCGCACGTTTGTTCTTAAGTCCTGGAGTGGGGCGTGAACCTACAACTTCCTGATAAAGGAGCATACCT